>NC_042616.1:814727713-815042217 GCF_901001135.1 Rhinatrema bivittatum | reverse complement strand
TGGGATCCCCATTCCTCACAGACAAGAGGAAGAGCGGTGTGCCAGGAAGAGAGGGACATACAGGATGGGTTCCCAACCCCCACTGACGAGGGAGACCTGACTGCTGACGGGGTTCCCCCTTTCCCTGCCAACTCAACAGTCCCACGGAAGCGGCAAACATCTAATGATGCGCTGGTGGCGCTCCAACCCCCCCCGGCACGTGAAGACCCGCGCTAACGAGAATCCATTTCCCTCAGTCAGAAGGACAAGAAGAAGCTGCCTGTTGTAGAAAGAAGACAGGGAGGCTTAACTCACACATGCTCACCCACACACATGCTCTCTCTCTCACACACCCACACACATGCTCTCTATCCCACATGCTGTCACATAAACAATACACATGCTCTCTCTCTCTCTCTCACACACCCACACACATGCTCTCTATCCCACATGCTGTCACATAAACAATACACATGCTCTCTCTCTCTCTCTCACACACCCACACACATGCTCTCTATCCCACATGCTGCCACATAAACAATGCACATGCTCTCTGTCCCACATATTCTCACATGCACAAAAGTGCTCTCTCCCACACATATATATACACACTCTCTCTCTCCAAAATGCTCTCCCATACATAATCATGCTCTCTCACATGCTCACACACACATGCTCTCTCTCTCACACACCCACACACATGCTCTCTATCCCAAATGCTGTCACATAAACAATACACATGCTCTCTGTCCCACATATTCTCACATGCACAAACGTGCTCTCTCCCACACATACATACACACACTCTCTCTCTCCAAAATGCTCTCCCATACATAATCATGCTCTCTCACATGCTCACACACACACATGCTCTCTCTCTCTCACACACCCACACACATGCTCTCTATCCCACATGCTGTCACATAAACAATGCTCTCTGTCCCACATATTCTCACATGCACAAAAGTGCTCTCTCCCACACATACATACACACACTCTCTCTCTCCAAAATGCTCTCCCATACATAATCATGCTCTCTCACATGCTCACACACACACATGCTCTCTCTCTCACACACACCCACACACATGCTCTCTATCCCATATGCTGTCACATAAACAATACACATGCTCTCTGTCCCACATATTCTCACATGCACAAACGTGCTCTCTCCCACACATACATACACACACTCTCTCTCCAAAATGCTCTCCCATACACAAACATGCTCTCTCACATGCTCACACACACACATGCTCTCTCTCACACACCCACACACATGCTCTCTATCCCACATGCTATCACAAACAATAGACATGCTCTCTGTCCCACATATTCTCACATGCACAAACGTGCTCTCTCCCACACATACATACACACACTCTCTCTCCAAAATGCTCTCCCATACACAAACATGCTCTCTCTTTCTCACATGCTCACGCTCTCTCTGTCATGCTCTCTCTCACACACAGACAGTCACTCGCACTCTCCCTTACATGCTCGCTATCACACATGCACTTATACACGCGTGCTCTCCCTCTATCTACATGCTCCCTATCCCCCATACACGTGCTCTCTGTCATGGTTGTGAGCCCTGTGTACTGGCATAGTTGACGCAGCGTAATGGGCAAGCCTACTACGTGCATGACAACAGCTAGCAGACATGTCCCTGGCTGGGATTGAGCGTGACCTTCACCTATACCAGCCCCCTTCCCAGCAGATTGAACTCTTGGGTTCCTGGGGCCAGCAGGACTTAGGCGAGTGTCCCTGAGGGTATTCAGAGAGAGAGAGAGACAGAGAGATAGAGAGAGAGACACAGAGAGAGAGAGAGAGAGAGAGAATGTTCAGAGTCAGGTCAGGGCAGGCAGTGATCAAAGAGAAGTTGAGGTCCATAGCAGGGGTCAGTACCAGGTGGCAGGCAAGAGGATGGTCTGGGTCTGTAGCAGAGGTCAGTACCAGGTGATCAGGTAGGTGAAGGACCAGGACAGGGCAAGGCAGGAGGCGGGTACGAGGCAAGGCTGGGCCTGAAGCAAGGCAAAGCAGGAACAGGAGCAAGAACTAAGCTGGAGCGAGGCAGGATCAGGAACATTTATTTATATTTTTCTATTCCGCTTTTCACACTTTTTTTCCAGCGCTTCAAAGCGGATTACATTCAGGTACTGGAGGTATTTCCCTATCCCCAGAGGGCTCACAATCTAAGTTTGTATCCTGGCAGAAGTGGCGTGCATTGCAAGGATGCAGGAGGACCTGTTGCTGTGTGGCATCGGCAGAAGTGCAGCTGGGGTTCTTACTGTCTGGGCCGCTGGGGTCTCCTTAGGTTGATGCACAGCGGACCTTAGAGGAGGCGGCATCAGGGAGCATGAAATGACGGCATCCGTGCCAGTGAAGGAGCAGGAGCGGCATGCCGTCATCGGGGTTAGCGAGGCTGCTCGTGGGATTGTCCCGCGAGCAGCCAAACAGCTATGTCGGTGTTTTTTAGCCAGCTTTCTGTGCTAGCACAGATGTCTGGCTTCGAGTCTAGTAGGTAGTCGTTGAGAATATGGGGGGGGGGGGGGGGTGAGGGATTGAGCATTGAAGAGAGTCCGTGTGAAGATGGTGAGTCCAAGGAGTTGTGTGATGGGGGAAGTCATGACGGGTATAAGGGATCTCTGTTGATGGATTAGGGACGGGGTAGGGTGTTTTGTATGGCTGCGGAGGTAATGTTTGATGATGGGGATGGGGAAAGGTTGCATCTTTGTTTGGGAGTAGAGGGGTAAGTTGTGGTGTCGGAAGAGTGTGGAAGGGGTGTAGGCTGATTGGTGTAGCAGTTGTGGTTAAGGGCCGTGTGACCGCCTGTATAGGTTAAAGCTTGAGACAATGTTGAGGCTAGAGACAAAGGCAAGAATGTAAAATGAAAGCGATTGCAAGTTTAGTTTTAAATGTGCTACATGCTAACTTCATGGAGTGCCCCCTAGTCCTTCTATTATTCGAAAGAGTAAATAAGCGATTCACATCTACTTGTTCAAGACGAGTCCTACTTCTTTCTTTGGACCCTGCAGGACCCATGCCAATGCCTCCTGTTCTATCTGACTGCAGCAACTGGGCCTCCTTCTTCCTTCCCATATAAGCACACACAACACACTTACTCCCCTGACCCAATCCCAGTGGTCCTGCCACCATGAAGAGTCTGGCATGTTCCTGCCTAAAAACCATATCTGAGCAGAGCTGGTAGAAGCACTAGGTGGCTACCCCCACACATGTGACATTCTAAGTGGTTGCCTAGTCCAACTAGTGCTTCTGACACTAGGGGAGTCCAGAATGATATGTCATCTGTCTATAACTCTCCAAATATTCCCAATCCCCACCATCCGCCACCATTTCAGAAACTACATCAAACCCTCCACCGTCCCCAACATTCAACTCAAGAGGCTAATCCCTATCTTGATCTCCCCCTTCACTCAACTCCTGGGTCTTTCTTTGTTCTCACTAACATTTTTAATGCCCAATCGCTTACTAAAAAAACCCACATCATCAACGACTATATACTGGACGCCAGACCTGACATTTGCGCAATCACAGAAACATGGATGAAACCCACAGATACAGTACTTATCAACCAACTTCCCACTCTGATGTACGACATCTTCTCAATCCCAAGACTTAAAAAAAGAGGCGGCGGCCTCCTCCTAATGGCAAAAAAAGATCTTAGACTTTCCCTTCAACACTCAGAATCAGTAGCAAATCTTGATCTCGCAGTCTTTAAATCTTCCCAGCTTCAAATATGCCTTATTTATGCCCCTCCAGGGCTCTTAGAATCTGACCCTTCCCCGCTTATTGAACAAATTGCCAAACATATCTGCCACGACACCCCTGCTTTAATACTGGGAGACTTTAACCTACACGTTGACGCCTCTCCCCATTCCCCCAACTGCGAACTCTTTCTCTCTTCACTTAAATACCTGGGTTTCAAACAGATCATAGACAGCCCAATGCACAAAGCAGGACACACTCTAGATCTTATATTTCTAAACAATGGCATTACCTCCGCTGCAAAACCCATTTGCTCACCTATCCCCTGGTCTGACCACCGGCTGATCACGACGACCCTAGACTTCACCAAATCCATTCCTCAACGATCTCACAAGTCCACAATCCAATTCAGGAAATTGTGCACCTTAGACAACCTCAGCTCTCACCTCTCCAAAGAATTAGATCACCTTGATCTCTCTGATGCAGATGAGGCCATTACCTCATGATTCAAGATAACCAATAAAGTAGCAGATCTAACGTGCCCTACAACCACCAAAGTACTACACCCAAACACTGACAACAGGAAACCTTGGTTCACACCTGAATTAAAATCCCTTAAACAAGAATTAAGAAGCAAAGAACACAGATGGCGGAAAAACCCTTCGGCAATGACACTAGCATCCTACAAAGATACTATGCACCATTACAGGAACATGATCCTCCGAACAAAGAAAGATTTCTTCGCACAAAAAATTCATCACTTCTTATTTGACTCTAAAGCTCTGTTCTCGTATGTCTCATCTCTTACAAAGCCTTCCCAACCTACCATTCCAGATGACCAAGCGTTAACTAAGGCCACAGAATTAGCTACCTTCTTTGAAAAAAAAAAAAATCACCAACTTGGTAGCGCCGCTCATTGCAAATAACAACCAACCCTATATCCCTTACAACACCACATTTGAGCCCACTTTTTCATTGGAGATCGAAATCCTACTCAAGAAGCTCAAGCCTTCCTCTCACCCCTCTGACCTAATACCTTCAAATCTCCTCATCTCTATCCCAAAAATCATTGCCAAGCTGATTTCCGAAATCATCACCTGCTCGCTCACACAAGGCCTAGTACCTGATGCGCTAAAGATCGCGATCCTCAAGCCGCTGCTAAAAAAACCAAACCTGTCACCAGCAGACCCAGCCAATTTCCGCCCGATAGCCAACTTACCACTCATTGCAAAACTATTAGAGAAAATTGTCAAAAAGCAACTATCAGAATACTTGGACATTCACAGGATTCTTGCTCCAGCACAATTCGGTTTTCGCAAACTACTAAACACGGAATCCCTGTTAATCTCACTGTCAGACTCCATCATCCTTAGCTTAGAAAAAAGGCAACCGTACCTTCTCGCTCTTCTAGATCTTGCTGCGGCATTTGATACAGTGAACCATTCAATTCTATTAGATCGCCTCACAGACATAGGTATCTCTGGCACGGCACACAGATGGTTTAAGTCATTCTTGAATAACAGATGCTCGAAGGTCAAAATTAACAACATAGAATCTCACTCCGTCAGTTACACCAGGGGTGTCCCACAAGGTTCCTCTCTCTCTCCTACCCTCTTCAACATTTACCTCCTTCCGCTCTGTCAACTTCTTACCAATCTTAAGCTAACCCACTACATCTACGCTGAAGACGTTCAGGTACTCATCCCCATCAAGGACTCCCTACCTAAAACCCTCATTATCTGGAACAACTGCCTCCAAGCAATCAACAACCTACTCACCAGCTTTAACCTAGTCCTGAACACTAATAAGACAGAGATTCTTATCATCTCCCAATATGACAACAACGGTCTAACCAACATACCAATCACTTCCCAATTAAATTTCTCCCCGTATGTTAGAGACCTGGGCATAATTCTGGACAATCAGTTTAACCTAAAGAAATTTGTCAACACAACAACTAAAGACTGTTTCTTCAAATTACAGGTTCTAAAAAAGCTAAGACCCCTCCTCTATTTCCACGACTTCCGCACGGTGCTGCAATCCATCATTTTTTCTAAACTCGACTACTGTAACTCTCTCCTCCTAGGTCTCCCAGCTAATACAATCAGACCTCTGCAGATGGTACAGAACTCCGCCGCGAGGATCCTGACCAACACCAACAGACGAGAGCACATCACGCCTATACTCCATGACTTACATTTGGCTACCAATTAAATTTAGAATTCTCTTCAAAGTCCTCATGATGATTTTTAAAGCGACGCGCAATTTAACACCTCTTGATCTTAACTTCCCTCTCCGTTTCCATAAATCCTCCAGACCGGTCAGATCGGCCTACAAAGGATCTCTCTACGCCCCCCCAATCAAGACTGCCTTAAGGAAACATGGCCTATCTACTGCTGGTCCCTCTCAATGGAACTCTGTTCCCCCAGATCTCCGGCTAGAAACATGCCCACTAACTTTAAAAAAAAACCCCTCAAAACATGGCTCTTCAAACAAGCCTTTCCTCAACCAGATGATCCTACCATGAAATCAGGAAGATCATTCCCGGATCACTAACTGATACTGTTTCACACGCATAAGGAAACACCCCTCCTCTCTAGTTCATTCCTTCTCCATTCATGCCCGGAATAGTCTCTACATATGGTTTGGAAGAGACTAAGCACACACTCTGACTTCCTTTTTGGACTTATTATCATCGTTTATTTAATCGCATTGTTTTAGTATCTAGAAATGAATCTTACTTGCTGATCTTCGTATTGGCTTTCCCTACCATTGCTTCTCATGTCTCTCTGGATTTGATATTATTTAAGAGTCATCCCAATTATTAGGTGGCTCACACCTTTGCAGTTGTTATTAGTTACCACGTTTTTGTATTTTATTTATTTATTTTATTTATTTATTTAACATTTTTCTATACCGACCTTCAAGGTTGAATACCATATCAGGTCGGTTTACATCGAACAGGGGTAGATCAGTATAACGTAACATAACATAAGGAGCAAATTTTGTGGTAAGAGACAAGAGCAGAGAAGCAAAAAGTTACATAATAACAAGGACCTTGAACTTGGATTTTATCCCTTGCTCCCAGTTCCAGGATACCCTGTTCTATGTAATGCCTGTTGCAACTTTGTGTTTTTCTCTGTAAACCGATATGATATGTAATTTTCACATGAATGTCGGTATATAAAAGTCCAAAATAAATAAATAATAAATAAATAAATGCCAGGAAAAGAGGAAAGCCCTAGTGACCCATCTTATACCGTGCCAGAGAACAGATATCAGAGGCAGGGAGCTTCTCTCTCACTAATACACCATTTCCAGTATCAGAGACAGAGGCTGTTTTTTCTGCAAAATTCAGAGGCAGGAGCTTATCTTTTAGTCACAGTCCATTCCCAGTATCAGAGCTTGGTGCAGTCTGCCTGCACACTTCAGAGGCAGAGAGCTTATCTCTCACCGACACATGACTCCCAGTATCTCAGCACAGCTCAGAGGCAGGGAGTTTAAGCCTAACGGCAGTGTCTTGGACTACCACCAGCAACCCTTCTCTATTTATTTTCAAGATTTATTTACTGGATTGCTAGTAGGAAGAAATGTTTTCAGTTTTTATGAGTCAGACGAGGGAGCACAGAGGAGCCAATGCATGGCAGCAAAGAGAAGTCAGTGACCAACGTGGGCGAGTGGCCAGAGAGTGTTGAGAGGAATACCGGAGATGATGCACCAGTTGCCGGGAAGCACTGACAGAGCATATGAAGGAAACCAACACTGAGGCCCCACAGCCAGTCTAAAAGGTTCCGCCGGGGTGGAATTCAAACCCGGAGCCAGCAAGGGACTTGCTTAAAGGAATGGCAGGCAAGACTGCACAGTGGGTAATGACCGTAGTGCGGTCTAGGTTAACCATGGTAGATGGGGGTGAGCATAACCTTAGATCCCCGACCCCAAACCTAACTGGCAGGAGAACAGATAAGAGGGGGGTGGGGATGTACGGCTCTTCCGTGGATGGCATCCTAGAGGAGTGTATCAGAAGAGGTATCAGCAGGAAGGAGGAGGAGACAGAGCGCTCGGGTGCATCGGGAGAGGTATCAGCAGGAAGGAGGAGGTGACAGAGCGCTCGGGTGCATCGGGAGAGGTATCAGCAGGAAGGAGGAGGTGACAGAGCGCTCGGGAGCATCAGGAGAGGTATCAGCAGGAAGGAGGAGGTGACAGAGCGCTCGGGTGCATCGGTAGAGGTATCAGCAGGAAGGAAGAGGTGACAGAGAACTCGGGTGCATGGGGAGAGGTATCAGCAGGAAGGAGGAGGTGACAGAGCACTCGGGTGCTTCAAGAGATGTATCAGCAGGAAGGAGGAGGTGACAGAGCGCTCGGGTGCATCGGGAGAGGTATCAGCAGGAAGGAGGAGGTGACAGAGCGCTCGGGTGCATCAGAAGAGGTATCAGCAGGAAGGAGGAGGTGACAGAGCGCTCGGGAGCATCGGGAGAGGTATCAGCAGGAAGGAGGAGGTGACAGAGCGCTCGGGTGCATGTGGAGAGGTATCAGCAGGAAGGAGGAGGTGACAGAGCGCTCGGGAGCATCGGGAGAGGTATCAGCAGGAAGGAGGAGGTGACAGAGCGCTCGGGTGCATGTGGAGAGGTATCAGCAGGAAGGAGAAGGTGACAGAGCGCTCGGGTGCATCGGGAGAGGTATCAGCAGGAAGGAGGAGGTGAGAGAGTGCTCGGGAGCATCGGGAGAGGTATCAGCAGGAAGGAGGAGGTGACAGAGCGCTCGGGTGCATGTGGAGAGGTATCAGCAGGAAGGAGGAGGTGACAGAGCGCTCGGGTGCATGTGGAGAGGTATCAGCAGGAAGGAGGAGGTGACAGAGCGCTCGGGTGCATGTGGAGAGGTATCAGCAGGAAGGAGGAGGTGACAGAGCGCTCGGGTGCATCGGGAGAGGTATCAGCAGGAAGGAGGAGGTGACAGAGCGCTCGGGTGCATCGGGAGAGGTATCAGTAGGAAGGAGGCGGCGACAGAGCGCTCGGGTGCATCGGGAGAGGTATCGGCAGGAAGGAGGAGGTGACAGAGCACTGGGGTGCGTCGGGAGAGGTATCAGCAGGAAGGAGGAGGTGACAGAGCGCTCGGGTGCATCGGGAGAGGTATCAGCAGGAAGGAGGAGGTGACAGAGCGCTCGGGTGCATGGGGAGAGGTATCAGCAGGAAGGAGGAGGCGACAGAGCGCTCGGGTGCATGAGGAGAGGTATCAGCAGGAAGGAGGAGGCGACAGAGCGCTCGGGTGCATTGGGAGAGGTATCAGCAGGAAGGAGGAGGCGACACAGCGCTCGGGTGCATCGGGAGAGTTATCAGCAGGAAGGAGGAGGCGACGGAGCGCTCGGGTGCATCGGGAGAGGTATCAGCAGGAAGGAGGAGGCGACAGAGCGCTCGGGTGCATCGGGAGAGGTATCAGCAGGAAGGAGGGGGCGACAGAGCGCTCGGGTGCATCGGGAGTGGTATCAGCAGGAAGGAGGTGGTGACAGAGTGCTCGGGTGCATCGGGAGAGGTATCAGCAGGAAGGAGGAGGCGACAGAGCGCTCGGGTGCATCGGGAGAGGTATCAGCAGGAAGGAGGAGGCGACAAAGCGCTCGGGTGCATCGGGAGAGGTATCAGCAGGAAGGAGGAGGCGACAGAGCGCTCGGGTGCATCGGGAGAGGTATCAGCAGGAAGGAGGGGGCGACAGAGCGCTCGGGGTGCGGTATCAGCAGGAAGGAGGTGGTAACAGAGCGCTCGGGTGTATCGGGAGAGGTATCAGCAGGAAGGAGGAGGTGACAGAGCACTCGGGTGCATCGGGAGGGTATCAGCAGGAAGGAGGAGGCGACAGAGCACTCGGGTGCATCGGGAGGGGTATCAGCAGGAAGGAGGAGGCGACAGAGCGCTCGGGTGCATCGGGAGAGGTATCAGCAGGAAGGAGGAGGTGACAGAGCGCTCGGGTGCATCGGGAGAGGTATCAGTAGGAAGGAGGCGGCGACAGAGCGCTCGGGTGCATCGGGAGAGGTATCGGCAGGAAGGAGGAGGTGACAGAGCACTGGGGTGCGTCGGGAGAGGTATCAGCAGGAAGGAGGAGGTGACAGAGCGCTCGGGTGCATCGGGAGAGGTATCAGCAGGAAGGAGGAGGTGACAGAGCGCTCGGGTGCATCGGGAGAGGTATCAGCAGGAAGGAGGAGGTGACAGAGCGCTCGGGTGCATGAGGAGAGGTATCAGCAGGAAGGAGGAGGTGACAAAGTGCTGGGAGCTATCAGCAGGAAGGAGGCGGCGACAGAGCGCTCGGGTGCATCGGGAGAGGTATCAGCAGGAAGGAGGAGGTGACAGAGCGCTCGGGTGCATCGGGAGAGGTATCAGCAGGAAGGAGGAGGTGACAAAGTGCTGGGAGCTATCAGCAGGAAGGAGGCGGCGACAGAGCGCTCGGGTGCTTCAGGAGAGGTATCATCAGGAAGGAGGAGGTGACAGAGCGCTCGGGTGCATCGGGAGAGGTATCATCAAGAAGGAGGAGGTGACAGAGCGCTCGGGAGCATGAGGAGAGGTATCAGCAGGAAGGAGGAGGCGACAGAGTGCTCGGGAGCATGAGGAGAGGTATCAGCAGGAAGGAGGAGGCGACAGAGCGCTCGGGTGCATGAGGAGAGGTATCAGCAGGAAGGAGGAGGTGACAGAGCGCTCGGGTGCATGAGGAGAGGTATCAGCAGGAAGGAGGAGGTGACAAAGTGCTGGGAGCTATCAGCAGGAAGGAGGCGGCGACAGAGCGCTCGGGTGCATCGGGAGAGGTATCAGCAGGAAGGAGGAGGTGACAGAGCGCTCGGGTGCATGAGGAGAGGTATCATCAGGAAGGAGGAGGTGGCAGAGCGCTCGGGTGCATGAGGAGAGATATCAGGAGGAAGGAGGAGGTGTCAGAGCGCTCGGATGCATGGGGAGAGGTATCAGCAGGAAGGAGGAGGTGACAGAGCGCTCGGGTGCATCGGGAGAGGTATCAGCAGGAAGGAGGAGGTGACAGAGCACTCGGGTGCAAGAGGAGAGGTATCGGCAGGAAGGAGGAGGTGACAGAGCATTTGGGTGCATGGGGAGAGGTATCAGCAGGAAGGAGGAGGTGACAGAGCGCTCGGGTGCATCGGAAGAGGTATCAGCAGGAAGGAGGAGGTGACAGAGTGCTCAGGTGCATGAGGAGAGGTATCAGCAGGAAGGAGGAGGTGACAGAGCCCTCGGGTGCATGAGGAGAGGTATCAGCAGGAAGGAGGAGGTGACAGAGCACTCGGGTGCATCAGGAGAGGTATCAGCAGGAAAGAGGAGGTGACAGAGCGCTCGGGTGCATCAGGAGAATTCTTTCATTCTCTGTCCTAGGCCATCAAAAACGAAGCCCAGCTCCCTTCAGTGATACAAACTTTAAAAGCCGGCACCACCCCGGTGGGTGTGAGCTTGACCCTTTGAAAGCCCGAATAACTAATACATTCTCCATAGCAGGTGCAAAGCTCTGGAACTCTCTACCAGAGACTGTATGTATGTCTGCTACCAGATCCAAAGAAATGTAAAATGAATTAAATGCATGGCTATTCATTAATAGGGATGTGAATCGTTTTTTAACGATTTAAATTATCGTCCGATAATTTTAAAATCGTCATTAATCGGTAAGGAACTCGATACAATAGGAATTCCCTCGATTTATCGTGAAAAATTGTTAAATCGAGTACGGGAATTATTTGGGGGGAGGGCGGGAAACCCCGCACACCAAAACAACCCCTAAACCCACCCCGACCCTTTAAAACCAATCCTTTACCCTCCCCCACCCTCCCGAATCCCCCCAAAATGTTAAATTACCTGGTGGTCCACTGGGGGGGGGGGGGGGGGGGGGGTCCCGGCGCGATCTCCTGCTCTCGGGCCATCGGCGCCATTTTGGCTACCACTGATAAAAATGGCGCCGATGGCTCGATAAAAAAAAAACCCACCCCGACCCTTTACAATTTACCTCTTTGCTTCTCCCACCCTCCCGACCCCCCCAAAAACCTTTTACATGTACCTGGTGGTCTATTTGGGGTCCGGGAGCCATCCCTTCAAATCATAAAGGTGAACCGGTAGATATAGTATACTTGGATTTTCAGAAGGCGTTTGACAAAGTTCCTCATGAGAGGCTTCTAGGAAAAGTAAAAAGTCATGGGATAGGTGGCGATGTCCTTTCGTGGATTGCAAACTGGCTAAAAGACAGGAAACAGAGAGTAGGATTAAATGGGCAATTTTCTCAGTGGAAGGGAGTGGACAGTGGAGTGCCTCAGGGATCTGTACTGGGACCCTTACTGTTCAATATATTTATAAATGATCTGGAAAGAAATACGACGAGTGAGATAATCAAATTTGCAGATGACACAAAATTGTTCAGAGTAGTTAAATCACAAGCAGATTGTGATAAATTGCAGGAAGACCTTGTGAGACTGGAAAATTGGGCATCCAAATGGCAGATGAAATTTAATGTGGACAAGTGCAAGGTGATGCATATAGGGAAAAATAACCCATGCTATAATTACACGATGTTGGGTTCCATATTAGGTGCTACAACCCAAGAAAGAGATCTAGGTGTCATAGTGGATAACACATTGAAATCGTCGGTTCAGTGTGCTGCGGCAGTCAAAAAAGCAAACAGAATGTTGGGAATTATTAGAAAAGGAATGGTGAATAAAATGGAAAATGTCATAATGCCTCTGTATCGCTCCATGGTGAGACCGCACCTTGAATACTGTGTACAATTCTGGTCGCCGCATCTCAAAAAAGATATAATTGCGATGGAGAAGGTACAGAGAAGGGCTACCAAAATGATAAGGGGAATGGAACAACTCCCCTATGAGGAAAGACTAAAGAGGTTAGGACTTTTCAGCTTGGAGAAGAGACGACTGAGGGGGGATATGATAGAGGTGTTTAAAATCATGAGAGGTCTAGAACGGGTAGATGTGAATCGGTTATTTACTCTTTCGGGTAGTAGAAAGACTAGGGGACACTCCATGAAGTTAGCATGTGGCACATTTAAAACTAATCGGAGAAAGTTCTTTTTTACTCAACGCACAATTAAACTCTGGAATTTATTGCCAGAGAATGTGGTTCGTGCAGTAAGTATAGCTGTGTTTAAAAAAGGATTGGATAAGTTCTTGGAGGAGAATTCCATTACCTGCTATTAAGTTCACTTAGAGAATAGCCACTGCCATTAGCAATGGTTACATGGAATAGACTTAGTTTTTGGGTACTTGCCAGGTTCTTATGGCCTGGATTGGCCACTGTTGGAAACAGGATGCTGGGCTTGATGGACCCTTGGTCTGACCCAGTATGGCATTTTCTTATGTTCTTATGTTCTTATACCCTCGGTGCCGGTGCCAGACTGGTTTCAAAAAAATGGCGCCGATCGCCTTTGCCCTCACTATGTCACAGGGAGCGGCCGTCGCTCCCTGTGACAAAGTGAGGGCAAAAGCGATCGGCGCCATTTTGAAACCAGTCCAGCAGCACCGGCACCAAGGGTATGATTGAAGGGATGGCTCCCGGACCCCCCGCTAGACCACCAGGTACATGTAAAAGGTTTTTGGGGGGGGTCGGGAGGGTGGGAGAAGCCTCCTTGACTAATCTCTCTTTCTCACACACACACACACACACTAGTCACCTCCCTGACCACTCTCTTTCTCTCTCACACACACACACCAGTTACCTCCCTAACCAATCTCTCTTTCTCTCTCACACACCAGTCACCTCCCTGACCAGTCTCTGGCTCTCACACATTTTCTCTCTCTTACTTACATGCACAGTCTCAATCAAACACATTTTCTCACACACTTACACACATTCTGACAGATTTTCCAAACAGCAGCGCAGGCAGGAAATCTCTGCTGCCACATTCTCAGCTCACTGCTCTGCGCCACAATGATTGCAGCACAGGCAAACAGCTGAGTGCTGCCTTCTTACCGCTGTGGGCCAGGGGGGAGAGCCTTGCAACACAATTTCAGCAGAGGCAGCACCAGCAGCAGCAGCATGCATGGCCCTTTCTTATTCCCGTGTGCCTGGTAAACATCACTTCCTCTTCCGAGCTTCAGGGATGGGGAGAAGAAAAGGCCATGTTTCTGTTGCCGGCTTCCGTTCCCCTCGGGGCTTGAATGTGGTGATAGCACGGGCAGGAACGGCAGCAATGGGGTGAGGAGAGAGAGAGAAGAGCAGCAGGAGACCAGGATGTGTGCGACACAACTGCCGGTGCTTGGCGACACACCGGTTGAGAACCACTGATCTAACTTAAAACTCAGAATATATGGACCCAATAAAATACAAGAAAGACAAATGATAATCGCTGAATGAAGAATAAATCAAATGAAAAAATGCATGATTCTCAAACAACTCACAGACTAAGATGTGAAAACCACCTTATTATTATTATTATTTGTGATTACCAACTCTCCTTGCCTTATGTTCTGGTCGTAATTCCATTGCTCCAGAAACTAATTGTTTTGTTTTGTTTATGTTTATCTGTTGAATGTATAACTATGAATGTCATTTTGTAAACCGTTGTGATCTATACATGGAACAACGGTATATAAAATGTTTAAATAAATAAATACACTTCCTATTAGGAAAATGCCTCACCTCAGTCACACATGCAGAACATACACAGGACCTCACCAAATACAGAATAGAGCAACCATAAAGCACAAATATAAACACGCAGATAGCGAACTGGAAACTGTAAGAAGCCAGACACTCTATGCAGTGCAACAATGAAAAAACAGAACCATCATCATTCCTCAAACATCAAACAATAAAATCATGAAATAAAATAAATACATAATCATACAAACGCACAGACACTGAACTGGAAACTGCTAGAATCCAGACACTATGCAGTGCAACAATAAAAAAAACAGAAGTATCACCATTCCTCAAATATCAAAAATAAAATCAAGAAATAAAATAAATACATAAAGTATTAGAAATCATAGACCAGTATGTTTTTAGTATTAGAAATCATAATACTAAAAACATACTAATAATATTATTTCAAAAAAAGCTGATGAATAAAAGATCAAATATTAAAACCTCATATATAAGTCCCAAACACCAATAAAATATTTCAAAATAGCAGATACATGAAATAACACACACACACACACACACACACACACACACACACACACCCATCCCAGACAGGCTCCCATTCACACACACACCTATCCCAGGCAACACCCATTCACACACCACTCACCCCAGGCAGCCTCCCATTCATACCCACACACACATGCACACACACTGATATGTGTGCCTGAACTTGAGATCAACATGGAGATGGCAATGGACTCAGAATCCTCTGCTATCTTAGCCTTTATGGTTAGGTGAACTTTAAATGCCCTACTGAACCTGACCTGGAGGAATTCCAAGGACATCTGGATAGCAGTTGAAGCTGGTGACAATTTGTGATGCCTAATTATAGGGTCACAAGAGCAGAAGGCAACGGTCAGAACCTCAGGCTAGAATGTCGATTACAGGGGCATCTGTAACAGGGGCATTTGTAAACACAGCACACAGCTTAAGATGTAATGATTTGCCCTGAGCAGCAAGATTTTAATAGAACAAAGGATTATCTAAAGAGTGATGGTAAATGGGCCCCAACTTGAAGAACTGGTCAGGGTAATGGAGGGATACTCTATCATCCTGTTGACATGACAACTTATGTAAATGATACTCCAGGTGATCACGCAACTTAAGAATTTCTGACCTAGTACTGTATTGTATTTTACCTATAAAAGAAGGATCAGTTCATGTATACAGATGAGATACTGGTTAGTTTGTCAGAGAACTGGCATCCAGCATCTCCCAAGAATACTTATATTGCTCAATAAAAAATTATACTTTCTACAAAATCTAAGTACAGTGTTCTTGTGACCATGAAGAAGCATCATAAGCATGTTTGGCGCATAACAACACCCATCACAGGCAGCCTCCCATTCACACACATACACATGCAGACCAGACAGTCAGGGTCCACGGGTCATTCCTCCTCCGTTGCTGCTGCCAGCTTGTACCTTCTTCTTTGTGGAGAGCAGCCATTCTGTGGCTCCTCTTCATGTGCTGGCAAGAGATGAGAATACAGGAAGTGGTAGCACCGCAAGTGTTGAATACCATGGAGCCAGGAAGTGTTGAATACCATGGAGCCAACACCGCAAGTGTTGAATACCATGAAGGAAGAGCTGCCAGATGGGCTTTCTCTTCTGCTATGGCCTCCTGCTTCTTCTGCCGCTGATGGTATTGAGTCCACTAGTGGCAGCACAGATCGCTTGCTTCTTCTGCTGCCAATGGGATTGGGTCCACTGGTGGTAGCAAGGGTCTCTTACTTCTTCTGCCACTGGTGGGATTTGGTCCACTGGCGGCAGCATGGGCCTCCTGCGTCTTCCACCACTGGTGGGATCGGGTCCACCAGTGGCAGCACGGGCCTCTCCGTGCTCCTGATGCCGCCCCACTAAGTGTGCCGCCCTGTGCAATTGCACAGTCTGCACAACTGGTGGTGCTGGGCCTGACCCCACCTGGAGACCTGTGTTCAATTTTGGAGGCTGGACCTTCGTAAGGTCACTGAGAGGATGGAAATGGTTCAGAGAAGGGCTGATAAAACCATACAAAGACTGACACCCAAACCCTACATAGAGAGGCTTATGGAACTCAAAATGTACTTGTTGGAGGAGAGAAGAAAAAGGAGGAACATGATAGAAAGATTCAAATATTTGATAAACTTCCATAAATTACAGAAAGGAAAACTTTTCCATTGAAAAGGAAATTCAAGAAAAGCAAGTTTTCTTACCATACATTTTTTTTTCCGTAGATAGCAGGATGAATTAGCCATTCTGTTTGGGACGTTCTCCATGCAGTCCTGGGTGAAGCTTCTCGCCAAGAATACAGAACTTTGACTCTGTGCACTTGTGTGGTTCTTCCCATGTGATCCTTGATCCTCCTCAGTCTATAAGACAGCTTATTTAGTGCAGCTGAGGAGAAGAGGCTGTCCAGGGAGGTGGGTGGGTTAGCATGGCTAATTCATTCTGCTATCTATAGAAAATACCATTTACAGTAAGCAAACTTGCTTTTTTCCCATCGATATTTAGCATGGCTGAATTAGCCATGCTGTCTGGGAGTCCCCAGTTTGGGTTGTGTCATGCACACTGATGTATGGTGAAGAAGGGTAATTGTTCCTTGTGTGCTCAACCCGCAATGGCTGTGGACAGCCTCACTTTCCCATTGAGTAATGCAATACTGCTGAACCCAGTGTGGTGTCTGAAGTTGCCTGCTGGTCAAGACAGTAGTGTGATGTTAAAGTATGTAGAGATGACCACATGGCTGCTTTGCAAATGACCAGCAACGGTATCTTTTGGAGTTGTGTGACTGAAGCTGCTAGGGCTCTCACTTGATGCACCTTGACTGGTTTTGACAGCGTTGTTGAGCACTTTGAGTAAGAAAAGTGAATGTACTGGGATATGTGGCTTAAGGGACTACAAACACTTGTACAAGTACTGAGTGATATAAAATTGGTGTTGCTGAATCTTTGCATTCAACATTGCCGCTTGGAAGGTTTTACATCTGAATTCATCCAGGTATCGGTTTTACTGGGAGGAGTATTTGAATGCATCTGTGATTTCTTTTTATTTTTTCATCACTGATTCGACGACTACCGAAGCATGGGGCAGCTGTACTGACACATAGTGTAGGGACTTTCTCATCCAGAACTTTGAGGTCTGTCTTCCTAGATGTCAGTGGTCCCAAGAAGGGGATTCCCATGCTTTATCCATTCCCACATCAAGAACTGAATGGTAGGGCAAGGCTGTGGGCTCAGCTGGGACATCAAAGATCTTCCAAATCCCTATTACCTCTGATCTCAGATCAGGCACCTTCTTGGTTTCAATTTTTAGAAGTGCTCCCACTTTTTCAATAAATTTGGAATAGGATAGTTCCTCTGGGGGCGAAGACAGTTCAGGCGGGTCTTCCGGTGGGTCTGACGGGATTCCCGTGGAGGAACCTGGTGAGGTTGGTGGAGAGCCTCAGGGCTCCTATCCAGTTGTGGAAAGAATTGCAGTTGTGGATCCTCTATCTCATCCCAAGGGCTGTGATAATCCTGGGTGGGGGACGGGGGATCCCTCCTTGGGGAAAATTCCTCATGCGGGGGACTAAGCAGTGAATGGTCCCATCTGCTGCTATCCAACAATGTGAAGAAGTTCTGTAGAATTGCGGATATTTGCCACATTGCCTGCAAAGCTGGCTCCGCATCCCGAGGAACCTGCTGCATCTTCTTTGGGGTGGTGGGTGTGACCCATTCTTGCCCCCCACCTGCCTTAGCCTTAGCTATCTTGGCCGTTGATGGCACAGCTGCCAAGAGAATGTTAGAATCGGGGCCCCTACGGTGCTCTGCTGGGTCCTGGTCCCTGCGCAATGCCTTGTGTGTTTTTTCCTTAGGGGCTCCTGTAACTGAGGGGAGTGCATTTTCCTCTTTGACACCGAAAACATGTTCAAGAAAACTCTTTGGGATGAGCCTGAGGATCCTGAGAAAGGTGTTACTTCCTCTACGTCGGAGGCCTCAAGCCCCAAAAGCTCTTCCGGCAGGAACACGATCTGAGGGTCACGCTCCAGTGCTCCAAACCCGTGGGAAGCCTGTTTCCGAGAGGGCACGTGCTTATGCGTCGTCTGCTCCTGCACTGGGGTCGACGCACGGCTGAGTGTACGTCGTGCGCATTGTAGCTGGACGCCGCGGGGTGTGTGTGTGTGTGATGTGCTCCTGGCTCGCTTTCTTCTTAGGGAGCACCCGCCTCGGGTTGTGTGGCATTTGCGAGGCGCGATTCGATGAGCTGAGTGTGTCGTGCTGAGGCGTGGGGGGAGTTCGAGCGCTGGTGGGAGCACGTCCCGCTTGGCTCTGTCTCTTTTGAGTGGCCGATGGACCCAGGGAGGATGCTCGCCTTCCCTGCTCGGCGCGGTGGGACCTAGGCCCCCGAGATGAGTGGGGAGGAAAGATGTTCTGGTGCCGGGGCATTCCAGCCTGTTGATGCCTCCTCCTTCCTTAATCTGGCGATTTTTTTTGAGCCCGTTGTCTTTGGGATCTGGGCGACATTCTCCCGCAGTCCCTACAATTGGACAGGTCATGCTCCGGGCCGAGGCAAATGTAGCAGCAGTATTTATGTCCATCTGTGATGGACACAGCCTCGCCACATTGGCACTAACTGAATCCAGGAAGCTCGGGTGCCGCGGCGGCACTTGAAAGTGCTGTTTTGGGGGTTTCCCCTGTGTGGAAGGTACTGAGGAGAGAGGAGAGACGAAATCCCGCCTGCGACTGCTTCACGGGAGAAAAATCGACCGTGGAGGATCGGCGATCGCGCGGGAAGAGCCGAGCAGGCGCACAGAGTCAAAGCTCTGCGTTCTCGGAGAGACGCTCTGCCCAGGGTCGCACGGAGGACGTCCCAGGCAGCACGGCTAATTCAGCCCGCTTATCGACAGGAAAACGAAGTGTCATGATACAAAGCTGAAGAGAGGAAGACTCAGAGGAAACGTAAAAAAAAAAAAAGCTGTGAAGAGGAGCTGGAAACTAAAAAAGCTGTGAAGAGGAGCTTGAAACAGCTCTGTGCATGCCCAGAGCTGTTTCAAGCATTGCCTAGCAGCTCTAGAAAATGTCCAGTTAGTGGCAATGGTATCATCCATAAGCGTAACTGGTGAGAGAATTTAAACCTAATTGAGACTGATAAAGGAAGAGTTTGGTAAAGGAAATAGTAGAGGGCAGAGAGGTCTGGATGCTGGAGTAGTCATGGAAAGCTGTATCTTAACCACACGGAGCAGAAGAGGGCCAAAAAAAATGAAAAGCTCAGCAAATAGAGAGCAGTGGGTCTGCATCAAACTTCCAGTAGTCAGCAGTGGCAGAAACAGATTCATTGATTGGCTGATTTAGACTTAATATTCGGCCTTTTCCTTTCATCTCAAGGCGTCATGCAGTAAAAGTATCACAAATATAAAGCATTACTTTAAAAACACAAAATTAACAAGACAACAAATCCTAACCTCCAAAATCAGTGCTAGCGAATAAATAAGCCTGCCCAACCACAAAACAACTTCACTGGTGCATCCTCTGATATATTCGGAGGTGTGACGGAGGGGGAAGTTACAGGCTGCAGGCTGACTGAGCTCCACTTCCCAGCTAGGGAGACAGGGAGAAGGAATAATATCCTGCATGAGGCTCAAGCCTGTAAGGGTGACAACTGGGAGAGATGCCCTCAGCTAGAACAGTGTCGTTAGGAACAACCAGACAGGGGTGGGTCCTTTTGTGCTGCTATCTACTTTGTTATTGTGTAGAGCCGTGATCTTTGTCATGCATGGTATGTGTTTTCCTGTAATTCACCTTGGACAGGATATTGGATAAAGCAGAATAAAACTAACTTTTAAATAAATAAATTGCCCACTCTTCCACACTCCTCCTCCCCTCTCCCCCCCCCCCCTCCCATCCCCAGGAAGAGGAGCTCACAGTAATCCCTACCCGTCTAGTCTTGAGAATATGGAATTTAAGGCAAGCTCCCTGTCATTAGGAAGAGGTTGAACCA
Source organism: Rhinatrema bivittatum (assembly GCF_901001135.1). Classification (NCBI taxonomy): domain Eukaryota; kingdom Metazoa; phylum Chordata; class Amphibia; order Gymnophiona; family Rhinatrematidae; genus Rhinatrema; species Rhinatrema bivittatum. The sequence continues at coordinate 815,021,930 of NC_042616.1, read as the reverse complement.
ATCCTGCTTTTGTCGTATTGGACCCATGGACTTTGCACTTAGAGAAACTGGCAGTACAAGGCCATGGATTCACAGAGAGTAAAAAACCAGACCTGGCTCAGCCTGACCCTCAGGCACACAGAGGTCTCTGCACCACGTGTCACAGACGAGCTGTACGCTGCACGCTCGATAAGGCCACAGTGCTGGGACTTCCCCTGGGAGCGCTAATCAGATAACAGTGACCTCGTCTGCTTTCTGAAGGACGGCACTTAGCCCTCATGGATGGACCTTGCAAGGCTGCACTCATGCAATACTCTGCAATTTCGACATTCTCTGCAATTCTTTCTGACCTCTGGGAAAGGAATGGGAAGTATAGCTCCATGGTGCCACTCATCTTGAGTATTGTGTGCAGTTCTGGTCACCGCATCTCAAGAAAGAGATAGCAGAATTAGAGAAGGTACAGAGAAAGGCAACCAAAATAATAAAGGGGATGGAACAATTCCCCTATGAGGAAAGGCTAAAGAGGTTAGGACTCCTCAGTCTGGAGAGGAGACGGCTGAGGGGAGATATGATAGAGGTCTATAAAATAACGAGTGGAATGGAACCAGGAAACGTTAATCAGTTGTTTATTCTATCGAAAAGTACAAAGACCAGAGGACACACAATGAAGCTACTAAGTAATACATTTAAAACTAATAAGAGAAAATATTTTTTTCACTCAACACAAAATTAAGCTCTGGAACTTGTTGCCAGAAGATGTGGTGAAAGCTTATAGTGTAGCTGTGTTTAAAAAAAGGTTTGGACAAGTTCCTGTAGGAAAAGTCCATAAACCATTATTAAGGTAGAGTTGCAGAAATCTATTGCTTATTCTTGGGATAAGGAGCTTGGAATCTCTCTACCCCTTGGGATCCTGCCAGGTACTTGTGACTTGGATTGGCCATTGTTGGAAACAGGATATTGGGCTTGATTGACCTTTGGTCTGACCCGGTATAGCAAGTCTTATGTTCTTATGTTCTAAAGGTTTACGGACTTTTCCTCCAGAACTTTAAACACAGCTGCACTAATAACTTTCACCACATCCTCTGGCAATGATTTCCAGAGTTTAATTATTAGTTGAGTAAAAAATATTTTCTTAATTAGTTTTAAACGTATAACCTAGTAACTTCATTTTGTGTCCCCTGGTCTTCGTGCTTTTTGAAGGAGTAAATAACCGATTAATGTTTACTCGTTCCATTCCACTCATTATTTTATAGACCTCTCTCATATCCCCCCTCAGCCGTCTCCTCTCCAGACTGAAGAGTCCTAACCTTTTTAGCCTTTCTTTATAGGGGGATTGTTCCATCTCATTTATCATTTTGGTTGCTGTATCTTTCTTGAGATGCAGCGACCAAAACTGCACACAATACTCAAAGTGAGGTCACACCATGGAGTAATACAGAGACATTATGATATTCTCTGTGTTATTCTCCATTCCTTTCCTAATAATCCCCAGCATCCTGTTTGTGTATGATGTATGAACACAAGATGAGGATGCACCATGGAGTGATACAGAGACATTATGATATTCTCTGTTTTATTCTCCATGCCTTTCCTAATAATCCCCAGCATTCTGTTTGTGTATGATATATGAACACAAGATGAGGATGCACCATGGAGTGATACAGAGACATTATGATATTCTCAGTCTTATTCTCCATTCCTTTCCTAATAATCCCCAGCATTCTGTTTGTGTATGATATATGAACACAAGATGAGGATGCACCATGGAGTGATACAGAGGTATTATGATATTCTCTGTGTTATTCTCCAGTCCTTTCCTAATAATCCCCAGCATTCTGTTTGTGTATGATATATGAACACAAGATGAGGATGCACCATGGAGTGATACAGAGACATTATGATATTCTCAGTCTTATTCTCCATTCCTTTCCTAATAATCCCCAGCATTCTGTTTGTGTATGATATATGAACACAAGATAAGGTCACACCATGGAGTGATACAGAGGCATTATGATATTCTCTGTGTTATTCTCCAGTCCTTTCCTAATAATCCCCAGCATTCTGTGTGTGTATGATATATGAACACAAGATGAGGATGCACCATGGAGTGATAAAGAGACATTATGATGTTCTCTGTTTTATTCTCCATTCCTTTCCTCATAATCCCCAGCATTCTGTGTGTGTATGATATATGAACACAAGATGAGGATGCACCATGGAGTGATACAGAGGCATTATGATATTCTCTGTTTTATTCTCCATTCCTTTCCTAATAATCCCCAGCATTCTGTTTGTGTATGATATATGAACACAAGATGAGGATGCACCATGGAGTGATACAGAGGCATTATGATATTCTCTGTGTTATTCTCCATTCCTTCCCTAATAATTCCCAACATTCTGTGTGTGTATGATATATGAACACAAGATGAGGATGCACCATGGAGTGATACAGAGGCATTATGATATTCTCTGTGTTATTCTCCATTCCTTCCCTAATAATTCCCAACATTCTGTGTGTGTATGATATATGAACACAAGATGAGGATGCACCATGGAGTGATACAGAGACATTATGATATTCTCTGTTTTATTCTCCATTCCTTTCCTAATAATCCCCAGCATTCTGTTTGTGTATGATATATGAACACAAGATGAGGTCACACCATGGAGTGATACAGAGACATTATGATATTCTCTGTTTTATTCTCCATTCCTTTCCTCATAATCCCCAGCATTCTGTTTGTGTATGATATATGAACACAAGATGAGGATGCACCATGGAGTGATACAGAGGCATTATGATATTCTCTGTTTTATTCTCCATTCCTTTCCTAATAATCCCCAGCATTCTGTTTGTGTATGATACATGAACACAAGATGAGGATGCACCATGGAGTGATACAGAGGCATTATGATATTCTCTGTTTTATTCTCCATTCCTTTCCTAATAATCCCCAGCATTCTGTTTGTGTATGATATATGAACACAAGATGAGGATGCACCATGGAGTGATACAGAGACATTATGATATTCTCTGTTTTATTCTCCATTCCTTTCCTAATAATCCCCAGCATTCTGTTTGTGTATGATATATGAACACAAGACGAGGTCACACCATGGAGTGATACAGAGGCATTATGATATTCTCTGTTTTATTCTCCATTCCTTTCCTGATAATCCCCAGCATTCTGTTTGTGTAAGATATATGAACACAAGATGAGGTCACACCATGGAGTGATACAGAGGCAATATGATATTCTCTGTTTTATTCTCCATTCCTTTCCTAATAATCCCCAGCATTCTGTTTGTGTATGATATATGAACACAAGATGAGGTCACACCATGGAGTGATACAGAGGCATTATGATATTCTCTGTTTTATTCTCCAGTCCTTTCCTAATAATCCCCAGCATTCTGTTTGTGTATGATATATGAACACAAGATGAGGTCACACCATGGAGTGATACAGAGGCATTATGATATTCTCTGTTTTATTCTCCATTCCTTCCCTAATAATCCCCAGCATTCTGTTTGTGTATGATATATGAACACAAGATGAGGATGCACGATGGAGTGATACAGAGACATTATGATATTCTCAGTCTTATTCTCCATTCCTTTCCTAATAATCCCCAGCATTCTGTTTGTGTATGATATATGAACACAAGATAAGGTCACACCATGGAGTGATACAGAGGCATTATGATATTCTCTGTTTTATTCTCCATTCCTTTCCTAATAATCCCCAGCATTCTGTTTGTGTATGATATATGAACACAAGATGAGGTCACACCATGGAGTGATACAGAGGCATTATGATATTCTCTGTGTTATTCTCCATTCCTTTCCTAATAATCCCCAGCATTCTGTTTGTGTATGATATATGAACACAAGATGAGGATGCACCATGGAGTGATACAGAGGCATTATGATATTCTCTGTTTTATTCTCCATTCCTTTCCTAATAATCCCCAGCATTCTGTTTGTGTATGATATATGAACACAAGATGAGGTCACACCATGGAGTGATACAGAGGCATTATGATATTCTCTGTTTTATTCTCCATTCCTTTCCCGTGAAGCTACTCTCCGCGAGCAGGCCTCTCATCTCTTCAAGCAGCCGCCAGTGCTGGACCCGTCTCGCGGCAGTCACGGGCTGAACCGCCATGCTGCTGACCTCCAATGCGGCCTAGGGCTGCTGCTGCCGATGCCCTCCAGCTCCTTGGGCGGCCTGGAGCCGCCGCTGGCCTGCCTTCGTGGCAGGGAGCTGCAACGTCATTGCTGGGGTCTTGGACGGATGGCAGGAGGCCGTCCTGAAGCCTGCCGGTTCCTCCCTGCACTGTTTCCTCCATGCGGCTGGTTGCCACTGTCCAAGGTCCTGTCTCTTCTTCCTGCTTCCTCTTAGGCGCCAGCGTGCGCCTCTTCACTGCATTTAAAGGGCCTGCGGCTGGATATGCCCCGGGCTCCACCTGATGACAACTTCCTACTTCAGCCCTATAAAAGGGGTTCCTCTTCAGTCACTCCTGGCCTTCAGATCGGATTCCACAGTTGTCTGTGTCTTCTGACCGGTCCAGGTCCTCCGTGGTCTTCTCCTGCTTTGACGGCTTCATCTTCATGTTCCTGATGTCCTTCATCCGTGCCTCCAGATGTCTTCATGGTCCTGATGCCCTTCATCCGTGCCTCCAGATGTCTTCAGGTTCCTGACATCCTTCGTCCGTGTCTTCAGATGTCTTCATGTTCCTGATGTTCTTCTTTTGTACCTCCTGAGGTCCGATGTCCTTCCTGATGCCTTTGTCTTCGCCTCTGCCTCCATACCTTGGTTCCTTGATGCCCACTTTCCTGGCGTGCCATTGTCGTGGTCCGCGACCAGCCAAGGGCGGGCTGTATAGGGCGCCTCACGGTACAAAGGCTATCTTCATCTCCGCAGTGCAACCCTCCAGAAGTCCCACGGGTGAACTGTTTGCCGTCCTTTCCAGGGTCCCCGGACCGGCTTTGGTGCTGCCTCCCACCATGCTCCTCCAAGGTACCTTAGGACGTGCGTGCGCACATTGCCCTCATCTTTATTTCCACGTTGGTGCGAACATCAGGGGCATCCCCCTGATATGACGTCACGCTGCTCGGATATTTAAGCCTACATTATTTGCATGCTCATCGAGTTAGCAACGGTAACTCTACGGATGAGATTCGCTCTCCGTACCGAAGCTGCTCTGGCACTTCAATGCTATCTGGAACTCTTACACCCTTCAGGGCTGCTAATGGGGTACCCGCTCCTCGAGGGCCTCTTCTTCTTCTTTCAGGTGCTATCAGGAAACTGGTACTCGCTCCTCGAGGGCCCATGTTCCCTGAGTCTCTGCCTGCATCTTCAAACCTTCCTACTTGGAAGATTTCACTAACAGTTTCTATCTGTGAGTACAACTACCATCTATTCCACAGTACTGCTTCCCTGGAACCAGGTACTCGCTCCTCGAGGGCCTGCCCTCTGTTCCGGTGCCAGACCTCTCATCTAGTGGAATCTCTGTCACTGCTATGTGAGTACAATATAACCGAGTCTCTCTGCTCTAAGGGATCAAGTACTCGCTCCACGAGTACCTCGAGTACCCTCGAGTACCTGATCTCGAGGGCCTGCTCTCCCTGTCTTGGAGCTTCTCCTAATTCTACCTGGGACTCTGAATGCTTCTTATTGTGTACTCATAACTCTCAGTCTCTTTCCACTACAGCACAGCCTAGCAGAGGATTCGCTGTTCCAGCGTTCTGTGGGAGACCTGCCCAGCCGGGCTCAACATCCACTACTCACTACTGCTACCTCTATGGTTTCCAAAACTGTTAAATAAAAGATTCAAATCTGTGTTTGTGTATCCAGAGTCTAGCCTGACGTTGTGGTCCCTCACGCAACTGCCCCCCATGGGCTTGGTCAGCTGCCATAGTGTCCAAGGATCCACCCAAACATCAATAACCATAACATTAATGCAGCATCTGTTCCCAGATGTATAGGAGAACTGCTGGAAACTTGTACGAGATACACACATTAGATCTGTTTGGGTCACAATGGGCCTCTGAGGATAAGCTGAGTATGGTCCTGAAGGACTTTCTGCACCATTTTGGCAAACAGCAGTATTGGTGGAAAAACATACATGAAGCTCTGTTTCCCGTTGAAGAGGAAAGTGTCCTAAGCCAGTCTGTTATCACTTGGCAGAAATTATCAAAACTAATTTAGTTTTGAGTTCTGTTGTGATACAAATAGGTCCAGTGATGGCAAACCCCATAAGCTGAATAATTCGTCAGCCATTGATTGCTGCAGAGCCCTATCGGGTGGCCAAAACACTCAGCTGAGTCAATCTTCCACGTGTTGGAGATGTCTAGCAGATAGGCAACCAGCAAGGCAGCTGGATTCTTTTCCACCCAATTCCAGATCTTTAGCAGGATCCAAAATGAACACCCTGTCCCTTGGTGGAGGCATTGGTCACTATTACTACTTGGTGAGTTATCGAGTGACGAAGGACTACTTCCTTGAGAACTCGGGGGTGCAGCCACCATTGTAACTCTCACTTCACTGCAGTTGAAATTTGCACCACAGATGACAGTGGTTGGGTCAGTTGATCCCACTGGATATGCAGACCCCATTGGAGGTAGTGGATATGAAGGTGGTCAGTGGGACAACATGGATTGCCTCTGCCATATGACCTAAAATCACAATGAGCCTTCTGAATATCGAATGTGAAAAGGATACTTGCTGTCAGAGGAGCGACATCATGGTGTGTGCTTGGTTAGAAGGCAGAAATGCTCATTCCTGCAGCAAGTCGATCCAAGCACCGATGAATCTGAAATGCTGAATGGGCTCTAGATTTGACTTCTCGAAGTTGATCAACAATCCCAAGCACTGCAGAATGCAAATCATTGAATGTAGGGAGTGGAGGACTCTCTCTCTCAGGAGTTCACTGTGATTAGCCAGTTATCCAGCTATGGGAAGACTTGTATTCCCTGATAATGCAGATACACCGCTACTACCGCAAATCACTGCAGATCCTCAGGGCTGGCGACAGTCTGAATGGGAGTACTTTGTACTAGTAATGGGAGAAATCCACTTGGAAGCGAAGGGTGCGCCAATGCAAAAGGTGAATGGGTATGTGGGCATAATGCATCCTTGAGATTTAGATTTGTCCTTCTGAATGTAAGGGAGAATAATGCTGAGGGAATTAATTTTACATTTTTGTTGGAATATGTATATTCAGACATCTCAAGTCCGGAATAGGCTGGAATCTCCCTGATTTCTTTGGAATGAGGAAATATCAGGAATAGAAGCCCTATGAATGTTGGGATGCAGGAATTAGCTATATCGCTTATTGTTGGAGAAGTGACTGGTTTCTAGATGTAGCTGTGGCAAATGAGATAGATTTGGATGAACAGTTGAACAATGTGGAAGGAATGAAGGCTGAGAGAAATGCAACCAGTACCCAGATTGCACAATCTATAGGATCCAGAGATCCTTGGTGATCTGATGCCACTCTTCCAGGAAGTGTTGATTTCTTCCCCCTACTGGAAGAAAGGGGAATAGAATTGCTCAGATGGATCAAAAACTAGGCCCTGGTTAAGGGTGGGCTTGTTGTGTGGTCGTTGGCTGACAGCATTCTCTTTGTCAAGGTCTGGCCGGAAGGGGGGCAGACGGTACTGTTGATAAGATTGGTAGGGCCACCTGTGAAAGTATGGTCATTTGTATGTGTAGAAGGGCCATCCTGATGTAGAGAGCTGCTCAGAGGCCATTGAGAGAGGTTGTACTGCCACATTCTGATCCTTTATCTGCATGTCTGACTTCATGAGCTTCTCGCCAAAGAGATTGTCTCCCAAGCATGGGAGGTCCATGAGTTTTTCATGAACATCTTTGCAGATGCTGCTTGCCCAAAGCCATGCCATGTGTTGAGCTCCAATGGAGACTGAGGAAGTACATGAAATAGAATCAAAAGATTCATAGACAGAATGGAGGAGATGGTAGATGCCCTCTTCCACATCCAGAAGTGGTTGGAGATTGTAGTTGCCTTCGTCAGTAGGCTGCAGAGAAGACTCCAGCTTCTGAATGCAATCATGGATATACTGCACCATGTAGAATTGGTGGATAGATATGTGAGAGGATAGCATAGAGCTTTGCAAAATCTTTTTGCTAATGTTGTCTAAAAGCTTGTGGTCTTTCCCCTTTTTCATAGCAGACTCAACCAGTATAGATTGATAAAGTAGTTGAAAGATGCCAAATCTCAGCGATTGTTGGACTCTATATTTGAGGCCCAGCTTCATAGCCATAGGAGGCCTGAAATGTGAGTTTTCCACATTCTCATTTGAAGCACACTGAGGACATTGAGAACTGGAAGGGCCACTGGTTCGGCAGGAATATCCAGAATCTGGAGAAGACCAAGAACTTAATTTCAGGGTCTTTGCCTTTATGGACATGAACACCCAGTGTTGTTCCCATCTTTTCCCACAAACTTTGAATAAGAGAGATCCTCTGGGGGTGAGGTATGGTCCAGAAGATCCTGAAATGAATCAGAAGATATGCCAGTAGAGTCTTTGTCTGAGCCTAAGGGCATGAGTTCACTTATCTGGGACTCCAATGATGAAGAGGGAAAACTGGGAGCTGCATCCGGTTGACTCTGAGGTGGAGGTGCCTGGTCTAACACTTTTAACCGATTGGACTCTGCTGAAATTGAGTGGTATGATGAAAACCCCCTAATCATGGATTCTGATGATTAGTTCATCCTATTGGCAAAATCGGGACTTCTGTCTGCAGAATCACCATAGTGATAGTAGAAAGGAAAGGCTGGAATGTTCCATCCATCTCCTTGGTCAGAGGCAAAGTAATTCCTCATCAATCTGCGACATGGTCACGTGACTAGTGTGTCCTCTGGCCTGGCATAGATGCCTTGTTAGAGATAAGCAGGACTATGGAACACACTGGGTCTGCAGACTTCAGGCAAAGCCTTTCCACCACAAGTTTAGGTGCAGTGAGCACCCTGGTTATTGGAGGGGGCAGAGGTAATCTGACTCCTTCAGCTGCAGATCTAGGGTGGACTGTGCACAGGTGAATTGGCAAAGCAGCCTGATAAAATGAAAGCTGAAGTTGATGCATTGATAACCTTGATGGGGTAGAATATTTGTATATATTGGATGACTTGGGGAGCTTTGACACATCTTTAGTGAGACGCATCAAGGAATTCAGAGCTGTATGATGGTGTTGAGTCAATGGAAGTGTGGGTTGCATTGGGACTGGGCCATACATCTTTGCACTGTGCACCATAACAGAGGCCTCAAGATGCACCAAGGAGGAATGGGCCGCTCATGGTACAGGTGTTGGAGCAATAAACATTGAGTGCATCAAGTGTATTGGTACATCGTGCATCACGTGCATTGGAGCATCATATGTTGGGTGCATCAGTACATCATGTGTCGGGTGCATTGATGCGTTGTGCATCAAGCACCGTAGTGCAGCATGTGTTGGGCGCATTAATACACAGTGCATCAAGTGCATCGGAGTAGGATGAATGGTACAAGTTGATATATATCGGGAATGTTGATGGTTTTTGAGCTGACGACACCAATAATGGCCACTTTGATGGCACCAGTGCCAATGCGCCATGCTTCGTGTGCTTATGCTTTTTCGTTGCAGACTGCGATAACTCCAATGAATGATGCCACTTTTTCTTTGACACAGGGTGACCGGTAGAACTTGACCCCATGGCTAGGGCCTGAGCAGACGGGGGAGTTTTAGAGGAGTTCCCGCTCAACTCTTTTCCTGGTGAGGCAGTTGATGCTACACTGCGGGACAAGGACCTGCTGTGACTCCAGCAAGGTTTATGCAGCTCCTCGATATCAATCACTCTCAAACACTGTGAGCTATAGGACATTTATCCACAGGCATAGAAGTTCTTCTAATCATGATTTGGCCTGAGGCATCAGTAACACGGTGTGTGCCCATCCATGAGGGTCATTATTTTGCCACAGACACAGCTTTTAAAACCGCTCACCATTGTAGATTTCTTCATTTGGCCCAAAATGCTGCGAGGTAAGGCTATTTCTTTCAATCAGGCCGATACAGTACTTTTCTGTATTTTTCTTAAGTAAAAAAAAAAACCAAACTTGGCAGACCGCCGAGATATGAAGACCAACGCCAGTAAACTTAGAGACAGTTTTCATAACCGGCCGTCTGCCAGTAATGAAAACGGATGCCGAGTTTAAGCTAGCGTGACCCCCTAATTTGGGTATTGCATGGCGCCCTCCCCCCCTTGCGGGCGCCATGCGCACATTAGGAAAGCGGGCGCTGACTTTTCGGCAGCGCTGGCTTTCCGCGTTTTATATTGCATCGGCCCCTTGGAGAGAGAAACTATTCAGTGACAGCGGGTGACATCACCCCCATGTAATAGCTAATTCAGCCTGCTGATTGGCGGAAAAACCTCTCTCAGCATAAAAGGAAATTCTAGAACAAGAGGTAAGGCTACGAGGCTCAGAAGGCGAAAAGCCAAGAGTAACATTCTTGGGGACGGACACTGGGAGTCTGGGTTCTAATCCCCAGTTTATAATGTCACTGGGGCAGTAACCAGTAGGCTAGGTAGAGTCCTCGAGGCAGTACCTGGGGGACGTGTTTCCACTGAAGAATAGCCTCTATTCCTAGCGTCCCACCCTGTGCTATGCATTTCTCTGGGGCTTCGTCTAGTCCCGTGCATTTCCCTGGCAACATTCCTATCCGATGCACTCCCCTTCCCCCCCAGGCAACCCCTCTTCCCCCCTCCATCCAGTGTATATCTCTGGGGCTCTGTCCCACCTAATGTGCTTCCCTCACCCAGCATTTTCATAAGAGCATAAGAACATGCCATGCTGGGTCAGACCAAGGGCCCACCAAGCCCAGCATCCTGTTTCCAACAGAGGCCAAACCAGGCCACAAGAACCTGGCAAGCACCCAAACACTAAGAAGATCCCATGCTACTGATGCAATTAATAGCAGTGGCTATTTTCTAAGTCTATTGTTCTGTGCTTATGGAAACAATTTTTACTGAATCAGTTATAATATGTGTTGTAAGCAATATTTTTATGGTATTTGGTACCCATTCATAGGTATTGTTTGCAGTATATAATGTATCTGTGGAGATAGCCAAAAGGCATTAGAAAACAGAGTTTGCAAGCACAATCCTCTTGTCTGGGATGGCTGACCTCCTGCTGCAGTCTTCTGCTGACTCCTGCCCTGTTTTGAAGTCTCTTATGGGCCAAAATGTGCTCTCTACTCGCAGACCACCACAATCAGAGAGGCTAGAGCAGGAGTCCCTCTGATGATGATCAGCACGGCAGCACCCCAATTCACTTACAGTTAGAAAAAAAATATGTAATGAGCCCTGACTTTTAAAGAGCTAAGATCAGTTTGGGGCGATGCCATGGAAAAAAACAAAAAGGGTAAATATCTGGCTACATGGGTGAGGCAGAGCAGCGAAACCCAGCACAGCCCAGCTGCAAAGCAGACTGAGAAGGGCCACCTGATGCTGCCGAAAGCGTGCAAGTGCCTGGGCATCTGTGTCCGGGAAAAGGAACAAGAGAGAGCGGGGAAGGCTTGGGAGATCCCTCCCGGTGACGGCTCCGGGGAGTCTCTTACCTGCTCCTTGCGCTTCTGCCAGCGCCCGCAGGGGCTCTCCTCCAGCACCTCGCACTCATCCTCGCTCTCCTCCTCCTTGGACCTGCTCCCACCCTTCTCCGAAGACGACATCGGGCACCGAACAGGAAAACACAAGACAACACCCAAAGAAAGAGCAGTCAGTGTGCAAGGAAGCAAGGCAGCCTCACTGCGGGCTGCAGGGCCAGGGCAGTGCCAGCGCTGCCTGCAGCTCCAGATAAGGCTCACACGGCTGCTGCTGCGGCTCCTCCCTCCCTCCCTGCAGCCGGACCCCACCCTCCCCGGGTCATGACCCCGAGGGCCAGCATGCATGCCACAGGCACGGGTCATGCATTCATCGGCAGGACAGTTTGACACGCGTTGCCAAAGTAATCTACACAATGGCTCGAAAGTAACAGGGTCACGTGCTGCCACACCCCCCCCCTCCTCGCCCGACACAACGCCGTCCCACACTGCCTCCCCCTGCAGCGTCACACTCACAGACTGTCCCACCAGTGAACCCTGAAAGGAGCCTAAAAGGGGTAAGACCCAGGAGAAACATGAGAAAGCATTTCTTCAGAGAAAGGCTGGTGGAAGAGAAAGTGGAGAGAAAAACAAGATGTACCGCAGCTACAAAGCTAGATAGTAGTAGGCTACAGACTTTTAAATAAATACAAAAGAATGGAACAGAATTCAGTAAAGCCTGGGATAAGCACAGAGGATCCTTAGCTGTGAGGGAGTGAGGGGTAAAGCCTGGGATAAGCACAGAGGATCCTTAGCTGTGGGGGAATGAGGGGTAAAGCCTGGGATAAGCACAGAGGATCCTTAGCTGTGGGGGAGTGAGGGGTAAAGCCTGGGATAAGCACAGAGGATCCTTAGCTGTGAGGGAGTGAGAGGTAAAGCCTGGGATAAGCACAGAGGATCCTTAGCTGTGAGGGAGTGAGGGGTAAAGCCTGGGATAAGCACAGAGGATCCTTAGCTGTGAGGGAGTGAGGGGTAAAGCCTGGGATAAGCACAGAGGATCCTTAGCTGTGAGGGAGTGAGGGGTAAAGCCTGGGATAAGCACAGAGGATCCTTAGCTGTGGGGGAGTGAGGGGTAAAGCCTGGGATAAGCACAGAGGATCCTTAGCTGTGGGGGAGTGAGGGGTAAAGCCTGGGATAAGCACAGAGGATCCTTAGCTGTGGGGGAGTGAGAGGTAAAGCCTGGGATAAGCACAGAGGATCCTTAGCTGTGGGGGAGTGAGGGGTAAAGCCTGGGATAAGCACAGAGGATCCTTAGCTGTGGGGGAGTGAGGGGTAAAGCCTGGGATAAGCACAGAGGATCCTTAGCTCTGGGGGAGTGAGGGGTAAAGCCTGGGATAAGCACAGAGGATCCTTAGCTGTGGGGGAGTGAGGGGTAAAGCCTGGGATAAGCACAGAGGATCCTTAGCTCTGGGGGAGTGAGGGGTAAAGCCTGGGATAAGCACAGAGGATCCTTAGCTGTGGGGGAGTGAGGGGTAAAGCCTGGGATAAGCACAGAGGATCCTTAGCTCTGGGGGAGTGAGGGGTAAAGCCTGGGATAAGCACAGAGGATCCTTAGCTGTGGGGGAGTGAGGGGTAAAGCCTGGGATAAGCACAGAGGATCCTTAGCTCTGGGGGAGTGAGGGGTAAAGCCTGGGATAAGCACAGAGGATCCTTAGCTCTGGGGGAGTGAGGGGTAAAGCCTGGGATAAGCACAGAGGATCCTTAGCTGTGGGGGAGTGAGGGGTAAAGCCTGGGATAAGCACAGAGGATCCTTAGCTGTGGGGGAGTGAGGGGTAAAGCTTGGGATAAGCACAGAGGATCCTTAGCTGTGGGGGAGTGAGAGGTAAAGCCTGGGATAAGCACAGAGCATCCTTAGCTGTGGGGTGAGTGAGGGGTAAAGCCTGGGATAAGCACAGAGGATCCTTAGCTGTGGGGGAGTGAGAGGTAAAGCCTGGGATAAGCACAGAGCATCCTTAGCTGTGGGGTGAGTGAGGGGTAAAGCCTGGGATAAGCACAGAGGATCCTTAGCTGTGGGGGAGTGAGAGGTAAAGCCTGGGATAAGCACAGAGGATCCTTAGCTGTGGGGTGAGTGAGGGGTAAAGCCTGGGATAAGCACAAAGGATCCTTAGCTGTGGGGGAGTGAGGGGTATTTCTGGAGCTGAATCTGTCCTGGAAGATCATTCCACAAGAGTTGGTGCTGTACTGAAGAATGCTGTTTCTTGTCTTTTGAAGTTGAAAATCTGTATGAGAAGGAACATATAACAAATCACTCTCGGGCCGATACAGTAAAGTCCGCGGGAGATCGCACAGGCCACTCTCCTGTCCGCACGATTCACTATTCAAATTAGGCCCGGTGGTAAAAACAGGTAAAAGGAGGCGCTAGGGACACTAGCGCGTCCCTAGCGCCTCCTTTTGGACCGGAGCCACGGGCTCGGAAACCGGACGCCGGCAAAATTGAGCGTCCAGTTTTCAACCCAACAGCCGCGGGCCGACTTCAAATTTTTTTTTATTTTTTTTTACTTTTTTTTACCCTTCGGGACCTCCGACTTAATATCTCCAGTTTTTACTGCTTTTCTGTGCACTTTCCTGGTGCCCGAAGAAATTAGCGCCTACCTTTGGGTAGGCGCTAGTTTCTGAAAGCAAAATGTGCGGCTTGGCTGCACATTTTGTTTTCTGAATCGCGCGGGAATAACTAATAGCGCCCGCAACATGCATTTGCATGTTGCGGGCGCTATTAGGTTCGGGGGGGTTGGATGCGCGTTTTCGGCCCCTTATTGAATAAGGGGTAACGCTAGCGCGTCGAAAACGCGCATCCAATAGAGGGTTAACAGTGTGCTGTATGGGTCCATCTGTGAGGACCACAGTCTGCATGCTGGCATATGTCACCTGCTGTAACAAATATTTAAGGCTTGAAAGGCAAATAGTAGATTCCCTGCCCTCTCTTTAATTTTTATAACAGATTTAGCACTTGTAGTTTTCTGCCTGGTATTTTACTAGTTCTATTGTCTCCGGCAACAGTTAAGGGAAATTGGATTCAAACAGCGTCTGAGGACCCTGACCTTTACGGTCTGGGAAGCTGATAAGCCTGGGGGGAACCTGCACAGTGCGGCAGATACTGGCATAAGCTTGCTGGGCAGGCTGGGAGGCTCATTCGGTCCTTTTCTGCGTCATTTCGATGTTTCTATGACCGTCAGACCCTCCGTGCCGTACAAGCAAGTTCTTCTGCTCAGATGGATCTTTAATCTCCCTTGTAGAATAGGAGACTACAAAACTCTGCAGCCCCCTTGATCCTTGCATGTGGCTTACGCTGAGTGCACAGAGATACGAATCCCACGGTGTAAATCTTTTCAACCATGTAATAGGGGAAAGAGAAGCGAGAAGAAAGGAAACAAACCATAGAGACAACAAGAAGCAAACATGCTCGTTACATAACACTCTGTGTTTCCCTTAAAAAAAAAACACAAAACATCATCCTGCAGAAAAAAAAAAATAAACATAAAAGCCTGGTCCAAGCTGATACAGATCCCAGGCAGCAGAACTGCATTCCCATGACATTACCTTACTGTTCTTCCAACGTATAACAATCACTGACTTTAGGAGCGGAGGGAGGGAAAGGGAAGGCTAAACTTCCTCCATCGCCCCAAAGACCTTTAGGCTTCCATAAGCAGCTCCCTTGCTAGCATCCAGAACTTTCTCTTTTCCCAAATGCAAACTGCCCCCCGGCCCCACCCCCCCAACCACCCTGTGCTCACCTTCAGAAACTGCTGAGCCCTGAACTATTCGGCGCAGCGCCTGGCTTAGCGCCGTGAGGGTGGGGCAGGGTCAGGCCAGAGACCCGAGATCCAAAACAAAGAGAGCTCTTTACTAAACGTCGAAGTGGTTCAAACATTAAAAACCCTCTGCAGAAAGTTCCTTCACGGTTTACAGTAATCGTGAAAAAAAGGTTAGATAGATGTCATCACAGCAGATTGTCTTGCAGTCGGATTATAGTTTCGGGATTTGTGTTTTAGTTATTACATACAAAATGTTCTACTAAGGGGTAGAATGGGGTTAATAAGTGAGGTAGAAAGGAAGGTGCATAGGTTTGATGAGTTATACGGTTAGGTCAGTACATAGGCGGATTCCCGCTGACGACCGGCCCAGGGATTCGCCGGTCGTCAGCGGGAGATGCCACATGGTCTGCTGAGCGCGGCTCTGTCACGGCTGTGCTCGGCAGACCACGTGACTAGAGCGACCGGCTCACCGGGGGATGCCCGATCCCCCGATAGGCCAATCCGCCCCTGGGTCAGTAACAACAGGGGTTTAAAGGTTCAAGGTATATTTAAGAGGTTGCTATATATATGATGTGAGGTCAGTTGCACATTGTCTTAGGTATTCCAATGGTATAAGTCATTTTGTTGATCGAGAGATGGCGCTTTCTTCTTGGTGTTGGGTTGCGTGGGTGTCTGGGATTGTGGTTGATTGAGTGAGTTTGAGTAGGTTCTGGTGAACAGCCAGGTTTTCAGCTCTTTTTTGAAGGTTTTGATGTTTGGTTGAGTTCTTATTTCGATTGGTATTGAGTTCCATAGTGTGGGGCTGGCGATGGATATGGCTCTCTCACGGGTTGTGTTCAGTCGTGTGGTTCTGGCGTGAGGGATTTTGAGGAGGCCTTTATTCATTGAGCGTAGGTTCCGTTTTGGAGCGTGGATTTCGATGGATTTGCTTAGCCAGTTGTTTTGATGTCCTATGATTAGTTTATGCAGGATTGTACTTTGTAGTCTATTCGGTATTTTATTGGGAGCCAATGTAGTGAGATGAGGATTGGTGTAATGTGCTCATGTTTTTTTGTTCCTGTTAGACCTCTTAAGTGACCACTATGCTTCTGAAACCTCCCATTGCTGGAAAATTCCCAATAAAATACGGGGAACTCCTAACTCCTTCTACAACAGGGTCGCCCTTTATCTATTTCAGTGGAAGACATCTTTCAGACAAAGCTCTGGTCATTAATAGGAAGTGCTCAGTATGCAGATTCACTTTCAGATCCAGAGCTGGTTCCCAGGTCACCATGCCATTGGTTTTCTGAGCACTCTTCTCCAGCAGGAGGCAGGAGTGGCAGGCCCGGTGCTACTGGGTGTGCAAACCATACAACTGCACAGGGCGGCACGCCCAGGAGGTGGCGGCAGAAGTGAGGAAGAGGACCAGCCAGCCCGCCCGCCGGCGGACCCCATCTCACCAGCAGCTAAAGAAAGAAGAGAGAGGCCCAAAGGCCACCGAGGCATCCATCCCACCAGTGGTTGAATAAAGGAGAGGCCTGCACAAAAGACCTCACTAGGAGCAGGCGAGGGAGCTTGTTCTGCTGCTCGTGCTCTGTACCGGCCCTTGCGGGCCTGGCACAAGCTCAGCACAGAGGAAGTGCTGGTCATGTGACTTTTGAATACCACAGGGCTGGCACAGAGGATGAACAGCAAAAAAAGGCTCCTGCAGCGGTGGATCTGCTCCTCCCCCAATTGGCACACAGTGGCAGCAGCAGCAGTGAAGAAATAACAGAGGCTCCAGAGTTGCTGGCAAAAGGGTATCCCTGCCTGCCAAAGAGAGAAAGAGGAGCCTGCCTTGGTTTTGCGTGAGTGTGAATGGGAACCTGCCTATGTTTTGTGTGTATGTGGGTGAGAATGAGAGCCTGCCTTAGGTGATTGTGTGAGAATGTGAACCTACCTGGGGTGTGTGTATATGAGTGTGCATGCGTGTGTGAGAGTGTGTGAATAGGGGCCTTCCTGGGTTGTGTGTGTGTGTTTGAGTGTAAATGGGAACATGCCTGAGTTGTGTGTGTGTGTGTGTGTGTGTGTGTGTATGTGAATAGGAGCCTGCCTGGGGTATGTATTTAAGTAAATGGGAGCCTGCCTGAGTTGTGTGTGTGTGTCCAAGCCCAGCTCTACCAGGCATGCAAACTGTGCAATTGCAAATAGCGGCACACCCAGGGGGTGGGCAGTGGCATGGAAGAGAGAGAGAGAGGACCGTTGAAGTATTGCTGAAGGAATCAACCCACTGCCTGCAGAAGATTACAGAATGAGAGGGGTCAGTTGAGGAGTTTGCCTGCAACTGAAGACTGTAGAGAAGAGAAACCAGGTGCAGTGGAAGATTGTAAAGAGAAGAGGCCCGGACCGACATGGCCAACGATGATAAAGAGAGGGAGAAGCATGGTGCAGCTGGGAATTGCAGTCAAAAGGAGAGGCCTGGCGGAAAGAGGAAAAGGACCAGCATGGGACTGCTGGCTGAGCTCAACCCACTCCCAAAGACTATAGAGAGAGGGCACATCGTGGGGCTGCCTGCAACCTAAGACTGCAGAGAGAAGGAGAGAGCCTGCACCCTGAAGGCTACAGAAAGAAGAAAAGATCAGCGCAGGCCCACTGGCAGAGCCCAACCCACCGTCCGCCCAAAAACTACAGCGAGAGAGGCCCCATCGAGTCTATGTGTATATGTGTGTGCAAGAGAGACAGCAGTATGCAGATCGAAAATGCTTATGTGAAGTGTGAGTGAGAGGGGGAGAGAGCTTGTGTGTGTGTGTAAGTAAGAGAGTATGTGTGTGTGGTGGGGCTTTGCTGGTCATTAAAATTATCCCCAGTATTTTTCCAGCAATGGGAGGGAATTTTTTGGTATTCAGTGTTCCTCTCCTTGCTATAACCCCAGCTTTTTGGGGGAGGCTTGTGTGGGGTATAAAAATTCCCATGCGCATGCTCAGTTTTCAGTAGGCTTGGAGATACAAAAGAGTTAGGAGAGAAGCTAGAGATTCCCCTAGGATGTCAAGATAGTGATCGTGGAGTTAGTGGAAGGAGTTTGGAGCTTGACTGTAGGATCCTTTTTCCTCATCCCTGGAGATTTGAATCTATAGTTGAGCTTTTTGGATTTTTTTTGGAAGAGAGAGGGGATTTTTGATGCAGACTGGTTCAGCCTGGATGGAAGGGCATCCCCCAGAGGATCCTGAATGACTGATTTTAGAAGATCTTTTTGCCTAAGCACAAGAAGAAGCAAGGGTGATGCTTCTTATGGATGCTTGTACTTGAGACATCGGAGGAGAAGGGTAGAACTCTTCGACTAGAGATAGCTGAGACCTTTTGGATACTTTTACAAGTTGGATTACAGTTTAAGAGTTTTTGATCTAATTTGGGATTTTTCAAAGGTTTCTGGAGTTTAGGAATATTTTCCATCTTGACCAGTGTATGATGGAACTACACTCCACTTATCCTGCCCTCACAGGGGTGGATCTATTTCATATGAATGATGGTGCAGTAGAGAAGAGATTAACGAGAAGACCTAAAATGGACAAGGAGACAATTTCCTTCTTCACGTTAATATTTTTTATGTTGTTTCTGATATTCTCAGCCTTGGCTTGGACACTCGTTTTTAAATTACAGTAAACTATTTATTTTGAACACCACAAAGGACTCTGAGTGGTTATTTTTGCAGTGCCCCAGGTGAATGGATGGACATTGGCTTGGTGATTGCTTTCTACCCTTTCTGATCATTTTTACTTTTATTGTTCTTTTATTGGACAGTTGGACACTCTTGCATGTGATGGGAATCATCCTGCTGGTTGTGAGCTATCAGATTGAAAGTGGCCAGGAGCCCAGAAAGATTTTATTTCCCCCATAGGACTTGAACCATGGAAAACCATATCATCCCGGATGCACAAACTGGGGACCTGCTACATGTGACAGAGGAGTGTTTATGAGAGAGACCGTGTGTATATGAGTATGCATAAGATAAAGGAGAAAGTCTGTGCACCCCTCCACTTATCCATGTTAATCTTCGGATGACTGGAAATCAAAAGGTCCCAGGTATGGAAAGTGGCAGATTTTTAAAATTCCTTATTATTTTTAATTATTGAGTCGTGCTGGATGTGTCTACAGTTTTAAAATATGTATTGATAAATGGGACATTAAAAAATGTGAGTTTTTAATTATTGGATGTTCTATTCATTAACTATTTTGAAATATTTACCTTTTTGTTAGTATGATTTTACTATTATGATTTATCTTTTATATTTCTTGATTTTATTGCTTAATGTTTTATGAGGAATGTAATGTTTCTGTTTTTCCATTGTTGCATTGCATAAAGAGTCTAATTTATTGTGCTTTCCAGTTCACTTTTTGCCTTCACATTTCTGTTTATTATTTATGGTCTTGTTGTTCTGTAAGACTAAATGAATTCTTTGCTTCTGTGTTTACTAAAGAGGATGTTGGGGAGATACCAGTTCCAGAGATGGTTTTCAAGGGTAGTGAGTCAGACAAACTGAACCAAATCACTGTGAACCTGGAAGATGTAGTAGGCCAGATTGACAAACTAAAGAGTAGCAAATCACCTGGACCGGATGGTATGCATCCTAGGGTACTAAAGGAACTCAAAAATGAAATTTCAGATCTATTAGTTAAAATTTGTAACCTATCATTAAAATCATCTATTGTACCTGAAGACTGGAGAGTTGCCAATGTAACCCCAATATTTAAAAAGGGCTCCAGGGGCGATCCGGGAAACTATAGACCAGTGAGCCTGACTTCAGTGCCAGGAAAAATAGTGGAAACTATTCTAAAGTTGCAAATCGTAGAGCATATAGAAAGACATGGTTTAATGGAACACAGTCAACATGGATTTACTCATGGGAAGTCTTGCCTAACAAATCTGCTTCATTTTTTTGAAGGGGTTAATAAACATGTGGATAAAGGTGAACCAGTAGATGTAGTATATTTGGATTTTCAGAAGGCGTTTGACAAAGTCCCTCATGAGAGGCTTCTAAGAAAACTAAAAAAGTCATGGGATAGCAGGCGATGTCCTTTTGTGGATTACAAACTGGTTAAAAGACAGGAAACAGAGAGTAGGATTAAATGGTCAATTTTCTCAGTGGAAAAGGGTAAACAGTGGAGTGCCTCAGGGATCTATTATTAGACCACTGCTTTTCAATATATTTATAAATGATCTGGAAAGGAATACGACGAGTGAGGTTATCAAATTTGCGGATGATACAAAATTATTCAGAGTAGTTAAATCACAAGAGGATTGTGATATATTGCAGGAGGACCTTGTGAGACTGGAAGATTGGGCATACAAATGGCAGATGAAATTTAATGTGGGCAAGTGCAAGGTGATGCATATAGGGAAAAATAACCCTTGCGGTACTTACATGATGTTAGGTTCCATATTAGGAGCTACCACCCAGGAAAAAGATCTAGGCGTCATAGTGGATAATACTTTCAAAACGTCAGCTCAGTGTGCTGCAGCAGTCAAAAAAGTAAATAGAATGTTAGGAATTATTAGGAAGGGAATGGTTAATAAAATGGAAAATGACATAATGCCTCTATATCGCTCCATGGTGAGACCACACCTTGAATACTGTGTACAATTCTGGTCGCCACATCTCAAAAAAGATATAGTTGCGATGGAGAAAGTACAGAGAAGGGCAACCAAAATAAAGGGGATGGAACAGCTCCCCTATGAGAAAAGGCTGAAGAAGTTGGGGCTATTCAGCTTGGAGAAAAGATGGCTGAGGGGGGATATGATAGAGGTGTTTAAGATCATGAGAGGTCTTGAACGAGTAGATGTGACTCGGTTATTTACACTTTCGAATAATAGAAGGACTAGGGGGCACTCCATGAAGTTAGCAAGTAGCACATTTAAGACTAATCGGAGAAAATTATTTTTCACTCAATGCATAATTAAGCTCTGAAATTTGTTGCCAGAGGACGTGGTTAGTGCAGTTAGTGTAGCTGGGTTCAAAAAAGGTTTGGATAAGTTCTTGGAGGAGAAGTCCATTAATAGCTATTAATCAAGTTTTCTTAGGGAATAGCCACTGCTATTAGCATGGGATCTTCTTAGTGTTTGGGTAATTGCCAGGTTTTTGTGGCCTGGTTTGGCCTCTGTTGGAAACAGGATGCTGGGCTTGATGGACCCTTGGTCTGAACCCAGCATGGCAATTTCTTATGTTCTTATGAGACGAGCATTAGAACAGCGTGCCAAGCACAGAAACTGGGGAATGAGGAAGCCCTACACAAAACCTTCCTTCTCCGTCTCTGTATTTCTTTTGCTTTACTTTTTTTTTTTTCCAGAATCTTACCTGAGCTCAGCCTTTCCCGGCTGAGTACAGAGATGGTCTCTGGCTGTGGGGAGAGAGGGCATCTGCCGTCACTGCTGTGCTCAGCTTCCTGCACCCGCTGCCTTTCAGCAGTTTAAATAGCTAAGTCCACGCCGGCTGAAAAACCCAGCTACTGGACCAAGGCACTCGTCCGAGGGACCACGGAAATCACCTCAGGAATTCTCAGCTGGGGGAGGGATCGTTTGGTATCACCGCAGGAGAGAGGGGCGATTAATTTTCCTTTTATTTCTCCTTCTAAAATCTGAAGCAATCCCCAGTAGGGAGATGCACGTCCACCATGTGCTGGAGAATACTGGCAGGCTGATGTCAGTGCAGGAGTATATATATATATATATATATATATATATATATACTGGACGTCAGCTTTGCTCCGTTTCCATCTGCTGGTAGAGGTGCATAAGTCACCGGTTCTGAATTCATCTGTCTGGGCATTAGGAAAACTTCTTTAACCCCAAGGTCTTCGGGGTAGCATCTTCTCCACAGAAAAACCTCTCTTAAGGTTTTCACCGTTGCTTCCCCAGCAAGGAAAATCGCCCCCTGAAACGTCTCGGGCTGCGTTCCCTCTGGCTGGTTCTCAGTGTGAACTTGAGCAGCAAGGTTTTTCACCACCCTACCCCTTCCTCTTGGGCAGTCAGCTTAAGACTGACCCCGCTGAGAGCCTCTCTGTCCTCTCGCTCACAACAGTGCCAATGGAAGCGCCTAATATCTTCTCCCAAACCCATCCCCATTTGAGGAAGTGAATCTTTTTGGACAGGCGTATCCATGAATCTGATTTGTGGACTTTCTGGTTCCTGTACTGGATCCCTTGACTTGCTTTTTCTGTTATTTTAATGTGAATGTTTTTAGGTAAACCACCTAGGGCCATGGTACAGATGATATTTAAACACTGCAAATAAATAAATAAATAAATCTATTATTATCCACCCCTGCTTACAGCTGCCTATCACTCAGCCTTAGCTGACACCTTATCACACAACCCCTTCCTTGCAATTTCCAAGAGCTCTGCATGCATAAAGTACCCTGACCTCTCACAATGAACCCTCCAGAAAAATGTTCTCAGTGACTGTAGGCAGGGTTAGCCTTAAATAACCTCTGCAATGGGCTGTATTTGTTTCAGCAGAAGTGTGTGTGTATAGTGGATTTATACTTTTAACCTGTACACGCTTCTCTAGCCTCTTTTGGGAACTGTTAAAAAAAAACCCCTGAAATTAAATAATTAAGCTGTGATGATGTCAGCAGTGACATCTAGGGGTGTAAAGGGTAAAGCAGGCAGTGAGTGCACGTCAGGTGGTTTTTCCTCGACTGTGAATCGCCTGCTGATGACGAACTGCTCTGGATTCTGCCAGAAATGAATTTCCCCTGTGTTCAGGAAAATGCCCTGCTGCTAAAATGTTATTTTTGCTGCCGTCTTGTCTATGGAAGTTCGTGGAAAAGGCTGAACTTGTTACGGACACCCTATTTTTGTGTTTAATACATTTCGGCAAGATTGGAGCCGTGAAACCACAACGTGGACTGAACTGGTTTTTTTTTTTTGGGCTCACTTGAGGTGGAAGTGCCTTTTGAACTGTTATTAGCCTGACATCGCCATTCACTTGGGAGAACGTCCATTCTGCCGCAGAGAAGGGGAGAACATTTCCCTGTCCCATCCGCTATACCATTCGCTTGGCCATATTCAAAGAACCCCAGCGACCAGCCCCCCTGGCTGTATTTTATCTACCCTTTTTTTGGGGGTTACAGTTGTGTTTTCCTTGGAGAATTGTCATCCCTCTCATTTGGAAAGGATTGATAGACTAGTCTGAAAAAGCCCCACGGCTGTAGGAGGAGAAGAGGTGGCCACACACCAGCTTTTCTGACAATTGGATTCGAGAATCCGTGGCTGAATTTTCCAGTCTGTCTACCTCTATAATCTCTTCCCTTGGGGGAAGTACCAGCTCTGAATTCTTTGTAACGAAGGACAAATTTGTTTGTTTTTTAAGAATTCGAACAATACCTTGTTACATAGGGAAAGGTTTGCTAAAAATCAGATTGTTTTCAGAGCCTGAGATAAAATCTAAATGGCTCTAAAGGGTCATAAATGGAGAGATGGTAACAGACCTTTTACATATTAGGCAAACTTCTTTCTATGTCTACTTTATAAAAAAAAAACCCCAAAAAAAACAGATAGGCAAATCACAACTGGAAAATGTTATTGCAAAAAATAAGAAAAGTAAAACGCAGAGATGTTTTGGCCCTGGATCCTTCAAACACCTTGGCAGTGAAAGGGTTAAATAAAAAACATGCTTCTCTAGCAGGCCCTCAGCAAGGTAATATAATGTAATGTGTGGCTCTGAAATCAAATCTGTTGGTTTCATTATTTTGATGATTGTGTATTTTGGGCAGTATGGCTTCAGATATTAAATCCTGATGCAACACTACCCCTCTGTGGTTCAGCAGTTGTAACTGGAAGTCCTGTCCTTTGGAGAGAAGCTATTTTTCGTTGATAATCAGGCTGAATTAGCCATTACATGTGGGTGATGTCATCTGGCAGCACCAAATGGACTCGCCTCTCCTAGCTAGTAGCACCTTGAGCTCTATTGAGCATGTATGGGAATTTCAGCATGGACACTGTCTTGTGAACCACTTCAGTCATTTTTTGCCCAAGCTTAGCGTGGACGTGTACTTAGTCTCTCCAGATATTTTTTCAATTTAAAAATCTTTGTTTCTTTTTCATTATTTTCTTCAGTTTTCCTACTTTTAGTTGCCCTGCTGCACCAACAGCACTTTTCAGTGGTACAAAAAAACCCCTTTTGACTTCTCAAAAAGGTCAGCAAGAAGAAACCTACGGTGAGTGGGTTCAAGAACTGCTTTTGTGGTTAGGGTGATGTCCTTCACCAAATGTTATCCTTGCTTTGTTCTAGACCATGACCAGGAAAATCTTTATGCCTATGGCAGATGCTCCTGTGTTCTTAACACTGTAGGCCGCACTGCATAGAAGAATTTCATAAGTCACTCAGAAGCCACAGTAGGTCCTTTTCTTGTAGTGCAATGTCATCTGCCTCACCAGGACATGAGCAGGAGCTCTTCAAACACTCCCCCATCAGCCCAATTCGAAGAAATAGCTTCAAGGGATACAATCACCCTGTATTGCACCAGAGCCTGTATCGAAGAAACATAAATCAGCATTTGCACATGGTGTATCAGCGAGCTTGATGCAATGCACTTGATGCATGGCGCACCAATGCACTCAATGCATCGATACACTTGATGCATTGATATACATGACGCATCGATGCACTCGATACACTACTTTGATGCATCTCGATGCATCGACCCACCATCCTAAAGGCTCATTGATGCACAGTGCAAAAACAAGCACTGTGCATCATGCCAATCACTTTTGATACTACCGACACATGCATCAACAAAAATATCCTCATTCTCCACTCCATCGAAGATTTGATACACCAAGTCCCGAACCAGAATCAATGAGCTACATTACCAACTATATGCAAGCCACTCTGGGCCAGCAGTTGAAGGAATCATCTTACCTCTGCCCCCTTTAATTACCACAGTCCTCATTCCTTCTAAGCTGAAATCAGAGGGCTTCCGTTTAGAGACTCCAGCTCCGGTATGCTTCATACTGTCACTTGCCTCCAAAAAAAGAAACTCAAACCTCCTACTGAGGTTCAGGAACCTATCCTGGTCTCCGAGGAAGACACATCAGTTACTTGACCAGATTATGGATCTAGTGAGATATTTATTTACCTCATTATCAAAAGACACAGAAGAAACGCAACGACTCTCCGAGCAACAAAGGACATTAGAGACTTTGGCTAACGCCTTCAACCAGTTGAGATCTCGGCTGGGCCTGCCTCGACACCTGACAAGCCCACTTCCGCTTCACATGCATTGCCTACAAGACTCTCCGTGCCCTTGCCAGCACCTACTCGTTTTACAGGTGATCCCCTGTTATGTAGGAGCTTTCTGAATCAGTGCTGTAAGCACTTTTCGCTGCAAACTACCTATTTTCTAGACGTAGTGTCCAAAACTATGTACATACTGTCTCTCTTGGATGGGAAAGCCCTGGCCTGGGCATCACCTCTTTGGGAGCGTAATGATCCAATTCTCAATGATTTGACAGGCTTCCTTGCTCTCTTTCGTTCTGTATTTGACGACCCCGCTCGCAAGACTGTCGCTGGATCTGTACTCCTGAATCTACAACAAGGTACCAAACCTTTGACTGACTATGTTATTGAGTTTAAATCCTTGTCCTCAGTTACATTGGGACCTGGGTTGCCTGTGGGCTATTTTCCTGGAAGGACTTAACTTACGCATCAAAGACGAACTAGCAGCATGTGAGCTCCCTGATACTCTGGATTCTCTCATTGACCTAGCCGGATGTGTTGATCGTTGTCTGCGTGAACGGTCACAGGAGGTTAAGGGTCCAAAGAAGAAGTCATCGGGGTTCCACCCTCTCGTCCAGCGCCAGTTACTCAGACTACTCCTGCACCCAGTATCGAGGAGGAAGAACCCATGCAACTAGGCTGCAGCCACTTATCAGCTAAAGAGAGGCGTCACCGGAGAAGATTAGGCCTCTGCATGTACTGCGGACAACCTGGCCACGCTGTTCCCTCCTGTCCTATCTGTCCAGGAAACTCACAGACCTAGGATCCGCCGGAGGACTCCTCCTAGGTCTAACCTCTCCTTCTCTTCCACTGACACTTCCAGTCTCCATTAACTCAGATGCCCTCGAGTTCCACACATTAGCCCTAGTGGACTCCGGTGCTGGTGGGAACTTTATACTCAAACAACTTGTGGAGCACCTACGAATTCCCACTGTTCGGACACCCACACCATTGCTATTGTCATCTATTCATGGCGAGCCATTACCTGGTGAGGTCCCTTATTCCACTCAACCTATCTGACTCTGCACGGGATCTCTACACATGGAGACCATTTCTTTCCTGGTCCTAGATAAGGCAAAAACAAAATAGGTTTCACTGGTCAAAATTTTTTTCATTTATGTTATAACCACCTATGCAGAAACTCACATATATTGTTTGAAGGACCCACACTCAATGGGTTTGTCTGTCAATCAAACCTATAGTAAAGGTTATCGGTCCATTTACTTTATTTAATTGTTGACTTATTTTTGGTATTTTTTTGGTATTTTTTGAAATATTTTGTTTGGTTTTCTATCTCAAAATTTTCATAAAAGCTGACGAACTGAAGCTGCCACACTACAATATTTATCTCAACGTAGGTATGTCGTAACAAAAGATTCAATGGAGCAAAACACATTTGTGATACTTAAGAAACAGTCCCATGTTCCTCATAAACTCGATAAACCATTGCAAATCATGTTAGAAATTGTCATGAACAAATACGTGGAACAATACTGATTTATATTGTTGGAAAAAACAGTCCCGACACGTTCATGTTTCGGACCACCCGGTCCTGCTTCAGGGGAAAACACTCTTCAAAAGCTGTACTTCATGTCCTGCAAGAACTCCAGTTCTCCACCATTCCCTCAGCATAACTTGCTTCCGTGGTTAAATCGACTTCTTTATATCGCAGTCTGCATTCAGAGCCGCAGTTTGACAAAAACATGGCGAACCCTTAGGGTTTTTATCCTGGAACCTTGGGTGGTCCGAAACACGATCGTGTCGGGACTGTTTTTTCCAACAATATAGATGAGTATTGTTCCACAAGAACTGCACCAATTCTGGGAGCACACCAAAGAACTTCTCCAAAAGGCTGGGCAAAAAGTTAAAAAGTTCTACGATGCTCATCACCGGGCAGCTCCACAGTTACAACCCGGAGACAAGGTATAGCTCAGTAACCGTTTCATCTGCCTAAAACTGCCTTCTGTTCGATTTGCACCCAGATACATAGGGCCTTTTGCAGTACTCCACCGCCTGGGTCCAGTCACCTACAGCTTGCATTTACCCTCTTCACTTCGAATCCACAACGCTTTTCACATCTCCCTTCCAAAACCGCTCATCTTGTCTGAATTCTTGAAGAAGACACCTCAACCTCAACTTCTTACTGCTGAAGAGGACATCACTTATCAGGTCGAGGATATACTTGATGTAAGGAAACACGGAAGGCGCTGTGAGTATCTCATAGCAGGGGAAGGATTTGGCCCCGAGGAAAATAGTTGGGAGCCTGCAAGCATCATCCTTGACAAGGAACTAATCGGACAATTCCATATTTCCCATCCTAGGAAACCAAAACCCCAGGGAGGGGCCCTAAGAAGGGGGGTACTGTTACACCCATATGTCACAGACGGCTGTGACCACTCATGCTCACCTCTTTATTTGCTGCACTATTGATTCTAGGAAGAATGGCGGGCTCCGCCAGCCACCGCCGACCTACCTGGCGTTCCCGGGAAGGCGTGGGCGCTGCCGACTGCCATCTTGTTTCAGGAATTACCTAAGCCGGGCGCACAAGAACATAAGAACATAAGAAAATGCCATACTGGGTCAGACCAAGGGTCCATCAAGCCCAGCATCCTGTTTCCAACAGTGGCCAATCCAGGCCATAAGAACCTGGCAAGTACCCAAAAACTATTCCATGTAACCATTGCTAATGGCAGTGGCTATTCTCTACGTGAACTTAATAGCAGGTAATGGACTTCTCCTCCAAGAACTTATCCAATCCTTTTTTAAACACAGCTATACTAACTGCACTAACCACATTCTCTGGCAACAAATTTCAGAGTTTAATTGTGCGTTGAGTAAAAAAGAACTTTCTCCGATTAGTTTTAAATGTGCCCCATGCGTATAACCTGGTGTGAATTCGAGATGGAGACGAATGGAAGAATGCTTTTAACACCAGAGATGGACACTTTGAATACCTCGTCATGCCCTTTGGTTTAAGTAACGCACCTTCAGTCTTTCAAAATATGATGAACGACATCTTAAGGGACTTACTGTACCAATGCATAGTAGTATACCTTGATGATATACTGATTTTTTCTCAGGATCTACAAAGTCATCAGGAGGATGTGAAAAAGGTCCTAAGACGCTTGCATGAGTACCACCGTTATGCTAAGCTTGAGAAATACGAATTTCATAAAGAAGCTGTACCCTTCCTGGGATATATCATTTTGAAGAATGGTTTTCAAGTGGACCCTAAGAAACTTGAGAGTATCCGGGATTGGCCCTAACCCACAGGCCTGAAGGCATTACGTTGTTTCTTAGGATTTACTAACTACTACAGATCCTTCATTAAAAACTACTCATCATTGACAGTCCTTCTAACTGCTATGACCAAGAAGGGAGCCAACCCTGCCAATTGGTCTCCTGAAGCCATCTCAGTCTTTATGACATTCAAGGAGGCTTTTCAAAAAAAGCCGTGTCTCCGCCACCCTGACCCACACCGTCCTTTCATTGTGGAGGTCGACGCATCCAGGTGTGGGGGCGGTCCTCGGTCAGTACAGCGAATCCAATGTACTCCATCCTTGCTCCTTCTTTTCACGGCGGTTCTCGCCTGCTGAGAGAAACTATGGGATAGGAGACAAGGAGCTCCTCGCAATCAAACTGGCTTTTGAAGAGTGGCGTCCCTGGCTAGAAGGCGCTCAACACCAAAAACTAGTATATACTGACCATAAAAATCTAGAATATCTTCGACATGCTCAACGACTCAACCATTGTCAGGCAAGATGGTCCCTGTTTTTCAACAGATTTGACTTCTAAAATATTATCCTGGAGAAAAAAACACTCGGGCTGACACCTTATCACGCTCCTTCTCACCTCAGGACATGCCAGACGAACCCCGTCATATCATCAATCCCACTAGAGTGGTTCTTGCAGCTACCCTCACGGTACCTGCTGGGAAGACGGTGGTGGCCAGAAACTTAAGAAAAAGATTGTTGAAATGGGCACATGATTCTCGCCTGGCAGGCCATCCTGGTCAGAGTCGCATCTTGGCAATGTTGCAAACATTTTATTGGTGGCCCACTATGAAGAAGGACGTGCAGGCATACGTGGGTTCCTGCGCTGTCTGTGCCAAGCAAAAACAACCTCCTGGGTGACCTTGGGGTTTTTTGCAACCTCTACCCTCACCAGACGAACCTTGGACCCATATCGCTACTGATTTTGTAGTGGATCTGTCATCATTTTACTTATTTATTTATTTGAGGTTCTTTATATACCGACATTCGTTTAGTAACATCATGTCGGTTCACATTTAACAAAACTTAGCAGCAGCGCTGGAAAAGATAGAAGATAGCGGCAGTGCTTTACAATTAATATTCAACTTAAGGACATTAGAAGCTTATAACAAGGAAAAATTGGAGCAGGGAATGCAAACAGGGAAGGGGAGGGAGAGGAAAAATGAGAGATGGAAATAAGAAGAATATATTAAAATTAATACATAGGATAAATACATTAAATACATTAGGTAAAATAGATTACTAGGCATCAACTTTATAACAATATTAGAGAGGGGTACTCAATTAACTCGAGAGGAAAATGCATAATTACAAATTTACATAAGTTTGGTCTCAGGGAAAGACAAGGGGGGAGGAGCTGGAGGTGATGGTGGGTGCTTTATGTGAAGGCTTTTAAGAATAGCCATGTTTTAAGTTTCTGCTTGAATTTTTTCGGGCATAGTTCCTGACGAAGGTCAGGTGGCAAACTGTTCCAGCAGGAGGGGCCAGCTAAGGCAAAGGTACGTTTTCTGGTTGTGTCGAGTCTGGTAGTTTTGTGAGGGGGTAATTGGAGTGTAGCTGCGTGTTGCGGTCTGGGGGTTCTGGAGTGTTTGCGGAACTGTATGGCGTTATTGAGCCAGTTCATGTTCTCAGTGTATAGGGTCTTATGTATTAGTGATAGGACTTTGAAGGTGATTCTTTGAGCAACTGGTAGCCAATGCAATTCTTTAAGTATGGGAGTGATATGATCTGACCTTCTTGTATTGGTGAGGATACGGGCTGCAGCATTTTGTAACATTTGCAGTGGTAGGATGGTGGAATTGGGAAGGCCTAACAGGAGGGCGTTACAGTAGTCAAGTTTAGCAAATAGTAGGGATTGCAGCACTGTGCGGAAATCACATTGGTATAGGAGGGGTTTAAGTTTCTTAAGGGTATGCAGTTTGAAGTATCCATCTTTTATAGTATTATTGATGTGTTTTTTAAAATTAAGATGGCTGTCTATAGTGACGCCTAGGTTTTTGACATGTTTTGACATCCAGCGGTTTTTGACATGTTTTGACATCCAGCGGCAACAATACCATATGGGTTACAGTCGACAGGTTCTCTAAAATGGCACACTTTGTCGCTTTACCAGGATTACCCTCTGCTACTGAACTAGCCAAACTCTTCATCAAGCACATCTTCCGTCTTCATGGGATGCCCAAACATATCCTATCTGACAGAGGGGTGCAATTCACTGCAAAGCTTTGGAGAGCATTATGTCAGACGTTTGACATCGCTTTAGACCTCACCTCTGCCTACCATCCTCAGTCTAATGGCCAGACGGAAAGGATGAATAGGACGCTGAAACAATTCTTGAGATCCTATGTCAACTCTAGACAGAATGACTGGGCTGAACTACTGCCTTGGGAAGAATTTGCCATCAATTCCCATCCTGCATCTGTAATGGGGTCTTCCCCTTTCCAACTTGTCTATGGGAGACAACCTTTACTTCCACTGCCTATTCCATTGACGGTAGCCTCTCCTGCTGCTCAGAATTGTCCCAACTCTGGAGACAGAATTGTTCCAACTCTGGAGACAGACAAAGGAACTCCTCTTTAAGGCAGGACAAAAGGCATAGAAGACCTATGATGCCCATCATCAAAAGGCACCTCAGTTCCAGCCAGGTCATAAGGTCTGGTTAAGCACCAAATACCTCCGACTCAAGCTACCATCTACAAGATTTGCTCCTCGTTTTGTGCGACCTTTTGCCATCCTGAGGCGATTAGGAAACTTGATCTACATCCTTAAACTACCTCCATCAATGAGGATACTCAATGCATTTCATGTATCTCTACTAAAGCCAGTGATACTTTCCGAGTTCTCCTGCAAAGAACCAGAGCCACAAGCTTGGATACAGAAGATGACATTGAATTTGCCTTAGACAACATCCTTGATGTACGTAAAAGAAGCAAGACTTGGGAATACCTCATTTCTTGGGAGAACTGTGGTCCTGAGGAAAACTCCTGGAGCCACTGGCCAATATCACAGATAAAGAGATGCTCCGCCAGGTCCACTTGGCACACCCTCGCAAGCCCAGACCACCTGGAAGAAGCCTTGGAGGGGGCCCTTTGAAGTGGGGTACTGTTGCGTCCGTTGGTCGCAGACGGCTATGACCTATCTGCCTTACCTCTTTCTCTCCCCTTTCTCTCTGGGCAAGATGGCTGTCTCCAGTGCCAAGTGCCGCAGGCCTTGACGTCCTCCGTCAAGCATGGGAGCCCCCATCCGCCATGCTCACTCCCGTGGCCTCCTAGGGCGAGAGTGTGCACACATCAGACGCTCAAATACACGTCATGGCGGGAACCTCGGGGGTGGCCCCACCGCATGATGTCAGTACCTCCGGGTACATCAAGCCTCCACTTCCGCTATACCAGCGAGTTAGCAAGGTTTCGCTTCGCTACTCTGCCTGCTCTAAGTTGCGGCTTAGATGCTATTCTCAAGGGCCTCGATCCTCTGAAGCTCCAGACACCCGCCCTTCAGGAGTCTTTCGCTTCTGTTCCCCTTCGGGGTCCTCGCTAACACAGACAACCGCTCCTTGGGGGTCTCTCTCTCTCTATCTCTTTCAGGATATCAGGATTACTGGGTACTCGCTCCTCAAGGGCCCTTCTCTTCTATATCCTGCACCACGGACCTCCGGTCCCAATTAACCACCTACAGGAAGATGCCTCTATTCCGTGAATACCTCTACGAGCCATTGCTCCAACTCCACCCACCAGCCGCGCCACCTCCCGCACTGCGTGCTCTGCCTATCATGACCATCTGGGTGAGAATTCACTACTGAGCCTGTTGATTTGTGCCTCTGGGATTTGTGCCTTTTCTTCCTGGATACCATCATCTACAGCAGTACAATAAAAGACTGTCCTTTCTGTCTGCTCACTGTGTCAGCCAATCACATTGGTTCCCCAAGGGGCCCCTCCCCGTTGGTGGAGGCATCTCCAATGCGACCAAGGATGAAGGTCTTGGATGAAGACGCTCCAGAAACAGAGAGGCTCCGAGAGAGCACGGAAATGTGACTAATTGAAGAAGAGAGAGCTGGGAGAATTGGCAAGATTTCTGGAATCGCAGAGGAGCTGCAGGCCGCTGCAAGGACGCCATCTTCTAAACAGATGGCAAACTTGTTTACTTCTACCCCAGAAGGTCTGGGAGAATTATCTTCTGGAGCCCACGAAGCAGTTAGTCTACGATTTGAAGGGGACACATCAAAAACCCAGAGTGGTAAGATTAAAATTACAAAACCTGTGAATATTACTTTGGATACACTCTGGAGTGCGATAGTGAGGCTTGAGGCAGCGGTAACAATGCTGACGGGTGTAGTAATGGAAACAAATAAAACTCTTAAGAATTCTGATCTGATAGAATGCCAAGAACAAAGAATATCAGAAGCTGAAATAAGATTGAACAAAATAGAGAAGATACAAACCAATTTAATTCAGTCTGAATCAATGTATACTAAAACACTAGAATACCTGGAAAATAACATGTGGTTATTGAACTTAAGTATTCTAAATTTTCCTGTTATAACACAGATGGCACCGATTGATCTGTTTAAGGAATATGTTCGACAGTCACTTAAAATGCCAGATACATGTATGCCTATAGTGAGCAAAGCTTTCTATTTGCCTTTGGGAAATAGAAGGACTCAAAATCTAGCTCAGCAGGCCGACATGACAGAAGAAACACTAGCAAAGGAAATTGACTTGAACTTGAATTTGTCTGAATTTTTCCAAAATTCACAAGATATGGAAATAACTCAAAGAGGAACTTTATTGGTTACTTTTACATTTCAATCGGACAGAGACAATGTATTAAAATTCTTCCTTAGAGCAAGAAATATCGCTATTCTATGGGCAGAAGATCTGGGTGTTCCCAGACCTCACAAGGGCTACACAGAGCCGGAGGAAGACGTTTCTGGCATTAAGATCTGATGTACTGGCGAAAGGAGGACAATTCTTCCTACGATATCCATGTAGATGCCTTGTGAATTATAGGAATGCCAAATATGTATTCCAAGAACCAGAACAGCTAAGGGCGTTGATGGAGTCCACTCAGTAACCAGTTGTGGTAGAGTAATGGGGAATATGCTCAATGGTTTACTTGTATTGTTTCCTTGTTTACATGCTCTAAATGCTTGGCTTCTCCCCCTTTTTTCCTTTGTAATACATGGGTATATGTGATCATTTATTTCTGATAATTTTGATTTTTCTTTTTTTTTTCTACTTGTAACTGTAACGTTACCCATATTTCAAACAAGATGGTTTCTTGTAATTATGTTAAATTACATTAAAAATAAAATTAAAAAAAAAAAAAAAGATTTTCCCCGGCCCGACTGAGAGATGCTGGGTTCCAGGGTCGCCACTCACTTCTGCGAGGGGGGCGTGCATTGGCATCGGTCCCGGGGAGAAATGGGCCTTTGAGCCTGGCTCGTAATAGAAATTTTCAATTTTCCGATCTTAGCGGCCCTTCAGCGTTGCGCTCGAGGCGACATACGGCTGCAGTGCTGGCACGTCGTCTGATCGTGCTCTGGGCCTAAGCACAGATAGCAGGTAATGGACATTATTTTGCCGCTTGCACACGGCTTGAAACCCGAAGCCTGAGGACAGTTCCATTATAGCATGGCTAATTCAGCCATGCTATGGACGGGAAATAAGTCTTCACAGCTTTATGACGTTACTGGAAGTCCAAAATTAATGTATTCTTTCATAAATCCTCTTTACAGAAAGCCAGAAATCATCATAACTACAATAAAATATCATTAATCGTCAGAACAGGTGCGGAGCAGAGTTAGAACAATTCACATTACAGCTAACATGAAAAAAAAATTCAAATTCTGATGTCACCTCAGCAAAAAAAAAATATCTCTGCACTGCTGTTTTGTGAAGTAATACAAACTCTTGTAAAAAAAAAAAAAAGAGACATCTAGAACCTTGCCATTCCATACAGTCATGACTCTCAGGATTCAAATAACAGCAATCTTATGAAAAAGCAGCAATGCAAATGCTACACCAGGCCCTAGAACATTAATACACCACCTGCTGGAGTAACAGAACAAGCTGGACTGCTACAAATTCCTACAGAGAAACTACATGCAAGCAGAAATACTGCACCTCAGTTACACACAGGCAAAACAGAGACCGACCCTTACCTAATATAGAAATATGAGACTACAAATTAGAAACAGAAACACGCAGACAAAACCAAAATAGAAAGCCTGAGAAACTAGACTTTGAACAATGGAATACTGAAGAAAGAGCAAAATACAAAAATATAAGAAATGCCCAATCCCAAAGATGGCATATTCAGATTGCTAACATCTCAAAATATATATATTTTTTTACCTTTATTGTTTGATCTTTGTATTTTTCTAATCAGTTGGTCCTGGTCTCTTTTTACCATTTTTCCCTTGTCTCCCATTTCCTAATTCCTTTTTAGCGTCTCCTCCAACTGTCTTCTTCCCTTCCTTCCTCACACACACAGATGCTCTCTCTCACAGACTCCCTCACACACACAAACTCTCATTCTGCATGCTGTAAAGAACATAAGAACATGCCATACTGGGTCAGACCAAGGGTCCATCAAGCCCAGCATCCTGTTTCCAACAGTGGCCAATCCAGGCCATAAGAACCTGGCAAGTACCCAAAATTTAAGTCTATTCCATGTTACTGTTGCTAGTAATAGCAGTGGCTATTCTCTAAGTGAACTTAATTAATAGCAGGTAATGGACTTCTCCTCCAAGAACTTATCCAATCCTTTTTTAAACACAGCTATACTAACTGCACTAACCACATCCTCTGGCAACAAATTCCAGAGTTTAATTTTGCGTTGAGTAAAAAAGAATTTTCTCCGATTAGTTTTAAATGTGCCACATGCTAACTTCATGGAGTGCCCTAGTCTTTCTATTATCCGAAAGAGTAAATAACTGATTCACATCTACCCGTTCTAGACCTCTCATGATTTTAAACACCTCTATCATATCCCCCCTCAGTCATCTCTTCTCCAAGCTGAAAAGTCCTACCCTCTTTAATCTTTCCTCATAGGGGAGCTGTTCCATTCCCCTTATCATTTTGGTTGCCCTTCTCTGTTCCTTCTCCATCACAATTATATCTTTTTTGAGATGCGGCGACCAGAATTGTACACAGTATTCAAGGTGCGGTCTCACCATGGAACGATACAGAGGCATTATGGCATTTTCCATTTTATTCACCATTCCCTTCCTAATAATTCCCAACATTCTGTTTGCTTTTTTGACTGCTGCAGCACAGTGAGCCGACGATTTCAATGTGTTATCCACTATGGGTTGTAGCACCTAATATGGAACCGAACATTGTGTAACTATAGCATGGGTTATTTTTCCCTATATGCATCACCTTGCACTTATCCACATTAAATTTCATCTGCCATTTGGATACCCAATTTTCCAGTCTCACAAGGTCTTCCTGCAATTTATCACAATCTGCTTGTGATTTAACTACTCTGAACAATTTTGTATCATCTGCAAATTTGATTATCTCACTCGTTGTATTTCTTTCCAGATCATTTATAAATATATTGAAAAGTAAGGGTCCCAATACAGATCCCTGAGGCACTCCACTGTCCACTCCCTTCCACTGAGAAAATTGACCATTGAATCCTACTCTCTGTTTCCTTTCTTTTAGCCAGTTTGCAGTCCACGAAAGGACATCGCCACCTATCCCATGACTTTTTACTTTTCCTAGAAGCCTCTCATGAGGAACTTTGTCAAACGCCTTCTGAAAATCCAAGTATACTACATCTACTGGTTCACCTTTATCATACACACACACACAAGTTTATCATACACACACACAAGTTCTCACTCTCTCAGACCTCCCCCCCCCCAGGCTCCCATTCTTATGCACACACAGACCCACACCCAGGCTGCCATTCTTATACAAACTCAGATGAACACACAGGCTCCCATTCTCACCCACATACACACATTCAAGTTTCCATTCTCACCCACATACACACATTCAGGCTCACATTCTAACCCCCCCCCCAACACACACCCATGCTCCCATTTTCACCCACACATACACTCATTCAGGCTTCCATTCTCACGCACATATACACATATTTGAGCTCACATTCTCACCCAGATATACACACATGCAAGCTCCCATTTTCACCCAGACATGCACACATGCAAGCTCCCATTCTCACCCACATACACACATTCAAGCTTCTGTTCTCACCCACACACATGCAGGATCTTTTCATTAGGCACAGCCAAAGTCCTACTTCTGCCTCTGCGGGGATAGGATCCTGCGACAGCCCTGCAGCTCCAGCCCTTCTCTTTGCCATTGTGGGGATGGTATCCCGGTGACAGCTTTGCAGTTCCAGCTCTCCTCTTTGTCGTCGCAGGGATGGGATCCCGGTGACAGCTTTGCAGCTCCGGCCTTCCTCTTCGCCGTCATGGGGGAAGGGTGTTGCATCCGTCAGTCTCAGACAGCTTCGACCTCTGTGCCTCACGTTTCTTCCTTCTCTCTCCTCAAGCCTTGGGAAGATGGCTGCTGCTGCGTCTTCATGCCGCTCTCTCCGGCGTCCCTGGAACGGCAATGGCAACGGTGTTCGCCATGATTTTCCTGAGGGCCTCCTAGGGTGCGTGTGCGCATGCCACCCACGTGTTTATCCATGTCATGGCGGGAACCTCGGGGGCGTCCCCTCCGAGTGACATCATCACATCCTGGTATTTAGCCTGCCCTTCGTTTGCTAACAAGCTGAGTTAGCAAGGATTGGATTGCCTCTGGTCTAAGCAGCTCTGCCGCTTCCTTGCTGCCGCAGGAAGTCCTCTCTGCCCTTCGGGGTAATTCATCGCTAACCTGGGTAGCCGCTCCTCGGGGGCCCTTATGCTCTCTTTCAGGTACCTATCTGGGATATCGGGTACGTGCTCCTCGAGGGCCTGCTCTCCCTACTCTGGTGCCTACTACTGAAGTACTTCTGCCTGCCGGGATCTTCATCAATACAGCTATCTACTTCAGTGAGTACTAACCCTGTCAGTCTGTCTCACCTTCAGGTTCAGCGCTCGGAGTCTTCATCCAGGACCTTCCTCTGCTACGCTGCGTTCCCTGTACGTACCCGGATCAGTCCAGGCACCTGGGTTGTGACCGCACCAGCAGATGGAGACAGAGCAAAACTTGTCGGGCTCCCTACATATAGTAAGGCGCCACCCACAGCCCCTCAGTCTTACTCTGTCTCCAGCAGATGGGGCAGGTCCACCCACAGTCTCTGGGATCCCTGGGTAGTAGTTAGTCAGGGATAAGTAAAAAAAAAAAAAAAAAAAAGAAGAAAGAAGATCTAAGTCTCCTGAGGTCTGGAGCTTCCCAGGGGGGTTGGGAAGGTCCGGAGGGGACCATCCCCCCCTGGTTGAGGCCACTGCTGAGGGTCGAGGACCCGGCCTGTTTCTGGCAGCAGCGTCGGGGGTGACACTGGGGAGCCCGGTTCACTCACCCCCGCTGGAGCAGAAGATTTCAGGACCCGGGACAGCGGCGATCAGTTAAGAAAAAAAAAAAAAAAAAAAAGGAAATAAATAAACAGGCTTTATTTTTCGCCGCGCCGACTCGTCGGAGGGGAAGGGGGGGGGGGGGGGGGTCGAGCAGCTTTTGTTTTTATTATTGTGTGGTACTTGTTCTCCGGTAGCGCCGAGGTCGGCGGAGTCTGCGGGGAGCGGCCTGCCGCGCGTTTCGAGCGACAGGGTGCGCACGAATGCATCTCGGACGGCGAGCGTTCGCCGCCACGAGCCGGCATGGGAGAAGGTACCATGGCTGTCCTGTTCCCGCTCAGCGCGGGAACGGCGGCCATTTTGAATGTAGTCAGGGAAGCCATGCGGAAGGCGGCCGGTAATGGCGGCCAGCCTCCCGCGTTTTCCCCACAACAATTAGCCCCCGGGGGGGGGGGGGGGGGGGGGGAAATGGATCGACTGAGGACCGGAGCTTGGAGGAGCTTCATCCGACTCGGAGGCCTCGTTTTAGGAGGATTTTGAGATGCTTCGGCGCAAACTACTCAATATAAGAGATCCAGGCAGAGGTTTAGGAAGACAGCGGGGGTCTCGGAGGGTCGCTACCAGTCCCGGAAGACGACGGCTCGGGATAGGTCCCAAAAGGATCCGCCTAGGAACAAGCGACCGCTGCGGGGAGCCCCGCAGGATACGGACACGGAGTCTTCAGCCTCACAGGACGGGGAGCCGGCCACAGGGGTCCCGGGAGGGGCCGATGGACTCGACGAGGCTGGCCCAGTCCTACAGGGATCCGACAAGAGGCCGCAGGCGGCGGATGGGGATGATCCTAAGGTAGTGCGTTTGTTCCGGAGGGACAAATTGCTTCCCCTCCTGCCTGCCATACTCAAGGAGCTAGGAGTAGATCCTCCACTGGTGGAATCCCAGCCGGGGGCCAAAATGGACCCGGTATTGCTGGGCCTTTCGGGTCCAGCGGTGGCTTTTCAGTTTTTCATTTCTCAGCGCCCGACATCCTATCCGGGATTGGGATACTCCGGAGCTGGGCCTGAAGGTGAGTAAGGCCATGGACAAGCGGTATCCACTACCAGAGGAGGCATTGGAACTTCTTCGTCTCCCAGGGGTGGACGCAGCGGTGTCGGCGGTAATGCAGAGATCCACGATACCCGTGACAGGAGCTACAGTGCTACGGGATATTCAGGTTAGAAAACTGGAAGTACAGCTTAAGAAGATTTTGAGGTCTCGGCCCTGGGAGTCCGGGCGGCGATCTGTAGTAATTTTGCACTTCGGGCCAGTCTGCGCTGGGCTCCGGTGCTTCAGGCGAATGCAGGTCTTTCAGAGGAGGTATCAGCACAGGCGGATCACCTGGAAGCGGCGATTGCTTACGGAGCGGATGCTCTGTATGACTTGTTGCGAACGTCAGCTAGAACTACAGTGTCCGCGGTTTCCGCGCGCCGTCTCCCCTGCCTGCGGAATTGGGCAGCGGATGGGACGTCCAAAGCCCACCTGGGCTAGTTACCTTTAAAGGAAGGTTGCTGTTGGGGAAACAGCTGGACAGCTTCATGCTATCTCTTGGAGAGAACAAGGCTTTCAATCTGCTGGAGGATAGGCCCCGAACTAGGACGTCCTTCACCGCGAAGAACCGTTCCCGGGGGGGACTACATGCCAGCGGACGCAGAGATCGTCCGGCTCCTACAGATCCGGCTCTTCTAGGACTTCCTCGTGGTCTCAGTCTTTTCGAGGTAAGAAGTTCGGCAGACAAGGGGGTCCCTCCTCTGGAGCAGGACCTAAGTCTGCACAACGAAGCGAGGAGGGCCCATTCCTAACGGCAGCCTCCAGAAGTCGTGCCAAACGTGGGAGCCAGGCTAACCCGGTTTTCTCGAGGAATGGACCAAGATAACTTCGGACCAGTGGGCACTAAGCGTGATAGGTCGAGGCTATGCTTTAGATTTTGCACGAACTCCAGCGGACAAGTTCCTCGTGTCGCCTTGCAAGGGTCTCGACAAACGCAGAGCGGTACGGGATACTCTCCGTCGTCTGGAAGGCCTGGGCGCAATCGCTCCCATGCCACCGTCACAGCAACGACAGGGTCGTTACTCCTTTTACTTCATAGTGCCAAAGAAAGAGGGCCCGTTCAGACCAATTCTGGACTTGAAAGGAGTCCACAGGTGCCTTCGCATTCCATGCTTCCAGATGGAGACGATTCGATCGGTGGTAGCATCGGTTTGGCCGGGCGAGTTCCTAGCTTCTCTGGACCTGACGGAGGCGTACCTACACATCGGCATCCAGCAGTCCCACCACAAATTCCTAAGGTTTTGTATTCTGGGCAGACACTATCAGTTCCGAGCTCTTCCCTTCGGGCTCGGCACGGCTCCACGCACCTTCCCAAGGTCATGGTGGTAGTAGCGGCCCAGCTCAGGAGGGAGGGACTCCTGGTGCACCCATTCCTGGACGATTGGCTCATCCGGGCCAAATCCGAACCCGAGTGTCAGCGATCGGTCTCCAGGGGCCTACAACTCTTGCAGTCTCTCGGTTGGGTGGTCAATATGGCCAAAAGCCGGCTGGTGCCTATCCAGAAGTTGGAGTACCTTGGAGCGCTGTTCGACATGAAGCGAGGCAGGGTCTCCCTATCCCAGGAGCGAGTACACAAACTGCAGAGTCAAGGGAAGTGCCGGTTGTCGCTAAGATGCCCGCTAGTGTGCGATTATCTCATGGTACTGGGCTCCATGGCGTCAACGCTAGCCTTGGTTATCTGGGCTTTCGCTCATCTACGACCGTTGCAATCAGCTTTACTATCCCGCTGGAAACCGGCATCAGAGGAATTTCATCTCCCGCTCCCGCTCACGGACCAGGCACAGTCCAGTATCCAGTGGTGGCTCCGCTTCGACCATCTGTCATGCGGGGTGTCACTGCTCATGCCCAATTGGACAGTAGTTACGACGGATGCCAGTCTCTCCGGTTGGGGAGCAGTCTGTCTGGGACGCTCGGTACAGGGACAATGGTCCAAGGAGCAGTCACGGTGGTCCATCAATCGATTGGAGACCAGAGCAGTGACGCTAGCTCGGCAAGCCTTCTACCCTTTGAATCGGGGAAAAGCGGTTCGGGTACTGTCCGACAATGCCACCACAGTAGCTTACATCAAGCCTTCTACCCTCTGAATCGGGGAAAAGCGGTTCGGGTGCTGTCCGACAATGCCACCACGATAGCTTACATCAATCGCCAAGGCGGAACAAGGAGCCAGCTGGTGGCGGAGGAGACACACCGGTTGATGCACTGGGCAGGGCAGAATCTCTGCAACATTGCGGCATCCCACATTGCAGGAATCGACAATGTTCAAGCGGATTTCCTCAGCCACCATCGGCTAGATCCAGGAGAATGGGAACTACCGGACGTTGCCTATCATCTCATCTGCGACAGGTGGGGTCGCCCACACATGGACCTGATGGCCACTTCTCAGAACGCGAAGACTCCTCGGTTTTTCAGCCGGCGGAGAGAGAGAGGGGCAGAAGGCGTCGATGCGCTGGTACTTCCTTGGCCAGACGACGTGTTGCTGTATGTGTTTCCTCCCTGGCCCCTCATAGGCGAAATGCTTCGACGGATAGAGTTACACTCGTTGGAGGGGTTTCTAGTAGCGCCGGAGTGGCCACGGCGTCCTTGGTTCGCGGATCTGTTATATCCGGGTTTGGGCAGTGTTGAGGATTGGTGTAGGTCTCGCGAGGTGAATCCCATCCTAACTTCCGTGCCCGAGGTCCTTGCCTTCCTGCAGGAGGGTCTCTCGAAAGGTCTGTCCGGTAGTACCCTTAGAGTCCAGGTAGCGGCACTTGGGTGCCTCAGGGGAAAGGTGCAGGGGGTGTCATTAGCATTCCACCCAGATGTAGAGCGTTTCCCTCGAGGAGCTAAGCGTTTGCGTCCACCGATTCGGCCCCCTTGCCCGTCCTGGAATCTAAATTGGGTCCTGTCTGCTCTGTGTGCGGCGCCGTTCGGACCATTGAAGCGGGCGACTCTAAAGGATCTTACTTTAAGACGGTATTTCTTCTTGCGATCGCTTCGGCAAGGCGTGTTTCGGGATTACAGGCCCTGTCCTGTAGGGAGCCATTCTTGAGAATCTCGGATTCAGGTGTTTCTCTAAGGACGGTTCCCTCTTTCCTGCCCAAAGTGGGGTCGGCATTTCATTGGAACCAGTCGATTGAACTTCCCGTTTTTCCGGACAGAGGATGTCTAGGGAGGAGACACAGGATCTACGAAGACTCGATGTTCGCAGTGTTCTGCTCAGCTATCTGGAACTTACGAACCCTTTTCGGGTTTTCGGACCACCTGTTTGTCTTGGGATCTGGTTCCAAGCAAGGGGCTGCAGCTTCTTGAGCTACGGTTGCCGCCCGTTGGCTAAAGGAAGCCATCGGATCGGCGTATCTCCTGAAGGGTAAGTCAGTGCCTAGGGGTCTTTAAGCTCACTCGACGCGTTCGCACGCCACGTCATGGGCGGAAGCCGCTCAGGTGTCACCGCGGGAAATCTGCAGGGCGGCTACTTGGAAGGCGTTGCATGCTTTCACTAGACATTACCGTTTGGATGTTCAGGCAGCTGATTCCGGGGGGTTTTGGAGAGAGTGCTTCGAGCGGGACTCTCTGGTCCCACCCACGGTAATTAGCTCTGGTACATCCCAGGTGTCTGGACTGATCTGGGTACGTACAGGGAAAGGAAAATTAGTTTCTTACCTGATAATTTTCATTCCTGTAGTACCACGGATCAGCCCGTGTAGTCTGTTTTGTTTTATTCTGAAGAAATGGAAAGTCCGCTCGGTTGAATTCAGATCCTAATTTGTTGATGTTACTCGTAATCCGTTTGCCTCTGGTTCTGACACTTTGTTCCAGCAATTTTCCATGGGCTCGTTTTGAGGACGGTCTAGTTTTTACAGACG
Organism: Rhinatrema bivittatum; assembly: GCF_901001135.1. NCBI lineage: Eukaryota > Metazoa > Chordata > Amphibia > Gymnophiona > Rhinatrematidae > Rhinatrema > Rhinatrema bivittatum. Next base: position 814,978,652 of record NC_042616.1, on the reverse strand, counting down.
GTCTAGTTAGTCAGTTCGGTTTGGCTTTGACATTACGTAAAACTGAGGGGCTGTGGGTGGCGCCTTACTATATGTAGGGTGCCCGACAAGTTTTTCTCTGTCTCCATCTGCTGGTGCGGAGTCACAACCCAGGTGCCTGGACTGATCCGTGGTACTACAGGAACGAAAATTATCAGGTAAGAAACTAATTTTCCTTTGCCTATCATCTACTCGAGTGTGGGACTGGTCTCCTCTGTTGAGGACCCCTGGACTACTTCTACTGGGTTACCTCATTGCTGTCCGCTCCCCGGGCAGTACCATCAAGCTGTATAATAAATACAAATTCTCTGTGTCTGCGTGTATAGAGTCTAGCCTAGTACTGCGGTTCCTCACAGGGCTCCTCCCCGTGGGAGTGGCCATCACCGCAGTACCCAAGAATCCACTCAAACACCTCAAAACCATAACAAAGGGATCCCATGATGGCATTGATCCAACAGGCCTCTTCCGGTTCGGTGGCCACTGTCCACCCATGCCCTCCCATGGTTAGGCCACTGGGCTTATTTGTAAATATGGGAGGCATTCAGACCTGTGTCATTGTGATACAATGGCAGAAATTACTTTTTTTCCCCACCATTGGGTAGAAGAGGATACCCCTATAGATCAGTGGAATATTACAGCCATACATAGGACTCAATTAACAGATGTCTGTTTAGTCATGTGTTATTTAGATGGAAGAAAACATCCAACTGATAGGTATAGATGAAGGAGAACCTATTATTTCCTTTCAAGATGCTCCATTGTAGAAGATACAAAAGGTACTATGCTACAATTCATTACCCTTATTAATGTTGAAGAACAAATTAAAAGACTGATTAATAACTCTGACTTTTCTTCTGATGGTAAGCAGAAACTGAAAGAACTGCTTTACCAATATATGGACTTGTGGCAATCCTGGGAAAATCAGGTAGACATCGCAAGACTGAACCTATACATATAGCCACAGGCACAGAGTTACCTATTATGCTCAGGCTTGTGAACCCTTGGGCCGACGGGAGGATGGAATACCTTTGGAGAGAGATCCGTAGGTTCTCCCGTCAGGAGGCGAGGCAGGAACATAAGATGTGACCAGCTGACCCTCGGCACTGTAGACAGAGACGACTGTGGAGGCGGACGAAGAGTCGTGACGTTGAGGAACGGAAGTGTGTCTTCGCCACTGGAAGTCCGTTGTCCCCCCAGGAGGAGCCCGTAGGGACCCGGACTGCTGGGACTTAGGTGGACCTTTGAGAGGTCAAGGAAACGGACGTTTGGTGCAAGGGCTGACTGGAGCTTCAGCCCTGGAAGCCCGCGGTCCCCCCGGGAGGAGCCTGTAGGGACCCGGGCCGCTGGGACTTAGGTGGGCCCTTGGAGACGATGGTCAGGAAGAAGTCCAAGGTCAAGTGCCAGAGGGTCGTCGCTTACCAGTCCAAGGTCACACACCAAGGGATCACCACTTGCCAGTCCGAAGTCACACACCAGAGAATCACCGCTTGCCAATCCGAAGTCAATACCAGGAATCACCGCTAGCCGATCCGAAGTCAGGAAACAGGAACACCAAGACAAAAAGGAACAAGGAATCAAGACACTGGAACTCACCGAAGCAAGCAGACCTGACCAACATAAGACATTGCCAAGTCAAGGAATGGTCAGAGGAAGTCTCCTTTTATACTTCCTCTGGCCCTGTGGATAGGAGTTAGCTGAGAACACTTAAAGGGATGAGGTCCCTTTAAATCTGGGGAGGAGGCGTGGCCTCGCACCTAAGATGGCGGCAGCCATCTTGGATCCCAGACCGTGGAGGAAAGCAGCAGCTGCCGCGAGGGAGGAGCAGGGACGGCTCCAGGCCTGGCGGCTAGCCCGGAGGCCTGCGCCGACGCGCGGGGGCACCAGGCCCGGACGCCGGGTAATCTGTCCCGACGCTGCCAGCGGCGGCCCGGTCATGAGGACGAGGTAGGGGGCCGTGCCCGCGGAAGGCCGCGGGCGCGGGACACAACATTACCTAAGAAACAGAAGCAATGTAAAATCACCTAGCCATACCTTTTATCCCAAAATTTATTGATGATATAATCACACAGGGGCGTCTTGATCCCAAAACTCAGTCCTATGAATACTAGTGTTTTTCCAGTTTTTAAAGCAGATGGGGCCTGGAGAATGACCTTAGATTATAGAGAGGTAAACAGGGTAACACCTATAATTGGAGTACAGAACTGTCATTCTAGCAGCATTTTGCTACAACTCCCAAGATATACCTATAAAACCACATTTTCTTGTCTAATGGGTGTTGGGTTATACCAATTGCAGTTGACAGTTAGTAGTTAACAGCCTTTACATGGGGTGGGGCTCAGTATGTCTGGATGTGCCTCCCGCAAGGTTTTTAAAACTCACCAGCTATTTTTTCAGCAGATGTTGCAAACTTATTAAAACACTTTCCTAATGTGGCATTTTATGTAGATGATATTTATATTACTGATCACACTGAAATTGAGCATTTAGAAACTTTATCACAAGTCTGGTTAATTTAAGAGATGCTGGATATTCATTCATTTATTTATTTATTTCCTGGTTTTTCTAGACCGATGATGGTATAAACCTTCACACTGGTATACAATGTTTCTATACAATAAAATTCAACATAGCATAAAATAATTCATAAAAACACTGAAAAGAATCATAAAATCTAACTTAAAACTAAATATACATTAAAACTCTAATTAAAAACTACACTAAGTGTATGACTAATAACATAACATCTTAAAAATTAAAGTAAAATAACAATTTAAACATAATTAATAACATATTGTAATAGGTTACTAACTGGCTTCCACTTGGAATGCTTGTGTATATAGCCAGGTTTCCTCTTAGGAAAACATGTAGTGGATTTTTTGGGATTCACAATAACAAAAGAAGGCAAAGGTCTGACCACTAGCTTTAAAGAAAAACTGCTTCAGCTGCAGCCTCCAACCATACTGAAGCAATTATAATCTATATTGGGGTTTTTAAATTTTGGTAGAAATTTTGTAAAGGATTTTTCGGTGAAAATTGCACCTCTCTATAACATAAGAACATAAGAAATTGCCATGCTGGGTCAGACCAAGGGTCCATCAAGCCCAGCATCCTGTTTCCAACAGAGGCCAAAACCAGGCCACAAGAACCTGGCAATTACCCAAACACTAAGAAGATCCCATGCTACTGATGCAATTAATAGCAATGGCTATTCCCTAAGTAAAATTGATTAATAGCCATTAATGGACTTCTCCTCCAAGAACTTATCCAAACCTTTTTTGAACCCAGCTACACTAACTGCACTAACCACATCCTCTGGCAACAAATTCCAGAGCTTTATTGTGCGCTGAGTGAAAAAGAATTTTCTCCGATTGGTCTTAAATGTGTTACTTGCTAACTTCATGGAATGCCCCCTAGTCCTATTATTCAAAAGTGTAAATAATCGAGTCACATCTACTCGTTCAAGACCTCTCATGATCTTAAAGACCTCTATCATATCCCCCCTCAGCCGTCTCTTCTCCAAGCTGAACAGCCCTAACCTCTTCAGCCTTTCCTCATAGGGGAGCTGTTCCATCCCCTTTATCATTTTGGTTGCCCTTCTCTGTACCTTCTCCATCGCAACTATATCTTTTTTGAGATGTGGCGACCAGAATTGTACACAGTATTCAAGGTGTGGTCTCACCATGGAGCGATATAGAGGCATTATGACATTTTCCATTCTATTAACCATTCCCTTCCTAATAATTCTTAACATTCTATTTACTTTTTTGACTGCTGCAGCACACTGAGCCGACGATTTTAAAGTTTTATCCACTATGATGCCTAGATCTTTTTCCTGGGTGGTAGCTCCTAATATGGAATCTAACATCGTGTAACTACAGCAAGGGTTATTTTTCCCTATATGCAACACCTTGCACTTGTCCACATTAAATTTCATCTGCCATTTGGATGCCCAATCTTCCAGTCTTGCAAGGTCCTCCTGTAATGTATCACAGTCTGCTTGTGATTTAACTACTCTGAATAATTTTGTATCATCCGCAAATTTGATAATTTCACTCGTCGTATTCCTTTCCAGATCATTTATATATATATTGAAAAGCACCGGTCCAAGTACAGATCCCTGAGGCACTCCACTGTTTACCCTTTTCCATTGAGAAAATTGTCCATTTAATCCTACTCTCAGTTTCCTGTCTTTTAACCAGTTTGTAATCCACGAAAGGACATCACCTCCTATCCCATGACTTTTTAGTTTTCGTAGAAGCCTCTCATGAGGGACTTTGTCAAACACCTTCTGAAAATCCAGATACACTACATCTACCGGTTCACCTTTATCCACATGTTTATTAACCCCTTCAAAAAAATGAAGCAGATTTGTTAGGCAAGACTTCCCTTGGGTAAATCCATGTTGACTGTGTTCCATTAAACCATGTCTTTCTATAGGCTCTACGATTTTGATCTTGAGAATAGTTTCCACTATTTTTCCCAGCACTGAATTCAGGCTCACCGGTCTGTAGTTTCCCGGATCGCCCCTGGAGCCTTTTTTAAATATTGGGGTTACATTGGCCACCCTCCAGTCTTCAGGTACAATGGATGATTTTAATCATAGGTTACAAATTTTAATTAATAGATCAGAAATTTCATTTTTCAGTTCCTTCAGAACCCTAGGATGCATACCATCCGGTCCAGGTGGCATTGGGAGCAAATTTTGTTTTTTAAGGTTTCCCTGTGTTTGTTATGTAAATTATCAGGGGAAGAAATTTGGTTTTGAAGATCCGGCTAATTTGGAAACTTTTTTAATGAATAAAAATCAAGTCGAGAATATAGAGATAGAAGGTCATTAAATAAGGGTTTAGTCCTTTCTCTCATTACTTGACAAGCCTAATAAAACCCATAAGGTTAATGGGTGTATATTAGTTAGTGATATGATTATATACATTTTTCTTTATTCCCTCAGTTATGTTAATATGTAAACAATATTGTTTATTTTTTTATTTACAGTTATATTGAGTGATTGCCATTGCGATACATATTTCTTAAATTTTTCAAGATGTCTTCATTGAAGAAAATAACAAAGTATAAATTAAAAAAAAAAAAAAAAGGAAGAGTTCGATAATGAGGGAGTGAATCTGGTTCTGGATGGGCTGCGTGGTCCTCCCAGTGCCTTCCCTTTACCTAAGAAGATTCAGAAGTTGTTCACCCGGGAGTGGGATTTCCTGGAAGCAGGCTTGAAGGTCGGTAGAGCTTTGGCAAAGCTCAGTCCTTGGATGGAGGAAAACCTGGATCGCCTAAAGATTCCTAAGGTGGATGTGGTGGTCTCTGTGGTGGCTAAAAAGACTTCAGTTCCAGTAGCAGGTTCAGCTGTTCTGAAGGATGTTCAGGACAGCTAAATTCAGCTAAAGCACATGTTTGAGGTGATTGCCTTGAGCCTATGGGCCTCAGTGCGTGGCAGCTTGATGCAGCGGGCCCGTTTGTGCTGGGTTCAGAAAACACAGGAGTCGGCTTCTACTGGGACACTCGGTCCGGGCATTCCACATGCTTGGAGGCAGGAGAAGCCCGTGTGGCATATGCGCTGTATGATTTGTTGCGTGCATCCGCCAGGAGCATGATCACGGCAGTGGCGGCACCCAGGCATTTGTGGTTGCGCAATTTGTCGGCGGACCTGTGGCCCAAATCCCAGCTATGTAATCTGCTTTTTAAAGGAAGGCTTCTGTTTGGTGAGGATTTGGATCAGCTGATGAAGTATTTGGGGCAGTCCAAAGGGAACCGTTTACCAGAGGATAAAAAGAGCAATAAGAAGATTTTTCCTTCCAGGTCCCGGTTTTGGGATTTGTAGAGATTTCATTCTGGCAAAGGGGCCTCTGGTTCAAGGGCAAAACAGTTGTCGGAACACCAGCAATCCTTTTGGGGTTCTCGCAGGTCCTCTAAAGATGGAGCCGGTCAAGGGACCAGAGCAGGAAAATCTTCCAAATGATGCCAGGCTCACCCACTCCTTGGTGGAAGTGGTACCGGGCAGGTTGTCCTGCTTTTTACGGGGAGTGGGTCAAGATCACCTCGGACCGGTGGGTCCTGGAAGTGGTAAGAGATGGTTACACATTAGAATTTTCATGCTCGGTCAGGAACGATTTTCTGGAGTCCCTCTGCTTGTCACAAAACAAATGAGAAGCGGTGGAGGGGACCCTGCAAAGGTTGCTAAGCTTGGGGACAATAGTCCCCGTCCTTCCAGATGAGCGAGGGTGGGGGAAGTACTCCGTTTATTTTGTGGCTTCCAAGAAAGAGGGCACTTTATGACTCATTCTGGACTTGCAAAAGGTAAACGTAGTCTTGAGGGTTCCACTTGTGTACAGTGATAGTAGAGGTCCGCAGAGGAGAGTTCCTGGAGTCTTTGGACCTGACCAAAGTGTATCTACATATTCCCATTCAAAAGGAACATCGGAGGTTTGAGCCCTTCCTTTCGGGTTGGCTACGGCTCCCCACACCTTCTCAAAGGTGATGGTGGTAGTGGTGGCGGCCTTGAGGCGAGAGGGAATCCTGGCCCTTCCATATCTGGGTGATTGGCTGATTCAGGCAAAGATGGAGAAAGAGTGCGGTTGGTCTTTACAAAGAGTGATGGATACTCTAAGGTCTCTGGGTTGGGTGATCAGTGTAGCTAAGAGTCTCCTGATTCCATCTCAGATGCTGGCGTACCTAGGAGCCCTTTTTGATACCCAGATGGGCAGAGTGTTTCTGACAGCGGACAGGTTGTCGAAGGTGCAGGTGACGCGTCTTTGAGCCTGTCGGTGCCAAAGGTCTGGGATTACTTGTAAGTGCTGAGCTCCAAGGCCTTGACTTTGGATTTGATTCCCTGGTCCTTTGCTCATATGCATCCTTTACAAAAAGGCATTTTTGTCCAGGTGGAATCCGTTGTCGGAGGAGTATCATCTGCCATTACCTCTTCTACAAGAATCCAGGTCCAGTCTTTCATGGTAGCTGTCGAGGGTCAACCGGGAAAAAGGAGTGGACTTGAAGGCTTTGAACTGGGTGGTGGTGACCACAGATACCAGCCTCAAGGGCTGAGGAGTGGTGTGCTTGGGACAGTTGGCCAGGGTCTTTGGTCAGTGGAGGAGCCATCCTGGTCGATCAATCATCTGGAGATTAGGGTGGTGTACAGAGCCCTGGAGGTGTTCCTGCCTTTGGTCCAGGGACGCATGGTCCAAGGATGCATGGTTCGTGTGTTTTTGGACAATACAACAATGGTGGCTTACATCAACCGGCAAAGAGGGACCAAGAGTCCCACGGTGGCCCGGGAGATGCAGCTGTTGTTTGTGTGATTGGAATGCCATCTCGAGGAGATTGCAGCCTCACTCATTGCAGGACTGGACAACATGCAGGCAGATTTCCTCAGCAGGCGGTAGCTAGATCCAGGGGAGTAGAAACTGTCCCCAGAAGCCTGGAATTCACATATGTGCCAGATGGGGTTTTCCCCAGTTGGACTTCATGGCGACATGGGCCAATGCAAAGATGTTGAGGTTTTTCAATTTGCCCCTGGCCAACCGGGATTTTTCTGTATGTGTTTCCTCCATGGTCCCTCATCGGTCGCATTCTGCGGCGCATAGAGTTGTATCGAGGGACAGTGGTGGTAGTGGCACCAGAGTGGCCGTTATTTATTTATTTATTTATTTATTTATTTAGCACTTTTATATACCGACTTTCCAATAACAGAATTACTGATCAATTCGGTTTACATTCTAAACAGAAACAATGACAAGTTAATGTCTTACAATGAACAGGTAGATGGAACTTGGATACAGATATATGGGGTAAATAACATAACGTAAATGCTACGGAGCCTAATGTAGGCTAAAGAAACAGGTGATAGGTATAAGGCTGGGTTTTTGATTTTAGACTGCCAAGGATTCGTAGATGACCTGAGAATTCTTTGGGGGGTAATAGAGAGTTCTGGAGATGATCTATATAGTTCTCTGGGGGGTTACCAAAGAAGGGATCATTGGCAGGGAAAATTCCGCGGACTGATGTTATGAGAAAGCTTGGTTGAATAACCAAGTCTTAAGTCTTTTTTTAAATATAGTGGGGCATTGCACTAATCTGAGGTCTGACGGGAATGATGTCCATGATTGCGGATTTTGTGCATCTCGCAGTAGAGAGTCCCATCAAGCTGGCTTATCTGCTGTGCTTGCTTCGGCAGGGCCCCCATATTATTGGATCGGGAGGATCACTTTGGTCTTGCGGCTTGGCTTTTGAGAGGAGGCAGTTTGCGGTTGAAAGGTTATTCAGAACCAATTGTTTCCACACTACTCTGGACTTGGAGACCCTCTACATCTCTGGTTTATGCCAGGGTCTGGAAGGTCTTTGAATCGTGGTGCCTACTTTGGAAAATGGATCCTTTATCTGTGGACATTCCTCAGATCTTAGCCTTTTTTCAGGAGTGTTTTTGTCTAAGGGTTTGGCCTATAGCTCCCTCCATGTTTAGGTATCCACTTTGGGTACCCTTAGGGGCAAGTTGTGGGGGAGGTCTTTGGCCTCTCATCCTGTTGTGGCTTGTTTCCAGAAGGGAGTCAAGCATTTGCGGACTTTGGTTCAGAAGCTGTGTCCAGATTGGAATCTCAATTTGGTTTTGTGGGTACTCTGTGGAGCGCCTTTTGAGCCTTTGATAAGGGCGACATTGAAGGACCTGATGTTGAAGACAGTGTTTCTGGTAGCCATTTGTTCTTCCAGGTGGATTTCGGAATTGAAGATGCTGTCGTGCAAAGATCCTTTTCTGCATATTTCTAATGTCGGGGTCACATTGCGTATGGTCCCCTCTTTCTTATGGAAGGTGGTGTCCTCTTTTCATGGGAATTGGACGGTGGAGTTTCCAGCCTTTCTGGAGTGGTCTAAGGATTCCCCGCAGGAAAGAGACTTGCATCTTTTGGATGTGTGACCCACTCAGTTGCGGTATTTGGAAGTTACATATTCCTTTCTCGGTGGCTGAAGGAGACCATTTGCTCTGCTTATGTTTGCAGGGTCGTCAGATACCGGTGACTCTGAAAGCGCATTCTACTAGTGCATGAGCAGCTTCTTGGGTGGAGTGTCAACTGCTTTCTCCGCAGGAGTTTTGTCATGCAGCGACGTAGTCTTCTCTTCACACTTTTACAAAACATTACTACTTGGATGTGCGGGCACCAGAGGAGGCATTTTTTGAGGAAAGTGTGTTTCGTGCGGATCTTTCACGTTCCCTCCCAGAATAGAGGGGCTTGGCTACATCCCTCTTGTCTGGACTGATCCAGGGTTCGAACAGGAAAGGAAAATTGATTCTTACCTGTTAATTTTCATTCCTGAAGTACCACGGATCAATCCAGAGACCAGTCCTCATATTTCGAAAGACTTCCTCACTTCTGGATGTTGCTGAGCTGATATGTGATATGTTCAGAGTAATGAGACCTGTATATAGTTTTCAGATGTGCATTCTGACAGGTTAAGAGGGCCTAGTTTTTTTTTTTCAGGGGGCTCCAACCTTTAAATATCTGTTCGTCCCAGGTTTATGCAGGTGGCACTCTTGGTTATGTAGCAGTGCCTTAAAGCTTTGTTCTCTGCCTCCATCTGCTGATAGGGAGGCATAAACCCACTTGTCTGGACTGATCCGTGGTACTTCAGGAACGAAACTTAGCAGGAAAGAACCAATTTTCCTATACTTCTTGTGTATTATTTATATCACTAAGGAACTTGAATGTCTCTGTCATATCTCCCCTTTCTCTCTCCTCACAGGTATGCATATTTAGATCATAAAGTATTGATATGATTTGGTTTGATTATGCTCACAAGTGTATGAGCATGCTGGTATATCTCAAATGATTTGCTGGTTCCCTTTTCTTGCTTTGCTATATTTCACACATTTTTTTTATCATTTTATTTATAATATTTTTCAATGCATAAACTTTTATTGATGATTTTTGGACTATTAAGGTAAAAGCAACAGTATGATTGCATCAGATTTCTAAGAAGGCACCTGGGTAACCTGCATGGCAATTATAACCTTAACAGCAATAATATAACTGCATTGGGCTTCCCAGGCATTGGAGTATCCTGCAAGGAGTGACCTAGTTAAAATCCATACTTCTTTGAGCATGAGAAGATTGGAAGTTTTGCCTTTCTGGATTTGGTGGCTGTGCAGATTGTTAGAAAGCTTGGTGCTAACAAGTAAAGGGGGAAACTGGGTTTTGAATTAAGTGATGGTCTTCTAAGCATCAAAGAAGAAGATGACAAGGTCTGAAATGGCAGGGGAAGCCAGTACTTTAACAGATTTTGAGAATGCTTGGGACTGATATGGAGTGGAAGGAAAAGGGATGAAGTGGGAACTGGATTGCATAGGGTTGTTCTATGCTTATCTAACCAACGTGCAAAAATCTTAATTGTGCAGACTGGATGGGCCAAGTTGGGCTTTTTTTTTGCTCTTATTTACAATGATATTATAGATTCCATTTAGTCCATGGATTATCCAGTCTTTTTCTCCTTAAAAAAATAGAACCAATGGTAATGCTGAGCTGCAGTGAATTATAGGGACCAATCTCCAAATATATTTTGAGCTGCCTCTTCTAAAAAAAACTATCCAAATAATGATATATTTTGTTGTGATCCTCCAGTTCTCTTCAGGAAACAATATAACCAGTTGACTTTTCAATAAGTATATTTAAAGGTATTTTACAAAACTAGGCCTTCTTCTTATCTGAAAACTTTAGACAGCAGACTCCTCTTTTGCATTGCAAGACACACAACCCAGGTTCATTCCAAAAGTCACCTTCCAGTCACCCAAATATAAAATGCAAGTAAAATAATGCCCTTACTTAGGCTTACCAAATGACTCTTACATGGCTTGACAACGCAGAACAATCTTGGTTTTACCCCACTGCATGTATAAAGAATTAGCCCTGCTTTGAAATCATAGATGAATCCTCACAGATAAATGGGGTAAAGTCCACCCCTGGCTCAGCCTGTCCTAGATGACATACGTCATCTTATAACTGCACTGTTCAATTTTTCCAGCTAGAACCTTAGAATTTTAAAGACGTCATGAAAGGAAAAGTACATCCTCTCCCCAGGTTTCCTGGTGTGGGTTAGCTCTGCCATCACTGGGGGAAAAGCATGGATTTGCAGTTGTTCTCTAACTGCAGTGCATACATTTGGTAATGTGTGATAGCCAACTTTCTTGAGAAAAATTAATTACCCCATATTAATAAACTGTGGTTTCCAATCTCAGGTTTTAAAACTTATCCTTTATTTCTCCCTCTGCTTGCAGGAAAGATACATGCAGTAGTGAAATGTAAGCATCAAAGCCCTTAAAATCATACCATTTATTTAACTTAGAGCAAACTTCAAGAGTCCTTCAGAAAGAGTGCGAATGATTACTGCCTACTAAAAATAGGGAAATCTCATTTACTTTCTTATACTCTCAGGAGCAACCAGCTGTGCTTTCTTCCTTAGGAAACACAAGATATCTATGCATTCATAACTTTCTGTTAGACAACATAAAAGCAAGAGTTCAAAGTAAGCTTCATATATAAGATCAAAAGAGCATTAAAACATATACTGAATAGGATCTGTGAAATATGAGGTGTCATTTATTTCTCTTGCTTTTGGTCTTCTGTATCCTTAATGATGGTGATGATCATTGTAATAAGTTCCTCAGTACTCAAAGTACCTGAAGTGTGCTTTTTCAAGAACTCTTCTCTTTTCTCCTTAGAGATGTATTTTGAATTAAGAAGTTCCCACAAAGACATTGTCTGGCCTTGGAAGGGACCCAGAGAAAGGGTAACTGTTGTGGACTCCAGGGTAGTTTGTGTTTTATCTGTTTGGCAGGAGGAGGAGGTTGCCTCTTTTTCCAATACTTGAACCTTGGTTGTGGTTACCAGTTTGCAGGTAACATCTGCATTCTGACTTCCTTTGCTTTTGTCTTGTGTATCCTTAATGATGGTGATGATAATTGATAAAAGCTCTTCAATTCTCAAGGTTCCTGACTTGTACTTCTCTAAGAGTTCCTGTTTTTTCTCTTCAGAGATGTACTTTGAATGGAGAAGTTCCCACAAGGTCATTGTCTGCTCCTTCAAGGGACTTAGAGTAAGGGTAACTGTTGTGGACTCCAGACTACTTTGTGTTTTGTCTGTCTGGCAGGGGATTGCCTCTTTTTCCACAACTTGTATCTTGGTCATAGTTATCTTCTTGCATGTAACATCTGCTTTCTGACTGCCTTTGCTTTGATCTTCTGTATCTTTAATGATGGTGATGATAATTGATATAAGCTCCTCAATTCTCAAAGTTCCTGACTTGTACTTCTCTAAGAGTTCCTTTCTTTTCTCTTCAGAGATGTACTTTGAATGGAGAAGTTCCCATAAAGTCATTGTCTGCCCTTTCAAGGGACTTAGAGGAAGGGTAACTGTTGTGGACTCCAGGCTAGTTTGTGTTTTGTCTGTCTGGCAGGGGATTGCCTCTTTTTCCACAACTTGTACCTTGGTCATGATTATCTGTTTGCAAGTAACATTTGTTTTCTGACTGTCTTCACTTTTGTTTTCTGTATCCTTAATGATGGTGATGATAATTGTTATAAGTTCCTCAATTCTCAAAGTCCCTGACTTGTACTTCTCTAAGAGTTCCTCTCTTTTCTCGTTAGAGATGTATTTTGAATTGAGAAGTTCCCACAAAGACATTTTCTGGCCTTCAAAGGTACCCAGAGGAAGGGTAACTGTTGTGGACTCCAGGATAGTTTGTGTTTTATCTTTTTGGCAGGGGATTGCCTCTTTTACCAACACTTCAGCTTTGGTCGTGGTTGCCTGTTTGCAAGTAACATCTACATTTTCACCGCCTTTGCTTTTATCTTCTGTTTCCTTAATAATGGTGATAATAATTGTTATAAATTCCTCAATACTCAAGGACCCTGACTTATACTTCTCTAAGAGTTCCTTTCTTTTTTCTTCAGAGATGTACCAGGAGTAAAGAAGTTCCCACACTGAAACATTCTGACCTTGGAATTGGCCTACAGTGACATCAACTGTTTTAGACTGTAGCGTTGTTTGTACTTTTTGTAGATAGGAAGTTCCTTTATCCAGAACTTCAAGCATGCACAATTCAGTTTCTGGGTCTTTAATACATCTCTTAAGGAGCTGCATGTAAGTGAGGTTTTCATGAGTATTGGGGTCAAAGAATCCTTTTGTGTCATCAGTAGGGTCAGAAAGGATCTGATTCATTTCTTTGTCAAAATACCCTCGTTTGTACGCTACTTCTACAGGGACACGGTGACTATGTACTGGATCAATGATGCCTCCAGTGGCAATCTGAGCTTCCAGCAGACGAATACCATGGTCTTTCACTATCAGATCCTTATTCATGGCTTGGAAAAGGGAGATTTTGTCTCCAGTATAAGGATCTGTGTAACCTGTCACGCCTCTTTCTGCAGAGAGTAACTTTCCATGCACTTCAGAACCAATTAACCCAGCTGCTAATGCTTCATCTACAGAAAGTTTCTTATTTTGCAGGGGATCAATCATAAATCCAGTAGCAGCCTGCGCCTCCAGAAGAACAAGTGCAGTTCCTGGTCTCAGAATTCCTTTTAACATGGCCTCATAGATGCTCATTTTATCTCTCTGTGATGGATCGCTTTTGGATGGTAGAAGTACTCCAGCTATGCAACTTGTTCCTTCAAGGTATCTCTTTACTGATTCCAGTTGGGTGACCTCTTCCACAGTTTTACTACCCTGTGTGAGCTGAGATAGAATAGTCTTATCAATAATTTCAGAACTGAACAGCTCAGATGCTGTTACTTGTTTCCGGAGTCCTTTGAACTTAAGTTTGTTGCTTCTCTCTTCGGTTTCCTCAATGATGGTGGTTAAGATTTTTATCATTTCTTGTAGAGTCAAAGTCCCTGATTTGTACTTCTCTAAGAGTTCCTTTCTTTTCTCTTCAGAGATGTACTTTGAATGGAGAAGTTCCCACAAAGACATTGTCTGACCTTGGAAGGCACCCAGAGTAAGGTTAACTGTTGTGGATTCCAGGGTAGTTTGTGTTTTATCTGTTTGGCAGGGGATTGCCTCTTTTCCCAACACTTCAGCTTTGGTCGTGGTTGCCTTTTTGCAAGTACCATCTACATTTTCACCGCCTTTGCTTTTATCTTCTGTTTCCTTAATAATGGTGATAATAATTGTTATAAATTCCTCAATGCTCAAGGACCCTGACTTATACTTCTCTAAGAGTTCCTTTCTTTTTTCTTCAGAGATGTACCAGGAGTAAAGAAGTTCCCACACTGAAACGTTCTGACCTTGGAATTGGCCTACAGTGACATCAACTGTTTTAGACTGTAGCGTTATTTGTACTTTTTGTAGATAGGAAGTCCCTTTCTCCAGAACTTCAAGCATGCACAATCCAGTTTCTGGGTCTTTAATACATCTCTTAAGGAGCTGCATGTAAGTGAGGTTTTCATGAGTATTGGGGTCAAAGAATCCTTTTGTGTCATCAGTAGGGTCAGAAAGGATCTGATTCATTTCTTTGTCAAAATACCCTCGTTTATACGCTACTTCTACAGGGACACGGTGACTATGTACTGGATCAATGATGCCTCCAGTTGCAATTTGAGCTTCCAGTAGACGAATACCATGGTCTTTCACTATCAGATCCTTATTCATGGCTTGGAAAAGGGAGATTTTGTCTCCAGAATAAGGATCTGTGTAACCTGTCACGCCTCTTTCCGCAGAGAGTAGCTTTCCATGCACTTCAGAACCAATTAGCCCAGCTGCTAATGCTTCATCTACAGAAAGTTTCTTATTTTGCAGGGGGTCAATCATAAATCCAGTAGCAGCCTGCGCCTCCAGAAGAACAAGTGCAGTTCCTGGTCTCAGAATTCCTTTCAACATGGCCTCATAGATGCTCATTTTATCTCTCTGTGATGGATCGCTTTTGGATGGTAGAAGTACTCCAGCTATGCAACTTGTTCCTTCAAGATATCTCTTTACTGATTCAAATTGGGTGACCTCTTCCACAGTTTTACTACCCTGTGTGAGCTGAGATAGAATAGTCTTATCAATAATTTCAGAACTGAACAGCTCAGATGCTGTTACTTGTTTCCGGAGTCCTTTGAACTTAAGTTTGTTGCTTCTCTCTTCGGTTTCCTCAATGATGGTGGTTAAGATTTTTATCATTTCTTGTAGAGTCAAAGTCCCTGATTTGTACTTCTCTAAGAGTTCCTTTCTTTTCTCTTCAGAGATGTACTTTGAATGGAGAAGTTCCCACAAAGACATTGTCTGACCTTGAAAGGCCCCCAGAGTAAGGGTAAATGTTGTGGATTCCAGGGTAGCTTGTGTTTTATCTGTTTGGCAGGGGATTGCCTCTTTTCCCAACACTTCAGCTTTGGTCGTGGTTGCCTGTTTGCAAGTAACATCTACATTTTCACCGCCTTTGCTTTTATCTTCTGTTTCCTTAATAATGGTGATAATAATTGTTATAAATTCCTCAATGCTCAAAGACCCTGACTTATACTTCTCTAAGAGTTCCTTTCTTTTTTCTTCAGAGATGTACCAGGAGTAAAGAAGTTCCCACACTGAAACGTTCTGACCTTGGAATTGGCCTACAGTGACATCAACTGTTTTAGACTGTAGCGTTGTTTGTACTTTTTGTAGATAGGAAGTCCCTTTCTCCAGAACTTCAAGCATGCACAATCCAGTTTCTGGGTCTTTAATACATCTCGTAAGGAGCTGCATGTAAGTGAGGTTTTCATGAGTATTGGGGTCAAAGAATCCTTTTGTGTCATCAGTAGGGTCAGAAAGGATCTGATTCATTTCTTTGTCAAAATACCCTCGTTTATACGCTACTTCTACAGGGACACGGTGACTATGTACTGGATCAATGATGCCTCCAGTCGCAATCTGAGCTTCCAGTAGACGAATACCATGGTCTTTCACTATAAGATCCTTATTCATGGCTTGGAAAAGGGAGATTTTGTCTCCAGTATAAGGATCTGTGTAACCTGTCACGCCTCTTTCTGCAGAGAGTAACTTTTCATGCACTTCAGAACCAATTAACCCAGCTGCTAATGCTTCATCTACAGAAAGTTTCTTATTTTGCAGGGGGTCAATCATAAATCCGGTAGCAGCCTGCGCCTCCAGAAGAACAAGCGCGGTTCCTGGTCTCAGAATTCTTTTCAACATGGCCTCATAGATGCTCATTTTATCTTTCTGTGATGGATCGCTTTTGGATGGTAGAAGTACTCCAGCTATGCAACTTGTTCCTTCAAGGTATCTCTTTACTGATTCCAGTTGGGTGACCTCTTCCACAGTTTTACTACCCTGTGTGAGCTGAGATAGAATAGTCTTATCAATAATTTCAGAACCGAACAGCTCAGATGCTGTTACTTGTTTTCGGAGTCCTTTGAACTTAAGTTTGTTGCTTCTCTCTTCGGTTTCCTCAATGATGGTGGTTAAGATTTTTATCATTTCTTGCTGTGTCAAAGTCCCCGTTTTGTACTTTTCCAACAAATCTCTTCTTTTTTCCTCAGAGACGTATTCAGAGTAGAGAATATCCCAGATAGAGACTTTTTGGCCTTGCAGTTTTCCCATAGTGACATCAATGATTGTTGACTGGAAAGTGGTTTGCATTTGTTCATCTGTAAGATTTAATTCCTTTACCTTTGATGCCTGCGTAATTTCTGCAACTCTTAATCTGTGGGTGTTCAATAGATCTTTTCGTTTTTCTTCTGAGATGCATTTAGAATTTAGATATTCCCACACAGAAACTTTTTGGCCTTCATATTCACCAGTGGTAGCATCAATACTGATATTCTTTAGAGCTTCGTGGATTTGATCGTCAGATCTTAAGACGCTATCAGTTGTGGTCACATGTTCTGTCACCTTTTCACCTATAACCTCCAATTCCTTCTTGCCTCCTCTTGCCTCTCCTTCTTCAATGCTAGAATTAATGATTTTGATGATTTCTTCTATAAACAATTTCCCTGTTTTATATTTGTCTAGTATTTCTTTCCTTTTATCTTCTGGGATATATTTTGAATGTAAAAGATCCCATATGGAAAGCTTTAGTCCTTTGAAATCTCCTACAGTGACACTGATGAAGTTAGACTGTAAGGTAGTTTGAGTTTGTTCATCTGGCTGAAGCTGCTTAACCCCGTGGAATGTGGTTGCTTGGATCTCTTTGCTTGCATGACTGATTTTTTTGTCTTCTATTTCCTTAATACTGGTAATGATGATTGTTATAAGTTCTTCTTCAGTTAATGTCCCTGACTGGTACTTCTTTAGAAGATCTTGTCTTTGTTCCTCAGGAATGTATTGAGAATGGAGAAGCTCCCACAAAGACACTGTCTGTCCTTGGAAATGACCTAGAGTGACATTAACAGTTTTCAACTCCAAGGAAGCTTGTCTCTTCTTGTCTATTTGGAAGCGGGCTGTCCTTGTGTCCTGTACTTCAAGCATATACAGTCCTGTGTCTGGATCTATAACACATCTCTTGAGAAGCTGTAAATAAGTGAGGTTTGCATGTGTATTAGGGTCAAAGAATCCTTTAGTGTCATCAGAGGGGTCAGAGAGGATCCGGTTCATTTCTTCATCAAAATAGCCCCGCTTGTAAGCTACTTCCACAGGGACACGGTGACTATGCACTGGGTCAATGATGCCTCCAGTTGCAATCTGGGCTTCTAACAGACGGATGCCATGATCTTTCACTATCAGATCCTTTTTCATGGCTTGGAAAAGGGAGATTTTGTCTCCAGTGTAGGGATCGATATAACCAGTCACACCTCTTTCTGCAGAGAGAAGCTTCCCGTGCAGTTCTGGCCCAATTACCGCAGCTGATAGTGCTTCGTCTACTGAAAGTTTCTTATTTTGCAAGGGGTCAATGATAAATCCTGTGGCAGCCTGCGCCTCCAGAAGCACCAGAGCAGTTCCTGGTCTCAGAATACCTTTCCACATGGCCTTGTAGATGCTCATCTTTTCCTTAACCAATGGGTCTTTTAAGGATGGTACAAGCACTCCAGCTATACAGTTTGATCCTTGAAGGTATTTCTTTACTGAATCCATTTGTGTTACCTCTTCTACAGTTTTACTACCTTGGGTCAGTTCAGCGAGAGTAGTCTGATCAATAATTTTAGAACTGAGCAGCTCAGATGCTGTTACTTGTCTTCTGAAACCTTTGAACTTGAGCTTGCTACATCTGTCCTCTGTTTCCTCAATGATCAAGGTTGTAATTTTGATAAGTTGGTCTGCAGTCAAAGTCCCTGTTTTGTATTTCTGTACAAGCTCCTTCTTTTTATCGTTAGATACATATTTAGAGTTGAGTAGCTTCCAGAGAGAAGGTTTTTGACCCTTGAATTGGCCTAAAGTGACATCAATGGTCAGACTATCTAGGGCTTTTTGAAGTTCTTCATCAATGTGAAACAGGTCTTCATCTCCAGGCTTACCTACAGTGTCCCCTACAGTGTTTATATTCACAATCATTTCTGCTACACTGAATTTATACTTCTTCAGAAGGTCATTTCGTTTTTCTTCCATGATATATTTGGAGTGGAGAAGATCCCACAGAGAAACCCTTTCATCAGTAGTGATAGATTGCAAGGCTTTCTTTATTTCTCCATCTTGAAGAATGGGTTCATCTTTTTTCAAGATTGGTGCTGTCACTTCTTTACTTGACACCTCTGTGTTTGGGGCACTGGCTTTACTTTCAGTATCCTCAATACTAGTTATGATGAGTTTAATAATATCTTCCAAAGCCATTTTTCCAGTTTTGTACTTTTCTAATATTTCTTTCCTTTTTTCTTCTGAGAAGTATTTTGAGTTCAGAAGTTCCCATATAGAACCTTTTTGACCTTTACTGGGCCCTACAGTGATAACAATGCTAGCAGACTGTAAAGAGACAATGACTTTTTCATCCTCTTGCTTATGGACTTTTTCAACAAACTGTGATGTAATTATTTCTTTGCTAATAATCTCTGTTTTCTGGCTTTTTTTGTTTTTGTCTTCTGTATCCTTAATGATGGTGATGATGATTGTTAAAAGATCCTCATAGTTCAAAATACCTGACTTGTATTTCTCTAAGAGTTCATTTCTTTTTCCTTCAGGAATGTAGAATGAATAGAGAAGTTCCCATACAGAAAGCTTTTGTCCTTGGAAATGACCTACAGGAATATCAAATTTTTTGTCCTGCAGAATGGTTTGTAGTCTTTCAGGGATCTGGAGGTGGGGATTCATTTTCTCCGAAGCTTCAAGCATATATAATCCAGTCTCTGGATCTTTTGTACAGCTTTTGAGGAGCTGCATATAAGTGAAGTTTTCATGAGTGTTAGGGTCAAAGAATCCTTTTGTGTCATCAGTGGGATCAGAGATGATCTGATTCAGTTGTTCGTTGAAATAACCACGTTTGTAAGCTACTTCCACAGGGACACGGTGACTATGCACTGGGTCAATGATGCCACCAGTTGCAATCTGGGCTTCCAGCAGATGAATACCGTGGTCTTTCACTATCAGGTCTCTGTCTATGGCTTGGAAAAGGGAGATTTTCTCTCCAGTGTAAGGATCTATATAACCAGTCACACCTCTTTCTGCAGAGAGAAGCTTCCCATGCAGTTCAGGTCCAATCACCCTACTTGTTAGTGCTTCATCTACAGAAAGTTTTTTATTTTGCAAGGGGTCAATAATAAATCCTGTGGCAGCCTGTGCCTCCAGAAGCACCAGAGCCGTTCTTGGTCTCAGAATACCTTTCAACATAGCCTCATAGATGCTCATTTTTTCTTTCTTGGATGGTTCCTTTTCTGATGGTACATAGACTCCAGCTATGCAGCCGGTTCCTTCTAAGTATCTCTTTACTGAGTCCATTTTAGTTATTTCATCTACTGTCTGCTTGCCTTGTTTCAGTTTATCCAGCATATCCTTATTAATAATCTCAGCACTGAACAGTTCAGAAGCAGTAATTTGTTGTCTTAGTCCCTTGAACCAAACATTGCTTTGAGATTTTTCTTTTTCATCTATGATTGCTAAGATAACATTGATAACATCACGCTGAACTGCTAAAATGTCTTTTTTGTATGTTTTGATTAGCTCTTTCCTTTTTTCTTCTGAAGTGTATTCAGAGCAGATAAGATCCCACACAGAAAGAGTCTGACCTTTATATTTTCCTACTGGTATTTTAACTGTTGTGGACAGCAAGACATTTTTGGTTTGTTCATCTAAGAAGAAGTAATCTTTTTTTGTTTTAACCACTGGTAGCATATACAGCCCAGTGTCTGGGTCTTTGGTACATCTATCTATTAACTTTTTGTATGTGATTTTTTCTTGTGTGTTGGGGTCAACGTATCCTTGTTTATTATCATCTGGGTCAGAGACCATGATATTCATGTCTTCATCAAAACAGCCTCTTTTGTATGCCACTTCCAGAGGGACACGGTGACCATATATTGGATCAATGATGCCTCCAGTAGCCATCTGGGCTTCTAGCAGACGAATTGCTTGATTCTTTTCTATTAAGCCTTGCTGTATAGCTTGGAAGAGAGGGATAGTGTTTCCTGTTTTGAGATCTGTATAACCAGTTGCTGCTTTCTCTGCGAGCAGAAGCTTTTCTTGAATTCCTTTGTCAATTACTCCTTTGGAAACAGCTTCATTCACAGAGAGTTTCTCATTTTTTATTGGCTCAATGATGAATCCAGTGGCTGCTTGTGCTTCCAAAAGTGGAAGTGCAATATCCATTGGTAAAATGCCTTTCTTCATCGCCTCATTAAAGCTCATCTTCTCTTTTGTGTCTGGCAGAATCACTCCAGCTATACTGCTGGTTCCTTCCAGGTAACGTTTTACTGCATTGGCCTTGGCCACACTTGCAATTGTTTTTGTGCCCTTTTGTAGCTCATCAAGCGTCTTCTTATCAATAATCTCGGCATTGAACAAGTCTGTGGCTGTCACCTCTTTTCTAAGGCCTTCGAACTTCAGAAGATGGCTTTTAGTTTCCATTTCCTCAATAATGACAGTAAGGATTGAAGTGAGTTGCTTGGTGTTTAAAGTGCCCTGTTTATATTGTTTAACTAGCTCTCTTCTTTTATACATGGAGATATAGTGAGACGAGAGAATATCCCAAAGTGATATGGTTTGATTTCTGAACTTCCCAACAAGCATTTGTATGGTTTGGGTGCGCAGGTCTTGTTTTATTGTCTCATCAATGTAAAAATAATCTTCTCCTTTTGCCACCACTTGAAGCATGTACAATCCAGTCTCTGGGTCTTGCACACACCTGTCTACCAGTTGTAGGTAGGTCAAGTTTTCATGTGTGTTGGGATCAAAGAATACTTTGGTGTCATCATTAGGATCAGAGAGGATACGGTTCATATCTTTGTCAAAATATCCCCGCTTGTAAGCCACCTCCACAGGGACACGGTGACTATGCACTGGGTCAATGATGCCACCAGTTGCAATCTGGGCTTCCAACAAGCGAATACCATGACATTTCAGGATGAGACCTTTGTTCATAGCTTGGAAAAGGGAGATTTTTTCCCCTGTGGAAGGATCAGGATAGCCTGTGATAGCTTGCTCAGCAGACAGAAGCTTTTCAAATATTTCTTGTCCAACCACACCAGCAGATACAGCCTCATTCACGGAGAGTTTCTTATTCTTTACTGGGTCAATGATAAATCCAGTTGCTGCCTGTGCTTCCAGAAGCACCAGTGCAGTCCCTGGTCTCAAAATATGTTTAAACATGGCCTCATAGATACTCATTTTTTCATTTTTGGATTGTATGATGACTCCAGCTATGCAATTAGTTCCTTCAAGATACTGTTTTACTTTGTCAATTTCTGTCACCTCCTCTATAGTTTTCTTGCCCTGATTAAGTTCATCAAGTATGTTCTTGTCTATTACCTCTGATTGGAAGAGATCACTTGCTGAAATCTGTTTCCTGAGGCCCTTGAAGGATATTTTCTTGGCTTTTGTTTCAGTCTCCTCAATTATGGCAGTAATAATGCTGATTATTTGCTGAAGCACATCTGAATTTTTTGATTCATACATCTCCAGCAACTCTTTTTGCTTGTTCTGGGTGATATATTCTGAGTTCAGTAAATCCCACAGTGATACTGGTTGACCTTTAAATCTTCCTACATCGAGAGTGACTGTAACAGATTTCAGAACATTTATAGTGTATTCTTTGGTGTATAAAGCTGGATTTTCTGTGAGGGTCAGCAGGAAAAGGCCAGTTTCAGAGTCCACATAACAGCGTTCCTTCAGTTGCTGATAGGTAAGATTTTCTTTAGTATTTGGGTCAAAGAAGTTTTTAGCATCACTACTGGGATGGAATAGGCTTTGACTCATTTCTTCATCCAGTAGTCCTTTCTTGTAGGCTGCATGAAGAGGAACGTGGTGGCAGTGCACTGGATCAATAATCCCTCCTGTGGCTAGCTGAGCTTGCAGCAGGGGAATTCCGTCTTTCTTTGGAACTAGGTCTTTGTTTATTGCTTGACATAAGGAGATTTTGTTACCTGTATATGGATCTGTGTACCCAGTCACAGCACTTTCTGCCTTAAGAAGCTTTTCATGGAGTTCAGGACCAACAATGCCTACTTTCATTGCCCCTTCAATGCCATGTTTCTGATTTTGGATAGGATCAATCAAAAATCCGGTGGCCATCTGGGCTTCTAATAGCATAAGTGCAGTACCAGGCATGAGTAAGTGCTTCTTCATTGCGTGGTAAATGCTTATCTTCTCTTTAGTGGGCTGTAGGAAAACCCCAGCAATACAACCCGTTCCCTGCAAATACTTCTTCACGCTGTCTATTCCTGACACTTCTTCTACTGTCTTCACACCCTTAATCAGCTCTTCAAAAGTCTTTTCAGAAATTATGCCCAAATCTAGTAACCAGACTGCAGATATTTTTCCTCGTAGACCTTCCAGTGTGATATGAGCCTTTCTTTTTGTTTCTTCTTCTTTAATAAGTTGTAATGCAAAAGCAATAATCTCCTCAATGGTTGCTGCCTTTGATTTGTACTTTGCAAAGAAGTCATCCCTCTGTTCTTCGGTGAAGCAGCCAGAATGGATCAACTCCCACAATGTGATTTTTTTCTCTTCAACCCTGGTGGTCTCAAAGATGTGTTTTACTTGCTCATCTGTGTACATGCTGTCAACCTGATCTTTAAGAACAGTGTGTGGCAGGGGCAGCAGATGGAAGCCTTCATTTTTATCATATTGAGATTGCTTAATTAGCTGAGCATACGTTACCTTCTCTTTAGTATTTGGATCAAAGAATGCCTTTGTATCATCTGTGGGGTTGGAAAGTGTTTTGTGCATTTCTTCATCAAAATAACCGCGCTTATTGGCAACTTCTGTGGGGATGTGGTAACCATTGATTGGATCAATGATTCCTCCTGTTGCCATTTGGGCTTCTATAAGTTGAACTGCTTGCTTGTTATCAACAAGGCCCTTTTTCATAGCTTGGAAGAGAGAGATCTTCTTTCCTGTGTATGGGTCCTTATAACCAGTGAGAGCTTCTTCAGCAAACATTAATTTTTCATGGAGCTCAGGTCCAATAATCCCTTTCTTTACTGCTTCATCAACAGATAATTTTTGGTTGTTCACTGGATCTATAATAAAGCCTGTTGCTGCCTGAGCTTCGAGCAGTGGAAGAGCAGTGCCTGGCATTAAAACATTCTTTTTCATAGCTTCATAGAAATTCATCCTTTGATTTAAAGGCTGAAGTATGATGCCACCAACGCAGCCTGTACCATACAAGTATTTTTTCACAGAATCTGTTTTACATAGTTCTTCAGAAGTCAATTTTCCCTCTATTACCTGATCAAACAAGTTTTTGTCAATAATTTTGGATTCTAGGAGCTGGTTGAGTGTAACATGACCCTTTAACACTGGGAAAGTGATACCCGTCCATTTTTTCATCTCTTCCTTCATGATGATATTGATTTGTTCCAACGTAACCTTTTTCAGTCGATACTGATTAAGCAGCTCTCTTCTTTTCATTTCACTGAAATATTCAGAGGTGATTAGTTCCCACAAAGAGACTGTTTGTCCCCGGAACCGCCCATACTGAACAAGGACCTCCGAATTCCTAAATGACTCTTTGATGTAGTTGTCAATTCTAAACTGACTTTTCTTGCTAATAAGAGGTAGCAGGCAGAGTTTTGTTGCAGAATCAACTATACACTTTTCTTTCAGTTGCAGATAAGTAAGGTTTTCATTGGTATTTGGATCAAAGAACCCCTTGGTGTCATCAGTAGGATCAGATAGGATCAGATTCATTTTTTTATCAAAATAGTCACGCTTGTAGGCAATTTCAACTGGGATGCGATGGCTGTTGACTGGGTCAATGATGCCTCCAGTGGCAATCTGTGCTTCCAGGAGTCGAATCCCATGTTCCTTTACAATCAAGCCCATTTTCATTGCTTGGAAAAGGGAAATTCTTTGTCCTGTATATGGATTTTTGTATCCAGTTACAGATTTTTCGGCTGACAGCAGCTTTTCATAGAGATCTGGGCCAATCACATTTGCTCTTAGAGCCTCATCTACTGAATATTTTTTGTTTTTAGATGGATCAATAATAAATCCTGTTGCAGCTTGAGCCTCCAGAAGGATAAGTGCGGTACCTGGTCTTAATAAGCCTTTCTTTCTTGCTTGGTAAATCCCAAGTTTTTCTTGGGAGTCTGGTAGTAACAGCCCACTAATACTTCCAGTTCCTTGAAGGTATTTCTTGACTGTATCCAGACTGGTAACATCTTTAGCTGAAGCTTCTCCATGCTGTAGCTTTTCAAACAGATCTTTATTAATTATGTCAGAATTTAACAGCTGACCAGGAGTAACAGGTACTCTTATGCCTTCAAAAGTAACTTTGGTAGTAGAGACAACTTGTTGAATGTTTGTAGTAATTTCACTGGTTAGTGCTTCAATTGAAAGGGCCCCTGATTTATATTGTTTAATGAGGGACCTCCTTTGCTCAACTTTAAAGTAGTCTGAGAAGAGAAGCGTCCAAAGTGAGACTGACTGCCCTTTAAATTTACCAAAGGCTAAAGATGTCTTTACTTTCTTCAGTTCTTCTTGTGTATGGTAGTCTATGAAATAATGTGTCATTACATCTTTATCCTTTATGTCAATAACTGGAAGGAGATAGAGCCCTGTATCTGGATCAACGAGACATCTCTGTATTAGCTGCTTGTAACTAAGATTTTCCTTTGAATTTGGATCAAAGAATCCTTTGTTGTCATAAGTCGACCCTGATAAGATCTGGTTAGTTTCTTCATCAAAATAGCCACTTTTGTAGCTAGTTTCCAACGGGACGTGATATTTCTGGACTGGGTCAATTATGCCCCCAGTAGCAAGTTGGGCTTCTAGTAGATGGAGACCATGGTTCTTCACAATGAAGCCTTTCTTAATTGCTTGGAATAGGGATTGCTTGCCTCCTGTATAGGGATCTTTATAGCCTGTCACGGCTCTTTCAGCAGAGAGAAGTTTCTCACGAAGCTCTGGTCCAACAAGACCGAATTTGACAGCATCATCAACAGAAAGCTTGAGATTCTTTATAGGATCTATCAGAAAGCCAGTGGCTGCTTGGGCTTCTAAGAGCATTGTGGCTGTTCCTTGCATGAGAACGTGCTCCTTCAGGGCTTGATAGATACTTTTTTTATTATTGTTAGCATTTTTTGGAAGTACGACAACACCAGCAATGCTTCCAGTCCCTTCCAGGTACTGTTTCACTGACTCCCTCTGAGAAACTTCTTTGATTGATATTTTTCCTTCTTGAAGTTCTTTGAAAGTGTCTTTGTCAATGATCTTGGAATCTAGCAGTTCAGTACTTGTGACTGTTCCTCTCAATGCTTGAAAAACAGTTTTGAGGGGAAGGAAGTATAGCCCACTGTCTGAATCACTGAAGCATCTCTTTTTCAGCTCTTGGTAAGTGACTCTTTCATTGGTATTAGGATCAAAAAATCCTTTGGTATCATCAGAAGGGTCAGAGAGGATCTTGTTCATTTCTTCATCAAAATACCCATATTTGTAAGCCACATGCAGAGGGACACGGTGACTATGCAGTGGATCAACAATGCCTCCAGTTGCAAGTTGGGCTTCCAGCAGATAAATGCCATGATTCCAGTCAATGAGTTCTTTCTTCATAGCTTGAAAAATTGAGATCTTCCTATCTGTGTAAGGATCAGTGAAGCCAATCACTGCTCTCTCTGCAGCAAGTAACTTTTCTTTCAGTTCAAGATCTACAAGTCCATTTTTAATGGCTTTTTCAACAGAGAACTTTTCATTTTTTATAGGGTCAATGATGAAACCAGTTGCTGCCTGTGCTTCTAAGAGAGCAAGTGCTGAATCAGCCTTGAGGAGATTCTGTTGTATGGCTTCATAAATGCTCAGTTTCTCCTTGGTGTTCTCTATATAAACACCACCAATACTCCCAGTGCCTTGAAGGTACTGTTTGACAGGCTCCAGATTTATAATTTGCCCTTGGGTTTTTTTGCCTTGCTTGAACTCATCATACAACACTTGGTCAATGATATCATTCTTAAAAAGTTGTTCCATTGTTATGGGCTGCCTCAAACCTTGCAGTGCAGATTGCAAGGGAAAAAAACAAAGACTGGTTTCTGAGTCTATAACACATTTTTCCAGTAGTTGCTGATATGTCATGTTCTCTTGAGTGTTGGGATCCAGGTAATATTTGGAAGTCTTTTTAAATTCAAAAAGCATTTTGTATGTTTCTTCATCAAGATAGCCAAGTTTGTAGGCTTCCAGCAGAGACAAACGATGGCCTGTCACAGGGTCAATAATGCCACCAGTAGCAATTTGAACTTCCAAAAACCGTAGGCCGTTATCTTTGGCAATGAGACCTTTCTTCAGTGCTTGGAAGAGAGAAATTGTTTTGCCTTGGTCCTTATAACCAGTCACAGCTTCTTCTGCAGAAAGCAGTCTCTGATGAAACTTGGTACCAACAATGCCTTTCTGGACTGCCTCCTCTACGGTGAGCTTTTTGTTATTGGTTGGATCTATGATGCAACCAGTAACAACCTGAGCTTCAAGGAAGGCTAGGGCAGTCTCCTCTGTTATCTTCTCGTTTATGAAAGCTTGGTAAATGCTAACTTTTTCATTGGTGGGTTCAAGCAAGAAGCCAGCTATGTTGCTTTTTCTAGGGGAGAGCATGCTGACGTCACCATAATGGGAGATCTCACAGGTTGAAACCCTTCCAGACTTCATCTCAAAAAAGGTTTGCTTGGTGGTTATCACAGTGTGCAGGTGATGGTCTCTTTGACCTGACTTATTATCATGATCGTGACCGTGACCTTGACTGTGCCCATGATCGTAATCGTAACTGTGTCCGTGACCATGACTGTGTCCATGACCATGACCGTGACCGGGTCCGTGACCTTGATCATGTCCCTTTCTATGATCTTGGTCGTGACAGGGTCCATGACTTGGTTCGTGACCAGGTCCGTGTTTCTGACCTTGGGAATGACAGGGTCCATGACCTTGATCATGTCCAGGTCTGTGTCTGTGATCTTGGTCTTGTCTGTGACAGGGTCCGTGAGCTTGATTGTGACTGGGTCCATGACCTTGATCATGTCCTGGTCCATGACTTTTGACAGTGAATGTAGTGCTTTTATTGCATGACTTCTTCATGATTCGGAGATGGTGGAGTTTCTCTATGTACAGGGGAAGTCAAGCTCTGTATCTTCCCCTTCTGCTGCTGACTGTCTTCTTCTTCGGAAAAAGCAATGTTCTTCTGTTTTTAGAAAGAAAAGAAAGATCATGTAAGCAACTGGCACCACGCTGTTACAAATTAAATTCTGCAGAAAGAAAAATGTTAGAGTATGAGAAATTTGGGCTTTTTATCTACCTAACCTTTACTAGCTGAACCTGTATTTATTGTTATGCGTCATGTAATAAATTCAAAATTAAGATTATTAAAATATTTGCAAAAATCAACCAGCTAAAAATTTTTCAATTAAAATTCTTTTCTATGTCATGTTAGATTTGAGTGAAAAAGTTAACACCAGGGTTAAGACCTAGATCAGAATCCCACTGTGCACTTTGTGCAATTTGGTTTGTGCAGGAATTTTACAGCTTGGGCTTAGCTTGCACTGATGAACTGAGTTTGCTGATTTATTGCATGCTTTCTGTGAATTTTGACTTTGGATATTTGGATCGTGCCCAATTATTTTAAGGAACTTCTCTGTTCAGTGCTCTGCAGATTGCAATTTAAAAGAAGTAAATTTTCTTGCAATTTGATGGCAGCAAAATTTTTAAGGAGATTGAATCCTGGCA
Organism: Rhinatrema bivittatum; assembly: GCF_901001135.1. Classification (NCBI taxonomy): domain Eukaryota; kingdom Metazoa; phylum Chordata; class Amphibia; order Gymnophiona; family Rhinatrematidae; genus Rhinatrema; species Rhinatrema bivittatum. The sequence goes on along the minus strand of NC_042616.1, from coordinate 814,950,390 downwards.
CAAACAGCTAAGGAAATTTGGTTTGCCCTTTTTTAGTGCTTTTCAACTAGGGCTGAAAATGTTACAGCAATCCATCCATTCATCTGGCAACAGGATAACTTCTGAGAAAATTCACCGTCTGGGTCTAACCTTGGTGGGGAGTACTGTTTTGGCTCCTGCTATATTGAAAATTACCTTGATCTGATAAGGGTGAGGTCATTTTCAATACAGTCAAATTTGAAAAGCACTAGAAAATCCATGCATAAACAAGGTCTTCACTTCCTTCTTGTTTTAAACCTGTTCCTGTAAGGAGGTGATCATTTTATATTGGAAACAACCTAAGCTGAGATCTGAAGATGGGATCTATATGGTTTTCAGGGCTCATTTTATACCATCTTTGCTTATTTTTCAATGGTCCAATATGAGCACTCCTAGTCTACAGAACAGCTAGCTTTCTCCAGAACGGATATGGCTAGTAGAACTTTGCATTCCATTTCATCCTGCTACACCAGTCCAGATGAGTGGGTTATGTCCTACTAGCAGATGGGGACAGAACACACATCATCGCCACTACCTAAATGTGCAGCACAAAGAAACCAGTACTTTCTGCCTCCAGCAGATGGTAGGACATTATCATCAGAAGCAGCAGGTCTGGTCTAGTAGAGCATGTTGAGCAGTTCTGACTTGAGCTGCAGGCCACGCTGCTAGTTTTTACTAGTTTATCAAGCCCATTTAAGTATTTTGAGCAGTTCTGACTTGAGCTGCAGCCAAACTGCTTTTTTTTTTGCCAGTTTAGTGAGCCCATTTGTGTACACTCCCAGTTCCAGAGGGGACTTGGTAGAGCAGAGGGAGAACTTTCAGCTTAGTGGATTCTCTGAGAAGATCCCTTTTCCTTTTCACGTAGATAGCAGATGAATTAGCTATGCTGTCTGGGACGTCCCTCCCGACCTGTAGGTGGCGGAGCTCTCAAAATAAAGTCTTAAATCTTGCTGAAGTGTGTGCCTGCTTGGCACCTCCCCCTCCCCTGTGAAGAGTCTCCTCAACCCGTTTTTTTCCGCGAGCCTAACAGCGACGGAGCTCTTGGTCTCCTCGAGTGATTTCTTCACAGGAAAATTTAATTGCTTAAAAAGTGTCAAAAACAAGCCTGGTAAAGTAGTTAGGACAAATTACTTAAAGTATTTCATCAAATTCTCAAATAAATGCCTCATCCAGGATTTAAAATCTGCAGTTGCGGTAAGATCATGTCTGTCACAGACAGATATGTTTCCTGTTACTTATGCCTGGGGCCCCAGCATAACCAATCGACCTGTGCTGCCTGCAGATGGATGTCGCCCAGGGCACAGCGTCAAAGAGCCGCTAAAATTGAGGATTTGAAGAGGGCTGCATCGGGGTCCTTTGCCCCTCGGATGAGTCCACAAGGTCCTGTCCAGAACCTCCTCGTGCGTCGAGAGAGTCGGACAGACCGCGAGCGGCTTCAGAAGGTGCTTTGGCGTCGAAGGCGCCGACAAAAAAGTCATCATCGGCTCACGGAGCAGGTGACACATCATCAGCTCCGAAGAAACCTGCTGAGTCGACCTGCGTCAGTGCGTAGACCGCCATCGACATAAATGGCGCACCCGGCGCTCGGAAGAAAGTCCATGCTTCGGGATTGAAGCATTCCCATTCCACACCGACGCATTGATGCACTTCTGACTCATTTCATCAATCATCGACTCAGAATCATCAAAAAACAAAAAAGCACATATCTGGTCATAAGAAACGCAGGGAACCTTCTCCACTCATCATTGTAGATGAGGATTCACTTTCTTCCCCTTCTGCTGCATCATCTTCGTTGGAACAGGAAGAACCCTTGCTCAAGAAACCATGCAGGGATCCTTTACCCAGAGACGAATCTACGAGGCACCGCCATCCTCAACCATCAATAGTTCTGCCGTCTGCACCATCTCAAGGGGCTTTAACATTACAGGCGATGTCGCAGATATCTCTGATTCTGGCAAAATTCTTGTCCACAGTTGCTGATCAAGATCAACCTGCAACAGAACCTATTCCTCAGGTACCACTGTCCCCTGCTCGCAGTTCCATTCATGGTCCTGCTCCATCACCGGCTCTGTCTTCACAAGTCGTCTCTCCATTATCATCATCTCCTGGGTCTTCCACTGGTTATCCATCCGACCCTCCGGAGGACCAGCCGGAACCAGTATCACCTCCTGAGGACTTGATCTTGTTGTGTTTGTGGCATCGTGTGGACCCTTAGTCGCTGTGGAGATGACTCCTCCCATGGGGAGGGGCCCCATGGGAACCACAGTGATAGGCTAAACTCAGATAGCAGACACATAGTAGGTGGAAAGCTTTAATGTACTGCTGTAGATAGATGGTATGAAGCAGGAAGGCAAGGCACTGAAGTCCACAAGGTGCCAGTATGTTCAGACAGTCTCAGATGTAGAAGTCTCACCCAGATGTTCAAGATAGGTGGGAACCCGCAGTGCGGGTAAGGCCGAATCTGGTGGGTGGAGTTGGAGCACCGGATTGTAGAGGTACTCACAGGAGTGTAGTGCGGACATCTTCCTGGCAATAGAGATGGTGGGACCGAAGGTCCGAGGTGCAGGATACACTGACTGGTAGGCCCTCAAGGAGTGAGTACCTGATAGTCCAGATGATCCTGAAATAAAAATAGAAAGAGAGAGACCTCCGAGGAGCGGCTGTCTAGTTAGTAGAAACCCCGATGGGTGGTTGGAAGCAAGAGACCCCTAAGGAGCGGGTGCCTAGAGCTTCGTAAGGAGCGAGATCCCCGGAGGGTAGAAAGGCATCTAAGCGTGCAGCTTAGAGCGGTCAGATTAGCTAAACCAAAGTCCTTGCTAACTCAATGATGGTAGCGAAGTGGAGGCTTTAAATACCCAGAGGTATTGATGTCATGCGGTGGGGACACCCCCGAGGTTCCTGCCATGTTGTGTATTTGAGAGTAGGCAAGGTGCGCGCGCGCGCCCTAGGAGGCCACAGGAAGGAGCATGGCGGACTGGGACGCCCATGCTGAGCTGGAGACGCCGAGGCCCGAGGCACTCGGCACCGGAGGCACTCGGCACTGGAGGCAGCATCTTGCCCAAGGAGGAGGAAAAAGGAAGAAAAGAGGTAAGGCAGAGCGGTCGCAGCCGTCTGCGGCTGACGGATGCAACAGTACCCCCTTCAAAGGGCCCCCTCCAAGACTTCTTCCAGGTGGTCTGGGTTTTCGTGGGTGTGCCAGGTGGAATTGATTAACCATTTCTTTATCTGTGATGTTGGCCAGTGGTTCCCAGGAGTTCTCTTCTGGTCCATAATTCTCCCATGAGATGAGATACTCCCATGTCTTGCCTCTCTTACGAACATCCAGGATGTCGTCCTCGGCATATTCGATGTCATCCTCAGTGTCCAGACTAATAGGTTCTGGGATCTTTTTGGAGAACTTGGAGAGCATCACGGGTTTTAACAGAGAGATATGAAATGCATTGTGTATGTATCTTCATTGATGGAGGTAGTTTTAGACTGTATGTCAGATTCCCTAATTGCTGAAGGATAGCAAAGGGTCCAACATAGTGAGGTGCAAATCGCGCTGAAGGAAGTTTTAGGTGAAGGTACTTGGTACTTAACCAGACTTTGTCTCCAGGCTGAAACTGTGGTGCCTTTCGATTATGAGCATCGTAGGTTCTTTTTGCCTTCTGTCTTGTTTTGAGGAGAAGCTCCTTTGTTTGCTTCCAAAGTTGGGAAAACTCTGCTGCAGTAGTCTGTGTGGCAGGAGAAGCCACTGATAATGGAATTGGCAGAGGAGGCAGCGGTTGTCTTCCGTAGACGAGCTGGAAGGGAGAAGACCCGTCGAAGTAGCAGGATGCAAGTTGATTGCAAATTCTGCCCAAGGCAGAATTCAACCCTGTCATTCTGTCGAGAATTGACATAGGATCGCAGAAATTGTTTCAGCGTTCTATTCATTCTCTTAGTCTGACCGTTAGACTGAGGATGGTACGCAGAGGTTAAGTCCAAGGCGATGTCAAATTTTTGACATAAGGCTCTCCAAAACTTTGCAGTAAATTGCACTCCTGTCGGATAGGATATGCTTAGGCATCCCATGAAGGCAGAAGATGTGTTTAATGAAGAGTTTTGCTAACTCTGTAGCAGAGGGTAATCCTGGTAACGCTACAAAATGTGCCATTTTTGAGAAGCGGTCAACAGTGACCCAAATGGTGTTGTTTCCGTTGGATGGTGGCAGGTCTACCACGAAATCGGTTGCTATATGTGTCCAGGGTTCATCCAGTGATGGTAGAGGCTGTAACAGACCCCAAGGACGCCCGGGTGGTGGTTTTTTCTTGGCACACACAGCACAGGAACCCACCTAAGCTTGTACATCCTTTTTCATGGTTGGCCACCAATAGTACCTTTGTAACATAGCTAGGGTATGACTCTGTCCCGGATGGCCTGCCAGACTGGAATCGTGTGCCCACTTCAACAGCTTCTTCCTTAGATTTCTGGCCACCACTGTCTTCTCGGCGGGTACCGCATGAGTGGCTGTGAGGACCACTCTTTCGGGATCAATGATATGATGGGGTTCATCTGGCACATCCTGAGGGGAGAAGGATCGTGACAAGGCATCGGTCCAAGTGTTCTTCTCTCCTGGACGACACTTCAGAAGGAAGTCAAATCTGTTAAAGAACAGAGACCATCTTGCTTCATGGTGATTGAGTCGTTGAGCATGTCTGAGGTACTCCAGATTCTTGTGATCGGTGTACACTACTATTTGGTGTTGTGCGCCTTCCAGCCAAGGATGCCACACTTCAAAAGCCAGCTTGATTGCGAGTAGCTCTTTGTCTCCGATTCCATAATCTCTTTCGGCAGGCGAGAATCGCCTTGAGAAGAAGGAGCAAGGATGGAGCACATTAGATTCGCTATACTGACTTAGAACCGCTCCCACGCCAACGTCCGATGTGTCGACCTTGACGATGAATGGGCGATGTGGGTCCGGATGGCGGAGGCACAGCTTCTTTTGAAAAGCGTCTTTGAGCATCATAAAGGCTGATATGGCTTTTGGAGACCAGTTGGCGGGATTGGCTCCCTTTCTGGTCATAGCTGTTAGAGGGACTGTCAATGATGAGTAGTTTTTGATAAAGGAACGATAGTAGTTAGTGAAACCCAAGAAGCGGTGCAGTGCCTTCAGGCCTGTAGGTTGGGGCCAATCCCGGATACTTTCTAATTTCTTGGGGTCCATCTGAAACCAGTTCTTAGAAACAATGTATCCTAGGAAGGGTACAGACTCCTTGTGGAATTCGCACTTTTCAAGCTTTGTGTATAGGTGGTACTCACACAGGTGTCTTAAGACTTTAACATCTTCCTGATGAACTTGCAGATCTTGAGAGAAGATCAATATATCATTGAGATATACTACTACGCATTGATAAAGTAAGTCCCGTAAGATGTCATTCATCATATTTTGAAAGACTGCAGGTGTGTTACTCAAACTGAAGGGCATGACGAGATATTCAAAGTGTCCATCGCGGTGTTACAAGCAGTCTTCCATTCGTCTCCTTCACGAATACGCACCAATTTGTAAGCTCCTTTAAGGTCTAATTTGGAGAATATCTTGGCTCCTTGGAGCCTGTCGAACAGTTCAGAAATTAAGGGCAGGGGGTACCTGTCCTTGATGGTAATCTCATTCAGACCCTGTAATCGATGCAGGGGTGTAAGGTGCCATCTTTCTTCCCTGCAAAAAATAAGCCTGCACCAGCAGGGGATTTGGAGGGTCTGAAGAATCCCTTTTGTAGGTTTTCTTGTATGTAGGTAGACATAGCTTTAGTCTCAGCTACTGAAAGAGGATAAAGTCTTCCTTTGGGAGGTTCTGAATTAGGCTTCAGATTTATGGTGCAGTCAAATACTCTGTGCAGTGGAAGTACATCAGCTGCTTGATTTGAGAAAACATCCTGGAAGGAGGCGTATTGTGGAGGCAAGCCAGGTAATGATGGTGTAGTGGGCATACAAATGAGCGGTGATACTTCCGCGAGGCACCGACCATGACCATGACACCCGGACAGTTCCAACGTGGCCCAATTAAATTGTGGCATATGATCTTGAAGCCAAGGCAGCCCCAGTACCACCAGATGCATGGCTTTTTCCAATACTAGAAATGAGATGGATTCAGAGTGTAAAGCTCCAGTGCGCAGGCCAATGGCCTGGGTATTTTATTTATTTATTTATTTGAGATTTTTATATACCGCGGTACGTAAAGGTCTACATCACCTCGGTTTACAGAAAACAATAACATAGCACAATGCTTTACAAGTAACAAGTTATACAGTAAGAAAACAATAAATAGCAACAGGTTTTGCGTACAACAGTTAATAGGAATGTGAACAATTAACTTCAACAGTAGTTGACAACTTTATGAAACTTCTCCAAGAAGTGATTCTCCATGGATAGAGGACAATAGCAGTGGCTTAGCTATTGGTGTGGTAGGAATCCATAGATGTTCAACTAAGCGCTTCAAAATAAAATTACCTCCGGCACCGGAGTCAATCAGAGTGAAAGTCTGAAATTCAAGGCCTCCACAGAGCAGAGATACTGGTAAGGATAGTGGAGGAGTAGAAGAGGTGAGGCCCAGGAGAAGTCCTCCTGCAGATCCTAGGCCCGTCAGTTTCCCGGATAGATGGGACAGGTTTAGACTGCATGGCCCGATTGGCCACAATACATGCATAACCCATGCGTTTGTGAAAACATCTCTCCTTGGAAGTTAAATGGCTTCGGCCTAGTTGCATAGGCTCTTCCTCCTCTAAGGATGCAGATGGTAAGCTGGAGGCAATAGGCACAGGTTTAGGACGGTTAGCCCCCACCGTAGATTTTCATGGACTCTTAGCTTCCTGAGTCCGGACTCGGATGCGGCGGTCAATTCTCCCAGCCAGTTCCATCAGGGACTCAAGGGTATCGGGCAAATCGCGAGCCACTACTTCATCCTTTAAGCGAGAGTTGAGGCCCTCCATGAATATGGCACGTAGACATCCAGTGTCCTAATGTAGTTCAGATGCTAAAGTCTTGAATTCGATTGCAAAGTCTGTAAGCGGCTTGTTACCTTGCTGGAGATTGAGCAAAGCAGATCCAGCGACAGTCTGGTGAGCCGGGTCATCAAAAACAGACTTGAAAAGTTTTAGAAATCCTGGTAGGTCATTCAGGATAGGATCTTCACGTTCCCATAACGGTGAAGCCCATGCCAAGGCTCGTCCTTCTAGAAAAGATAGGATGTAAGTGGTTTTGGAGGCTTCTGTGGGAAAGAGGGTAGGCTGTAAAGAAAAATGCATGCTGCATTGGTTAACAAACCCTCCATACATCCTTGCTTTGCTCGTGAAGCGGGTAGGCATGGATAAAGGTACAGTGGTTTTGATGGTTACCGCTGGAGACAGCAATTCTTTCACTGGAGCTGCTGAGGTATTTAGTTGACAATATCACAATTTTTTAACCCAAAAATCAGCTGAAAAAAGAACTAATATCGCAAAAAAACAAAGATTCAGCTGTAAAAGGAACTCAATAAGATGAATGGTTGAGCAACCGTCATAAATTGCCACAGAGACTTAATGGCTTATATGGTCAAGCCCGTGAAGTACTGGGCTTATCTAATCATTGGTTGCTATGGATGCAATATTCTCCAATCAAGGCTGAATCACTTGTGCAGACACTGTGTATAATGTACCAACAAATGTATGCACTTATCTTTAATTTTAGTCCACCAGTAGATAAATGTAATGTTCGGTCCTGAAGTGCTTCCTCCTACACAGCAGTGTTTCGGAGTAACCTACTCCTTCTTCAGGGAGCTCCAGGTGATGACAAGTTGTCAAAATATTCTGTGTGGACATAATATAGAGTTCTTAAAAAATGCCAAAAGGCTAATAACACACAATGACTCTAGATTGAAAAGAAAGGACTTACTAGATTTGGTCAGTCCATTTGTTAAAGTCAGCGTCTACTAGAACGCTGCAAACATGATAATAAAAAACATTATTAAAGGCTTAATCTCAATACTAACTTAAAAACTTGCTGCGCACCTTATCTATTATTTAGTGGATGAAAGTACTTACATGCACATTCAGAGTGCCGTCCGCTAGGAATTTGTGCCGCGACTGACGGCTGACAAGCGCAAATAGCGCTAAATTTAAAGGAATTCCTCCGTGTGCCGGAGGAAGCAGAAAATGACGTCAAAAACTCCAAATATGGTGAGGGCCATATATGGAAAATGACGTGTAGAACAAGGGGAGTGTTCAATACTTAGGACGGTACTTCGAAAAAGATGTGTAAAACCACGTCATCGGGGAAGCCATATTGAATGGGGATCTTCTTCGGGGGAGATCCTTATATGGGAAATGACGTGACTAGGGCGGCCATTTTGGATGTTACTTTCATCCAGGGATGAAATCAGGGAAAACCATTCAACTTTTTCATTAAGACGTGGTCAAATAGCGCTAAATTTAAAGGAATTCCTCCGTGTGCCGGAGGAAGCAGGAAATGACGTCAAAAACTCCAAATATGGTGAGGGCCATATATGGGAAATGACGTGACTAGGGCGACTAGACCACGTCTTAATGAAAAAGTCGAATGGTTTTCCCTGATTTGATGTAACATCCAAAATGGCCGCCCTAGTCACGTCATTTCCCATATAAGGACCACTATACTTTCATCCACTAAATAATAGATAGGGTGCGCAGCAAGTTTTTTAAGTTAGTATTGAGATTAAGCCTTTAATAATGTTTTTTCATTATCATGTTTGCAGCGTTCTAGTAGACGTTGACTTTAACAAATGGACTGACCAAATTAAGCCACCTAGTAAGTCCTTTCTTTTCAATCTAGAGTCATTGTGTGTTATTAGCCTTTTGGCATTTAAGAACTCTATATTATGTCCACACAGAATATTTTGACAACTTGTCACCACCTGGAGCTCCCTGAAGAAGGAGTAGGTTACTCCGAAACACTGCTGTGTAGGAGGAAGCACTTCAGGACCGAACATTACATTTATCTACTGGTGGACTAAAATTAAAGATAAGTGCATACATTTGTTGGTACATTATACACAGTGTCTGCACAAATGATTCAGCCTTGATTGGAGAATATTGTATCCATAGCAACCAATGATTAGATAAGCCCAGTACTTCACGGGCTTGACCATATAAGCCATTAAGTCTCTGTGGCAATTTATGACGGTTGCTCAACCATTCATCTTATTGAGTTCCTTTTGCAGCTGAATCTTTGTTTCTTGAGGTATTTAGTTGAGCATGCAACTGATTTAAGGTAGTAGCTAGGCTTTCCAGAGACTTTTGTTGCTCAGTGATCCGCTGGGCTAGGCCAGGAATGGCCTGCAAGGCCGCGAGCTGAGCCGAGTCCATGGAGTTAGCAATCTGTTGGGTTTGTGGCATAGTGTGGACTCTCAGTTGCAGTGGTAATGACTCCTCCCATGGGGAGGGGCCCCATGGGCTACCACAGCGATAGGCTAGACTCAGATAGCAGACACTTATGTTGGAAAGCTTTATTGTACTGCTGTAGATAGATGATACTTGTGAAGGAGAGAGTGGCACCGAAGTCCAGCAAGATGCCAGTAAGCTTGGAGCATTGGAGAGTAATTCTCTCAGAGTGGTCCTGAGAAACAGTTGAAGGTCTGAATGATATTGAAGAAACTATGGAGGAGCCTCTCTCCAGATTTTCAGGATATAGCCGGGTCCATAAATGCTGAATCTCTTCTTTATAAGCCAGGAAAGACACAAACCCTTTCACAGTTCGCTTGTGTTCCCTTTCTAGGGTTTCGTATTCGGTCGTCCTGTGTGACAGTTGCTCTCTTTGCTGTGTAAAGATGGTCTTTAGCAGATTCTTGTGGAGGAAGTTGGGATTGGTCTGAGACTCTTGGGACCACCTACTAGGACTTGGAAGGTTCAGCAGGGCAGTAGCCACGATTAGAGAGTGGGGAGGTTCACTCGAATCCAGACAGGACACTGAACACTGTAGTCCCCACTGGATCAGGTCGGCCGCAGCCCAGTCGAACTGGGGCTGATGCTTTCGTAGCCATGGTAGGCCCAAAATGACTGGTTTTACCGCTGTGGGTAGGATACAAAAAGAAATGAGCTCCGAGTGAGCTTGACCGATCTTCAGAGTAAGGGATTGGGTGGCCCGAGATATTACCCCGGGGAGGATGCCCCTGTGGACTGAAGAGAGAAACAGTGGTGGAGTTAATGGGCATGTAGGGATTTGGTACTGGTCCACGAGGCCTTGGATAAAGTTTGCTCCTGCGCCGGAGTCCACTACGACCTGAGTAGAGAAATTGATGGAAGGCGTCACCACTGAAGCAGACAACATAAACAATGGTGATGGTGAAGTCGTGGTGAGACCAAGAGGAATTGTTTCAGGAACTTCTTGGCATGAGGTCGTGCTCTTCCTAGGGCACTGTGGTAACTGATGGCCCGAGTTCCCACAATAAGGACAGAGGCCGAACTGACAGCGACAAGCTCTTTCCTCATCTGGAAGACGGGTATAGCCCAGCTGCATAGGTTCTTCACCGGAAGCTCCTGAAAGTAGGGAGTGATCTCTGAGATGGTTCTTCGGATTAGCACAGTTTTCCCTGCGAATGTTCCTGGAGACGTCTATCGATCCTCCCTGTTAGATCGATAAGGCCTTTGAGAGAAGGAGGAAGCTCTCGTGCCACCAGTTCATCTTTTATTCTGGGGGCTAAGCCCTCTAAGAAGATTACATGCAGACTGTCCTTGCCAGTTTAACTCCATAGCCAGAGTACGGAATTCTATCACTTAGTCGGAAAGGGAATGGGAGCCCAGGTGTAGCTGTAGAAGATCTGATCCCATAGTTGGCAGTCTGCCTGGCTCCTCAAAGACTTGTTTACAGGCATCTTTGAATTGCGGAAGATTGGTCAGCATGGGATCAGAACGCTCCCACAAGGGGGAAGCCTACACCAGTTGCCTTGCCATCCAAAAGAGACAAAATAAAGGTAGTCTTCACCAGATCAGTCGGGGACAGCACCGCCTGAAGCGTAAAATACATGTGGTATTGATTCAGGAAACCCCGACATCGTTTGGAGTCCCCTGAGTAATGTGGTGAGCTGGCATGGAAATGATCGCCCGTCCAACATCGGGGTTCGGTGCAGGTGCCGGTGTAGGTGGTGCTGAAGTAGGCAGTGGAACGTTTAATCGACTTAGGAAGTCTTGTCGAACTGCTAGGTGATTCACATCCGCTACCACTTGGTCTAGCATTGATTGAAGCTTCTGGATGATCCTGGGATAGGAATCCAATTGGGTGTGCAGACATTCCAGGGAGGAAGACAGGGTCTCGAGGTATTGTTGCTGCTCTTGTACCCTGGAGACCAGACCAGGAATGGCCTGCAGAGTGGAGGATTCCGCCGAGCCCGTGGCCTTTGCAGCCTGTTGCACTTGGAGGTGGACCCTTGTCCTGGAGCAGTGGAGAACGGCGGAGCACAGGAGGAGACAGAGACTAGGATAAGCTTCACCACTAGAAGCCCGCGGTCCTCCTGGGTGGAGCCCGTACGGACCCGGGCCACTTGAACTTAGGTGGGCCTCGCAGGGTCTCCCGGAGAGGAGGTAGAGAGATGTACCCAGGGGGAGCAAGGGACAAAGCCAGAATCAAGGAGACGTGGTCAATGGCAGGGACCAGGTTCTGGAGATCACGAAAGTAGGCAGAGGTCAGAATCCAGGCAGCAATCAGAATGGTCAAAGAAGCAGGCTGAGGTCAGTACCAGAGAGTCAGTCCGAGGGTACTACCTGAGGAGACGTAGACAGACAGAAGGACGCTGGGACAGAAGGACGCTGTAACAGAAGGACGCTGGAACAGAGGGACGCTGGAACAGCATTCAAGGGAACCTGAGGCAACAAGAAGAAAACCTGTTGCAAAGGCAAGCTCTGACTGTCAGAGCTTGCCTTAAATAAGGCTGGACCAGTGATGTCATTTGGGCGGGCTGACAGCCCTAGCGTGCCGTGGCCCCTTCAAGTCCTGAGAAGGGGGGTGTGCGCGCGCTAGGGAAATCCCGGAAGTGCAGCAGCCTCAGTGACGGTGCGCCAGCCGCCGGACAGGCCCAGGGGGGATGGCGGTGGCACCTCCAGTGCACCGTGAGGCCGCGTGCAGCCGGCAGGGTTGCGGCGAGAAGGAGAGCAGGGCCGGCCATGGAGTCCGTGGCCAGCCGTCGCAACAGTACAAGAACCAAGAAAAGGAGAAACTATTTTAGACCTAATCCTTAGTGGAACATAGAATTTGGTGTGAGAGGTAACAATGTTGGAGCCACTTGGCAATAGTGATCACAACATTATCAAATTTGACTTATTAACTGGCGGGAGCACAAAAAAAAATCTACTGCAACAGCATTTAACTGTCAAAAAGGTGACTATGCTACAAGGAAAAAAATGGTTAGGAAAAAGGAGCAACTGCAAAAGTTAAGAGTTTAGATCAGGCATGGACATAGTTTAAAAATACCATCTTGGAAGCCCAGATCTGATGTATTCCATGCATTAGAGCAGGTGGAAAGAAAGCTGCACGACTACTGGCATGGTTGAAAGGTGAGGTGAGAGGGGATGTAATATCTAAAAGAACATCTTTCAAGAAATGGAAAAGGAATCCAAATGAAGAAAACAGGAAACAGCATAAGCACAGGAAAGTCAGATGCAAAACATTGATAAGGAAGGCAAAGGGAGAATTTGAAAAGAAACTTGCCATAGAAGCAAAAACTCAAAATAAAAACTTTTTCAGGTACATTTGTGGCAAAAAGCCTGGGAGGGAGTCAGGTGGTCCATTATTTATTTATATTTATATTTTTATTTATTTGCAGTTTTTATATACCGACATTTGTTTAGTAACCTCACATCGGTTCACAATTAACAGAAACATTGCAGCTGTGCCAAATAGAACGAACATGTGCAACAGTGCTTTACAATAAACAATAAACATTGGGGCGGATTTTCAGAGCCCTGCTCGCGTAAATCCGCCCAAAACCGGGCGGATTTACGCGAGCAGGGCCCTGCGCGCCGGGAAGCCTATTTTACATAGGCCTCCCGGCGCGCGCAGAGCCCCGGGACTCGCGTAAGTCCCGGGGTTCTCCGAGGGGGGCGTGTCGGGGAGGCGGGCCCGGTCGTCGTGGCGTTTCGGGGGCGTGTCGGCAGCGTTTTGGGGGCGGGTACGGGGGCGTGGCTATGGCCCGGGGCGGTCCGGGGGCGTGGCCGCGCCCTCCGTACCCGCCCCCAGGTCGCGGCCCGCCGCGCAGGAGGCCCGCTCGCGCGCGGGGATTTACGCCTCCCTCTGGGAGGCGTAAATCCCCCGACAAAGGTAAGGGGGGGTTTAGACAGGGCCGGGCGGGTGGGTTAGGTAGGGGAAGGGAGGGGAAGGTGAGGGGAGGGCAAAGGAAAGTTCCCTCCGAGGCCGCTCCGATTTCGGAGCGGCCTTGGAGGGAACGGGGGTAGGCAGCGCGGCTCGGCGCGCGCCGGCTATACGAAATCGATAGCCTTGCGCGCGCCGATCCAGGATTTAGCGTACTTTTGTTTGCGCCTGGAGTGCAAACAAAAGTAGGCTATTCGCGCTCGTTTTAAAATCCGCCCCATTTACAATAAACAATAAACTTTACAATAAACTTGTTAATGAACATATGCAATAGTGCTTTACAATAAACTTGTTAACTGGGGGGAGGGGAGAGAACAGTGGAACAATGAAAGGGGAAAAATAACATAGTGGTACAAAGCAAATTGTTATCTCACTGAATTTATAAGTCTATAAATAAATAGAATGAATTTTATAAAAACACAATTGGAAAAGAGAAAAGCTGGGTGTGAGAGAAAGAAATGGGATAGAAGTCTTATATACAATTGATATACAATCGATATGAATAATTGCCAACAAAAAGTTAGGTGTGGAGATAAAGAAATAGGGGATGTACATTTAAGTACATTAGTGGGCAAGGCTGTAGGAGTAAGGGAGAGAGGAGAGCGTAAGGGTTAAGTATAAGCCTGTAGGAAAAGCCATGTTTTCAGTTTTTGCTTAAATTTTATTGGGCATGTTTCTTGCCGTAACTCCAGTGTCATATTGTTCCAACAGTTCGGTCCGGCTATGGTTATCGCACACTTCCTAGTTGACTCAAGAGTGGTGGTTTTATGTGTGGGGGTGTGTAGGGTGGCTGCATGTTGTGTTCTAGGGGTTCTGGAGTGTTTGTGGAAGTACATTTCATTATTGAACCATGTCATGTTTTCATTGTGTAGGGTCTTGTGTATTAGAGATAAGGTTTTGAACATGATTCTCTGTGCAATGGGGAGCCAATGCAGATCTCTGAGTATGGGAGTAATATGTTCCGATTTTCTGGTGTTGGTGAGAATGCGTGCTGCTGCATTCTGAAGCATTTGTAGTGGTAGAATGGTAGTTTTGGGTAGGCCTAGGAGAAGGGCATTACAATAATCAACTTTCGAAAAAATGAGGGATTGCAGTACAGTACGGAAATCGTGTTGGTAGAGTAATGGTCTTAATTTTTTTAGTGTGTAGTTTGAAGAACCCATCTTTAATAATGTTGTTGATATGTTTTTTAAAATTAAGGTGATTGTCTAATTTGACTCCAAGGTTTTTAACAGTGTTAGTGAAGTCAGGAGAAGTGAATGATGTCTGAGTGGCAGCAATTGTGTTTTTGTGATTCTGTGGGGAAATGACCATAAGTTCTGTTTTATCGGGGTTAATGGCTAGATTGATGCTAGTAAGGAGGTTACTAATGGCGGTGAGGGCAGTATCCCATGTTTTAAGGGCATCATTAAGGGAGTCAGTGATCGGGATAATAATTTGTACATCTGTATAGATGAAGTATATAAGGCCAAGTTCTTGATCATTAAATGATCAAGGGGTAAAAGGGGCACTTAGGGATGACAAAGCCATAGTAGAGAGACTAAATGAATTATTTAATTCGGTATTCACTGAGGAAGATGTAAGAGATAACCATGCCAGAAATGATATTCAAAGATGATGATTCAGAGGAACTGAAACAAATCTCAGTGAACCTGGAAGATGTAATAGGGCAAATAGTTGCTGCACTACTGTTGCACCATGTTGCTTTATGTTGCCCCCCCTCCTTCCCTGTTCATTGTACTTTCCATCTATTGTTTGATGTAAACCGATATGATGTGCCTACTAATATCGGTATAGAAAAGCTGTTAAATAAATAAATAGACAAATTAAAGAGTAGCAAATCACCTGGACCAGATAGTATACATCCCAGAGTGCTGAAAGAACTAAGAAATGAAATTACAGACCTGCTATTTGAAATTTATAAACTATTAGTACCCGAAGACTGGAGGGTTGCTAATGTAATGCCAGTTTTTAAAAAGGGATCAAGGGGTGATCCAGGAAACTACAGACCAGTGCGTTGGACAACTGTGCCAGGCAAAATGGCAGGAACTATTATAAAAAACAAAATTGCTGAACATGTAGATAAGCATAGTTTAATGGGACAAAGCCAACATGGATTTAGCCAAGGGAAGTCTTGCCTCACAAATTTGCTACATTTTTTAGAGGGCGTAAATAAACATGTGGATAAAGGTGAGCCAGTTGAAATAGTGGATTTCCAAAAAAGCATTTGATAAAGTTCCTCATGAGAGACTTCTTAGGAAATTAAAAAGTCATAAGATAGGGGGAAAGTCCTACTGTGGACTCCCAGTTGTTAAAAGATAGAAAACAGAGAGTAGGGCTAAATGGTAAATTTACCCAATGGAAAAAGATCTATTCTGTGACCACTGCTTTTTAATATATTTATAAATGACCTAGAAATGGGAACAACAAGTGAGGTGATCAGATTTGTCAATGACACAAAATTATTCAAAGTTGTTAATTCACAAGAGGATTGTGAGAAATTGCAAGAGGACATAGCAAAACTGGGAGACTGGGCATGCAAATGACAAATGAAATTTAATGTGGACAAGTGCAAAGTGATGCACCACTCAGGAAAAGAATCAAGGTGTTATTGTTGAAAATACATTGAAATCGTCTAATCAGTGTGCAGCAGCAGCAGCCAAGAAAGCAAATAAAATGCTAGGGATTATTAGGAAAGGAATGGAGAATAAAACAGGTAATATCATAATGCCTTTGTATTGCTCCATGGTTCAACCTCATCTTGAGTATTGTGTTCAGTTCTGGTCACAACATCTCATAAAAGATATAGCAGAATTAGAAACGGTACAGAGAAGGGCGATCAAAATGATAAAGGGGATGGAACAATTCCCCTATGAGGAAAGGCTGAAGAGGTTAGGGCTGTTCAGCTTGGGGAAAAGATGGCTGAGGGGAGATATGAGAGAGGTGTATAAAATCATGAGTGGAATGAAATGAGTAAATGTTAATCGGTTGTTTACTCTTTTGAAAAGTACAAAGACCAGGGGACACACAACGAAGTCACTAGGTAATACATTTAAAAATAATAAGAGAAAATATTTTTTTACTCAATGCATTATTAAGCTCTGGAATTCGTTGCCAGAGGATGTGGTGAAAGCTATTAGTGTACCTGCATTTAAAAAAGGTTTGGACAGATTACCGGAGGAAAAGTCCATGAACCATTATTAAGATAGAGTTACAGAAATTGATTGCTTATTCTTGGGATACACAGCTTGTAATCTATCTACCCCTTGGGATCCTGCCAGATATTTGTGACCTGGCTTGCCACTGTTGGAAACAGGATGGACCTTTGTCTGACCTATCATGGCAAGTCTTAAGAACATAAGAACATAAGAAATTGCCATGCTGGGTCAGACCAAGGGTCCATCAAGCCCAGCATCCTGTTTCCAACAGAGGCCAAACCAGGCCACAAGAACCTGGCAATTTCCCAAACACTAAGAAGATCCCATGCTACTGATGCAATTAATAGCAGTGGCTATTCCCTAAGGGGGTCATTTTCAAAGGAGTTACGCATGTAAATGTGACATACTATCGTAGCAATTTTCAAAAGCTATTTACTCGAGTAAAGTGCACTTACTTGAGTAAATCCTATGGACAATTCAATGGCATGTATTGTAGCAATTTTGAAAAGCCCACTTACTTGAGTAAAGTGTATTTACTCGAGCAAAAACCAGTTTTGCTCGAGTAAATGCTTTTTAAAATCAGGCCCTAAGTGAACTTGATTAATAGCCGTTAATGGACTTCTCCTCCAAGAACTTATCCAAACCAGTTTTGAACCCAGCTACACTAACTGCACTAACCACATCCTCTGGCAACAAATTCCAGAGCTTTATTGTGCATTGAGTGAAAAGAATTTTCTCCGATTAGTCTTAAATATGTTATTTGCTAACCTCCTGGAATGCCCCCTAGTCCTTCTATTATTCGAAAGTGTAAATAATCAAGTCACATCTATTCATTCAAGACCTCTCATGATCTTAAAGACCTCTATCATATCCCCCCTCGGCCGTCTCTTCTCCAAGCTGAACAGCCCTAACCTCTTCAGCCTTTCCTCATAGGGGAGTTGTTCCATCCCCTTTATCATTTTGGTTGCCCTTCTCTGTACCTTCTCCATTGCAACTATATCTTTTTTGAGATGCGGTAACCAGAATTGTACACAGTATTCAAGGTGCAGTCTCACCATGGAGCGATATAGAGGCATTATGACATTTTAAGTTCTATTCACCATTCCCTTCCTAATAATTCCTAACATTCTATTTGCTTTTTTGACTGCTGCAGCACACTAAGCCGACGATTTTAAAGTATTATCCACTATGATGCCTAGATCTTTTTCCTGGGTGGTAGCTCCTAATATGGAACCTAACATCGTGTAACTACAGCAAGGGTTATTTTTCCCTATATGCAACACCTTGCACTTGTCCACATTAAATTTCGTCTGCCATTTGGATACCCAATCTTTCAGTCTTGCAAGGTCCTCCTGTAATGTATCACAGTCTGCTTGTGATTTAAGTACTCTGAATAATTTTGTATCATCCGCAAATTTGATAACCTCACGCGTCGTATTCCTTTCCAGATCATTTATATATATATTGAAAAGCACCGGTCCAAGTACAGATCCCTGAGGCACTCCACTGTTTACCCTTTTCCACTGAGAAAATTGACCATTTAATCCTACTCTCTATTTCCTGTCTTTTAACCAGTTTGTAATCCACAAAAGGACATCGCCACCTATCCCATGACTTTTTAGTTTTCATAGAAGCCTCTCATGAAGGACTTTGTCAAACGCCTTCTGAAAATCCAAATACACTGCATCTACCGGTTCACCTTTATCCACATGTTTATTAACCCCTTCAAAAAAATGAAGAAGATTTAGGCAAGACTTCCCTTGGGTAAATCCATGTTGACTGTGTTCCATTAAATCATGTCTTTCTATATGCTCTACGATTTTGATCTTGAGAATAGTTTCCACTATTTTTCCTGGCACTGAAGTCAGCCTCACTGGTCTTAAAAAATCAAAGTGGACAAGGTCATGGTGTTACGTGTGCCGCCCACGGCAGGCCCGCAATGTGGCCTTTTCACCTTTCCAGACGGACTCCAGCTGCTGGCTCCTCCTCGCTGGCGGCAGTGGGCTGCCAACTCCTACCTCAGGTTCCCTCCGGTGCCTCCGGCTCTGCCATGCTACCCAGTGTTGCTAGCCAAGATGTCCCTGTTCATTGGGCCTCTCCGTGTGGCCCGTGGAGACACACCGCCATCAGCGCCGCGCCCCTTCCTAGATGCACGTGCATCACTGATTCTTTTAAAGGGCCCGCATCGGGAACCTGGCCATGGACCCGGATGCTGACATCAGACTCCTCAGCGTATAAAAGCTCAGGACTCATCCAATAGCATTGTCTTTGCAACAGGTCTGCTCATAATCCGAGTACTCGTTGCTATTCCTGAATCGTCTCATCGTTGTGTTCCTGTCTTCCTGGTTCCCAGTACTTGTTCTCCTAGTTCCTGTTCGTCTATGTGTTGGATTGACTTTCCGGATTTGACCACTGCTACGCCTGACTACTCTTCAGCTTCTCTCCAGCCCCGGACCTCCGCTATGCCTGAATTCTCTTCAGCTTCTCTCCAGCCCCGGACCTCCGCTACTCCTGACTACTCTTCAGCTCTCCAACCACTGACCTCCGCTACGCCTGACCATGCCTGCCTTCTCCGTGCCCTGACCATTGCCTTGATTGACCATGCCTGCCTTCTCCGTGCCCTGACCATTGCCTTGATTGACTACGCTTGCCTTCTCAGTACTTTGACTACTGCCTGGATTGAATACGTCTGCTTTTTCCGTGCCCTGATACTTGCTTTGCACAACTACGCTATAGACTTTCCCGTGTCCAGAGTTGCTTGCCACAATCTCCATTCACCACCGGCTCTGAACCTAACCTGTCAGTGACGCTTCTCCTCGCCTATCCTCTGGACGTGGACTTTCAAGGCTTAGTCCTTCCTTTGCTTGGGTGCCTCCAGTTCCCCATTCTTCCTTTGGCACCTGATCCTCCGTACCGAATCCAGTCCAGGATAGAACTCGCCATCTACAGACTGTTGTCTCTGGGCTGAGCTACTACTCTTCTCTAGCTAACATCGAAGCCCACCTAAGTCCTGCCGGCCCCGGCACCCAAAGGCTCAACCCAAGGGGAACAAGGGCTGGTAGAGGTGAAGCTCCAGTGACCTCTAGCTTCAGCCCACTCCTCCTGCTGATGGTGGGGACCCGTAAGTAATTACCTACGGGTTGCTTCAACCCCACCTCAGCCCAAGGGTCCACCTTCAACGCAATCCCCTCCAAAACCCTCCTATCCATTCCCACCACTATCGCCAAACCCCTAGCTAACATCATTAACTGCTCCCTCACCTTCGGCAAAGTCCCAGATCCCCTCAAACTTGCCATTGTGAAACCCCTCCTAAAAAAACCCTCCCTTGACCCTTCTGACCCGGCAAACTATCGGCCCATCTCCAACCTTCCCTTCCTTGTGAAAGTCCTCAAGAAAGTAGTCAATTCCCAGCTCACCGACTACCTCGAGGACCACAGCCTCCTGCACCCTTCACAATTCGGATTTCGGAAAGGCCGAAATACCGAGAATCTCCTCTTAGCCATTACTGATACCATACTCATTGGACTAGACCAAGGAAAATCTTTCTTACTGGCCCTACTAGATATATCGGCAGCCTTTGACACTGTCAATCATCAAATCCTTATCACACGCTTGACAGAGATAGGCATTACCGACACAGCACTAGACTGGCTCACCTCTTACCTTACGAACAGAGAATACCTTATAAAACTCGATAACCATGAATCCTGTCACATTCCCCTCAGACAAGGCGTCCCACAGGGATCCTCCCTATCCTCCACCCTCTTCAATATATACCTCCTCCCCCTCTGCAACTTACTATCAAACCTAGGCCTGGACTTCTTCCTATACGCTGATGATGTACAAGTACTCATACCCATTCAGAAAACACTCAATGAAACCATCCTGTTCTGGGATTCTTGCCTAGTCACCATCAACGACCTACTAACCGACCTTCACCTTGCTCTCAATACAACCAAAACCGAACTCCTCTTTATATCCAAGCAACCTGAACACGACTCTTCCACCACACCACCGCCCCCCTTCATCTCTCCCACACTACCCCTCTCCGTAAGAGACTTGGGAGTCACACTTGACCAATACCTAAACTTCAAGCCACACATCAAGTCCCTTCTTAAAGCAGGCTTCTACAAACTCCAGATCCTTAAAAGCTCAAGCCTTTACTCCATACTCAAGATTTCAGATTAGTCCTACAGTCCACCATTTTCTCCAAAGTGGACTACTGCAATGCCCTTCTACTAGGCCTTCCATACTCCACCATCAAACCACTTCAAACTCTTCAGAACACCATGGCACGAATCCTTACAAACACACGTAGAAGAGAGCATATTATACCCATCGTAGTAGACCTGCACTGGCTGCCCATCCAATTCCGCGCCCAATATAAGACCCTAACTAGTCTACACAACACTCTCTACAAAAACAACTCCCCCTGGCTTAAGGAAATGCCCCACTTCCACCTCTCAACCCGCCAGACAAGATCCACATCTACAGGCACCCTCCACCCCCCCCCCTCAAAACAGCCCGCCTCTCCACCACCAGAGAAAGAGCCTTCACCATTGCAGGCCCCGCCCTCTGGAACTCCCTCCCCACACACCTCCGCCTTGAACCCTCACTACCCAACTTCAAAAAAGGCATTAAGACCTGGCTCTTCAGACAGGCCTACCCCGAACCCAACCCCTAGTAGCCAACCCCCCCTGAAACCCCCCCAGTCACACTCCACCTCAACCCACCCAGTACCGCCCACCCCCCACCCACCCCTCCCACCATACACTTTACCGCACCCTTTCTACCTTACAACCTGTACAATCTGCATGTTAAAAGGTAAAATTAATTGTCTTTCATTACCTGCCTTAACTGCTGTAAATAAGCTATTATATATATATATATGTTTCTTTCAAATGCTAGATAAGTTACCTCTCATAACTTGCCATAACTACTGTAAATAAGCCTCCATATATATCTTCCATACAATCCACATATCCTTCATTATCTGCTGTAACTTTGCGACAATGTTTATCCCTCGTTTATTGCCTCTCATGTAAATAATGTTACGTTCCTTTTACTTTCTCAGCTGCTATCTTCTTCCTCCTTTCCTCCCCCCCTCTCCCCCCCCCCTTTTCGAGCCTGCTCCATCTCCCACTCCCTGTTTTTTGTAATTTCCTCCTTTCTCAAGTTTATTGTAAACCGGCGTGATGTGCTCGCACGAACACCGGTATATTAAAAGCTGTTAAATAAATAAAATAAATAAACAGGTTGCAAAGGCCATGGACTCGGTGGAGTCGCGTGCCTTCCAGGCCATCCCAGGCCTGGCATCCAAGGTACAAGAACAGCAGCAATTCCTTGAGGCACTAGCCTCCTCCATGGATCGAGTTCACGCCCGGCTTGATTCCCTTATGAATAATTATGCTCCTCCTCCTCCACAGCCATCTCCATCGATGCCCCGAGCCTTGTTGGCATTTCCAGCACCTCCACGCTTCAATGATGGCTCCCGGCTCTGCAGAGGGTTCATAAACCAATGCTCATGCAATTTGCTCTGCAGCCTTCCTTTTTCCAGGACGAGTGGACTAAGGTCACATTTATCCTGTCCCGCCTTGAAGGGAAAGCGCTGGCCTGGGCTTCTCCCCTGTGAGAACGATCGTATTCCTTGTTGAAGGAACTGGCTCAGTTTGTGGCTGTTTTCAGATGGACCTTTGATGATCCTGGGCGACATGCTGTGGCAAGCACCAGTTTACTACATCTCCGTTAAGGACAAAGAAGTCTTTTTGATTATATCGTTGAGCTTTGGACTTTGGCTACCGAGCTCACTTGGCAGGAAGACTGCCTCCGAGCTATCTACCTGGATGGACTCTCTCCACAGCTAAAAGATGAGTTGGCTGCACAGGAGCTCCCTTCCTCTCTGGAGGATCTTATAGATTTGGCAGGTCGAATTGATCATCATCTTCAAGAACGTCACCAGGAGAGTTGGATGCTCAAGAAGCCTTCGCGGGTTCACTCCTGCTCACCACCAGTTACCAACCCTGCATCCTGCAGTGACACTAGAGTCGTCAAAGTGGAAGAACCTATGCAGTTGGATCGTAGACAGCTGACACCAGAAGAGCGCCTATGGCGGAGACAAACCGGCCTGTGTCTGTATTGTGGAGCAGATGGCCACCATCTATAAACTTGCCCTATCTGTCTAGGAAACTCCTTGGCCTGAGTTCAGTAGAGGTCCTGAACTTGGGTGCAACCTCTCCGGCCCCTCAATTGTCAGTACCGGTCACTTTAATCTGGGACTCTTGAGCCTTCCCAGTTCTTGCTCTGGTAAATTCCGGAGCAGGAGATAATTTTATCCTTAAAGATCTTGAACAGCTTTTGGGTATAAAAATCCGTTCACTTGATATGTCTTTATGCATTGCTTCTATCTATGGAGAGCTGCAACCTGGCCAAATTTCCTTGACTACAGAGCTTGTCCAGTTACATACTGGGGCTTTACATATCGAGGAACTTTAATTACTAGTTTTGGATAAGTCTATCCACCCTATAGTCCTTGGACTCCCCTGGCTACAGAAGCATTCCCCTCAATTCAACTGGACCTCATTGCAACTAATAGAGTGGGGTCCCGCTTGCCATCAGACCTGCCTTCAAAAAGTGATACCATCTCCTATGGTTCCCCTGGCTACTATGTCCTCTGGCTTACCTGCGACCTCCTTCCACCTCTCCGAAGATTTGACTGTCCAATTGACCTCCTCCCTGGAACCACACCTCCTTTTGGGCACACCTATCCTTTGTCGTTACCTGAGACGAAGGCAATGTCTGAATACATTCAGGAAAATCTTGCAAAAGGATTTATTCGCCCATCTACATCACCTGCTGGGGTGAGATTCTTTTTTTGTGACCAAAAAAGACAGGTCACTTAGGCCATGTATTGACTACCATGGCCTAAATGCCATAACCCGCAAGGATAAATATCCCTTACCGTTGATTTCAGAATTATTCGACAGTCTTCAAGGTGCCTCCATCTTCAAGAAGCTGGATTTACGCGGCGCGTATAACCTGGTGAGGATTTGCCCTGATGATATTTGGAAAACTGCTTTTAACACCAGGGACGGTCACTACGAATGCTTGGTGATGCCCTTCGGCCTCTGTAACGCACCCGCAGTATTCCAACGAATGATGAACGAAATCTTTAGAGATCTGTTATACACTAAAGTCGTGGCTTATCTGGACGATATTCTTGTCTTTTCCAGAGATCTCGACACTCACCGTGCCGATGTACGAACTGTCCTCCAGCATTTTCGTGAAAACTATCTGTTTGCGAAATTGGACAAATGTCTGTTCGAAAAGTCCAGTTTGCCTTTCCTTGGCTATATAATCTCTCAACAAGACTTCTCCATGGACCCTGCTAGATTAAAGGGAATCCGGGATTGGCCGCAGCCAGTGTGACTCAAAGCGCTCCAGCGCTTCTTGGAATTTCTCAACTACTATCGTCACTTCATCCCACATTATTCAACACTGGCTGCTCCTCTGACAGCCTTGACCCGTAAAGGCCAAAACACACGAAACTGGCCGCCCAAGGCCATTACCGCCTTCCATCGTTTGAAGGAAGCCTTCCAGAAGGGGTCCTGTCTACATCACCCAGATCCGACTTGTTCATTTCTAGTCAAAGTTGATGCCTCCGCCATTGGGGCTGGGGCAGTCCTAATTCAAGGCACCACCTCCGGTGCTGTAGTTCCTTGTTCCTTTTACTCCTGTAAATTCTCGTCGGCAAAGCAAAATTACAGTATCAGGGACCGTGAATTGCTCGCCATAAAGTTGGCTCTCAAAGAGTGCCTAGAGGGCGCACAACATAAATTTACGGTGTTCACTGATCATAAGAATCTGGAACATTTGAGTCAAGCATAACGTCTTAATGTCCGTCAGGCCCGATGGGCTTTGTTCTTCTCTAGATTCGATTTTGAACCTCCAGGCAGATGCCTTATCACAATCCTTTGAGCCTGAAGACATTCCGGAAGGACCAACCCATATAATTATCCCGGCTTGTATCTCATTGTCTGCCACTCATCCAGTTCCTGCTGGAAAAACGGTAGTGCCCCGACGACTCCGAGAAAGAGTCCTCGCTGGGCACATGATTCCAAATTTGCCGGTCACCCAGGATGAGCACGAACTGTGGCACTGCTCCAGCGGTTCTTCTGATGGCCTACCTTGGTCTCCGACGCAAAAGCGTGTGTTGAATCCTGTAATGTTTTTGCACAGCAGAAACCCCCAGTCGGGCGACCTTGGGGTCTTCTCCAACCGCTTCCAGCACCTGAAGAAACATGGACTCACCTGTCTACGGATTTCATCGTGGATCTGCTACCTTCTAAGGGTCACACCGTAATATGGGTTACCATAGACCGCTTTTCTAAAATGGCCCATTTTGTACCTCTACCGGGCCTGCCATCTGCTCCAGAGCTAGTGCGACTGTTCCTCCACCATATTTTCAGATTGCATGGATTACCCACGGATATCGTTTCAGATCGAGGTCCTCAATTCGTCGCCAGGTATTGGCGCTCACTCTGCCGAAAATTCGGTATTAACATCAGCCTTACGACTTCCTAGCATCCCCAGGCCAACGGGCAAGCCGAACGGATGAACTGCTCTTTGAATGCTTTCCTGCATGCTTACATCAATGACCGACAAGATAACTGGTCAGACCTCTTATCCTGGAAGGAGTTTTCTCACAACTCTCACATCGCTACGGCTACTGGTACATCCCCATTTTCAATCATCTCTGGGAAACAACCTCGACCACCATTACCCATACCTCTATCCGTGCCATCCCCTGCGGCACAGGCTACTGTGGACGCCCTTAAGACACTAAGGGAACAGACAAATCTTCGCTTGTGTCAGGCTGCCTCCCAGGCCAAGAGAACTGCTGACAGTTGACGTCGCTCGGCTCCTGAATGCCTTCCTGGCCAGAAAGTCTGGTTAAGCACCAGATACATCTGACTCTGAATTCCGTTGCAGAGATTTGCTCACAGATTCATTGGGCCTTTTCCTGTTACCCGACGCATCGGACCCGTTACATACCAGCTCTGGCTGCCCTCTACACTGGGGATACATGATACATTCCATGTATCGCTTTTAAAGCCTGTGATTCTGTCTTGACCTGCCCGGAAAGCTCCTGAGCCACCTCCTTTGGTGGTGGAAACCGACACGACGTACAAGGTCCACGAAGTCCTAGATGTCCGTCATAGGGGCCGCTGATGGGAGTACCTCCTTTCTTGGGAGGGATACGGACCCGAAGAGAATTAATGGGAGCCAGCTGGAAACATTCTGAACTTCCACCGAGCCCAACTAGGCAAACCCCGACCTCCAGGAGGGCCGGGTAAAGGGGGGGGGGGGGAGTACTGTTATGTGTGCTGCCGGCGGCAGCCCCACGCAGCCCTCTCACCTTTCCAGATGGACTCCAGCTGCTAGCTCCTCCTCACAGGTGGCAGTGGGCCGCCAGCTCCGACCTCAGGTTCCCTCCGGTGCCTCTGGCCCTGCCACGTTACCCAGTGTTGTTAGCCAAGATGTCCCTGTTCGTCAGGCCTCTCCACGTGGCCCACGGAGAGATGCCGCCATCAGCGCTGCATCCCTTCCTAGGCGCTCGTGCATCACTGATTCTTTTAAAGGGCCCGCATCGGAAACCTGGCCGCGGATCCGGATGCTGACGTCAGACTCCTGAGTATATAAAAGCTCAGGCCTCGCTCCATAGCGTTGCCTTTGCAACAGGTCTCCTCATACTCCGAGTACTCATTGCTATTTCTGAATCGTCTCATCATTGTGTTCCTGTCTTCCTGGTTCCCGGTTCCTGTTCTCCTAGATCCTATTCGTCTATGTGTTGGATTGACTTTCTGAATTTGACCACCGCTACGTCTGACTACTCTTCAGCTTCTCTCCAGCCCCAGACCTCCGCTATGCCTGACTACTCTTCAGCTTCTCTCCAGCCCGGACCTCCGCTACGCCTGACTACTCTTCAGCTTCTCTCCAGCCCTGGACCTCCGCTACGCCTGACTACTCTTCAGCTTTTCTCCAGCCCCGAACCTCTGCTATGCCTGACCTCGCCTGCCTTCTCTGTGCTCTGACCATTGCCTTGATTGACTACGCTTGCCTTCTCCATACTTTGACTACTTCCTGGATTGACTTCGCCTGCCTTCTGCGTGCCCTGATCCTTGCTTCGCACGACTACACTGTAGACTTTCCCGTGTCCAGAGTTCTACATTGCTTGCCAGAATCTCCATTCACCCCCGGCTCTGAAACTAGCCTGTCAGTGATGCCTCTCCTCGCCTAGCCTCTGGACATGGACTTTCAAGGCTTAGGCCTTCCTTTGCTTGGGTGCCTCCGGTTCCCCATTGTTCCTTTGGCACCTGAGCCTCCGTACCGAATCCAGTCCAGGATAGAACTACGCCATCTACAGACTGCTGTCTCTGGGCTGAACTACTACTCTTCTCTAGCTAACCTAGAGGCCCACCTAAGTCCTGCCATCCCTGGCACCCAAAGGCTCAACCCGAGGGGAACGAGGGCTGGTATAGGTGAAGCTCCAGCGGCCTCTAGCTTCAGCCCACTCCACCTGCTGACAGTGGGGACATGTAGGTCCTCGCTTATGGGTTGCGTCAACCCCACCTCAGCCCAAGGGTCTACCTCCAATGCAACACAATGGGCTAAGGGAGCTCAGAGATATGCTGATGGGAGCACTGAAAGACCTGTTCAATAGATCCCTGGAAGTGGGCATGATGCCCTAAGATTGGAGAAGTGCAGTTGTGTCCTCTTTCACAAGAGCGCTAGCAGAGATGAGGCTGGAAACTATAGGCCAGTTAGCTTCACTTCAGTGGGAGCAAGACTGATACTTCACTTTCAATGCATAGCCAGCATGGCTCTCTGCTTCAACGGCAGGGGGGGATGAAGAAAGGTGGATCTATATTCAGGCAACAACCAACAAGGACTGAATTACATAGTCTGGATAAACAGATAAGCGTGGGTGTAGCTTGCCTTTTGCGGTGGTTAATACCCCTAACTAATTAAGCTATTTCACTTAGATGCAGTTCCAACGCTGCTCTCTACATTAATGGCAGGGGTGGAAGGAAAATAGAATAAAAAAGGTTACTAAGAGCCAAGAGAAACAGATAAGTATGTGAGAAAAAAAAATAAAAAAGTGCAAAAGCTTGCTGGGCAGACTGGATGGGCCGATGGTTTTCTTCTGCCGTCATTTCTATGTTTCTATATTTCTATGTTTAATAATGTACCATCACAACAGTTTACATAGAGGCACATATATTTAGTTTGGTTAAAAAAATGTATCTATGAAAGTGCCATTACAGTGTCAGTACATGCTTATATAATATAAGTTATAAGATAGGTGACATGGATCTAGTCCATTTATATGATTAATAGAGAAATCATACAAGAATGTGCTTAAACTGAAGTTCTCTAACATTATCATTTGAGTATATAAAAAGATGAAAGAAAAGAATAGAATGTGTGACCACGCATCTCGGTAACCTTGTTCTGTGTTTCTTATTCTCCATCCTCATTGTAAAATGCTTTTCTGAATAGCCATGTTTTGAAGCTTTTTTTGAAGCTCTGTAATCTTGTTTCTAGTGGCAATGTGTTCCATAATGTTGGACCAGCTCGCTCTCTAACTTGTGTTAGTTTTGCTGTCTTTACCGAGGGGATGATTAGTAGAGCTTTATTGGCTGATCTCAGATTTCTCTGGAATAAGTGTAAGCGAAGCGTTGTGTTTAACCAGTCGGCTTTTTCTTCATTGATTAGTTTGTGAATTATACATAATGTTTTATATTGCACTCTCTGCTCTATTGGTAACCAGTGTAGCTCGGCCAGTGTTTGAGTGATGTGATCTCTTTTGCTCTTGCCAGTGAGTATTCTGGCAGCAGAGTTCTCTGTAGGACTTGTAGTGGTCTTATTGTCGAGTACGGTAATCCTAGAAATAGTGTGTTACAGTAGTCTGTACTAGTGAAATCAGTGTTTGAAGAACTGTCCTAAAGTGTTTTTTGGTTAGTAGCGGTTTTAGCCTCCTGAGGACCATAAGTTTGGCGTAGCCTTCTCTAACTTTAAGTGATATGTGTTGTTTAAGGCTAAGTTCCGTGTCAATTATTACTCCTAGGTTTCGAGCTTTCTCGGCTAGATCCACTTTCTGATCATTTTTAAGTTTGATGGGGTTTTGAATCAGTTCCATGTTTTTCCGTTCTAGGTGTATAAACTCCGTTTTTTTTCGATGTTTATTACTAGCTCCATTTGGCTTAGTAATTGTTTGATTATATCAAGGTACATCATTGCTCGGTTTAGCGTTCTATCAATTGCTTCGTCTATGGGTAAAATTAGTTGAATGTCGTCTGTATATATGTAGTGTGTGATACCAAGTCGTGCCAGGAGGTGGCATAGGGGTAACATATAGATGTTAAACAGTGTTGCTGAGAGTGCTGAACCCTGACCACAGTGACCACAAGCCCCACTTGCTCTTTCCAAATTATCTCCTGTTGTAATGCCACAGACTCTACTTAAACTTTGGCTTCTCTTCCCTACAACTAAGAATCTTCTGTGACAGTTCCATTCTCAAGAGAGACCCTGAGGGCTGAGGCCCAGCCTTAAGAGGGACGTGGTCTGGCTCAGTCAACTTCAGAGTGCAAACCCTTGGCTACTGCGGCAAACATGAAAGCAGTGGTAGACAATGAGCTATTGTTCCCTGCTCTCTGTCTCTGAAATATGTGCATGTCCTCAGCTTCACCACTCTACCTTGCCAAGGGCTGTGAAGGGACTGACACGGCACGTCACTGAAATTACAGTGACTTAATGTAGAATGAAAAACAGGAAGCACACCCTCCACATCCCAAACATTCATTCACTGCATTGTAATTCAGGAGTGGTCTTGGGAACATGCTCTACATCTAGCAGGTGTGGAGGGATGCACCCTCCCATCCCACTCTTCCCTAATCTTCAGATGTTTGAGGTTCAATACTCAAAGAATCTAGAGGCAGCAGCAGCAGCAGCAAAAACCTTCAGGAGAATTTGGAATGGATTTGATACAAAAACGTTTGGAATGAAAGCATCCCTTGGCATGCTCCCTTAAAGAGTATGCTCATTTTTGCGGGTGGTACTGGGAAAGAAGAAGGTTATCCTCAGAAAAGCAGGAAAAATAATTAGCTGAGGCAGGTTGTACAGATTACCCACTTCATTGTAAATTAAAGAGAGCAAGAGGACCTATCTCTGCTGGTCTAACCCACTGCTGAGTCTCGCCTGCTTTGCTTTGTGACCTGCCTGGTGCTGTCAGTTTGTGTAGGATGCTGAGCTGCTCCTGATGACTTTGACTCCTCCCCAAAGAGGGTCACTCTTTTGAGAGCAACCTGGGGATGTGTGTGTTGTGTGTGTGTGTGTGGGGAGGGGGGGTTCTTAATTGTTTGGAGATGTAGGGTAGGTTACTGGGTATTAAGAGAGTCATTTTTTAGTTAATGCTGTTTGAATGGTTGGGAAAGCACTCAAAGCAGCTCTGTCTTGCTTTAATCAGAGTAGGGTAGGTTCAACCTTATGATGTATATTGTTATTTGTTAATTTTATGATGTACTATTTATTTGTAGCCCTTTGTTCTCTCTCTTGAAATAGATAACAGTTTTTCAGAGACTTGAGGGGTATTCATACTTCCCATTGTTGGGAAGACACCATTCAATACCAGGAAGAGTCTCTGACTAACTCTTCTAAACCCTGGCATGGATTCTTTGAAGGTGGCTGGGGAACTAGCGAAGGGTTAACTTCCAAGGCTCAGGGTGTTGCAAATTGAAAATGCTGCAAGAGACATGGCAAGCAATGTTTTGCTATTCCAAAAATAAAAATCTTTTCTAACAGTTCAAATTAGAAAGTGGTAATTTATATAGTCTATAAGGTGGAAAAATCCTCCAAAGGTACTGAGATTTCACCTGGGGAGAGTGGAGGGGAGGAAAGAGAGGTTCTAATCCTTGAATCCTTCCTTGTGCACTCTCCTAGGATCCCCTCATTCCTTTTCCTTTGTTGTGTAGGGCAGCCTAACTTCCATGGACTCTTTTTGGTACCTGATTTTCCAATGCTTGAATTTTTCTCCTTTTCTATTTTCTTTTCTCATCTGGACACCTTTGGAATCCTGGATTATTGGGCATCTCTGTCCTACTCCAAATTATTCCTGTCAACTATTAAGAAAGCTATAGATACAAATAAAAAATACACCTTGAAATGAATGCCAGAAGTCTAAAAAGAAGATGGGTGAGTAAGAATGTATAGCACTGAATGAAGAGGTAGACATAATTAGCATCTTAGAAACACAGTGTAAAGAGGATAACCAATATGACAGTGTTGTACCAGGGTGTTCCTTATTTAACTGTGCAGGACCAGGAGTCCACCTTAAATTCCTTAAGGAGAGTATGCACTATGTGCGGGATCCTGCAGGGCAGGTGAAGCTCAGAGGGCATAACCAGAGACTGGGGAATAAGAGCTAGGATCCAGGTGGGGATAACCAGACCAGGCCCAGGTCTCCAGGAGGAAGGCATCTCCTGTAGAATATTGCAGTCCAAAATCTGAGCTGAGACGAAGCTGAACTATGAGTAAGTAAGTACATTGTTGTGAAGGGAAGACAGTCTACTGTTGTGTGATTGTGAAGCTATAATAGAGATAATTGTTTTAAGAAAGGCTAGAGTCAGACTAGTTTGTTTCTCCAAGTCTGTGGGAATCACCGCTCGGTCCCACATATTGTGTCATGCTTGGGACATGTCTGTTTGGAGTACAGAAAGAATTGTGAAGAGGACCTGTGGTTCTAAATATAGTGGCTTTAAAAACAAAGTACAGAGTGCAGGGTTGCACAGAGCATGGTAGCTTGTGAAAGGGTGTGGCTCAGAAGCTTCACTGAAGAAAAAAGATACAAAGTTTAAAAGTTTGAGGTAGAGAGGAAACTATGAGTAGGCCTAGTTGCAGGGACAGCCAGGAAGTGGTAGGTTTGTACCCGCTAAAGGAGAAGCCCGGCTGGAGGTAGATAGGGATTAAAAGTGATTTAGTTATTACTGGTTAGGTAGGGTTTTTGTTTGTTTTGGGGTTTTTTTTTACATTTTTTGCCTTGAAAAGAGGAAGGAACACTGGTGCAGCAGGGCTGTGCTGAACAGGGTTTGGCCCTGAAAAAGCTGCCAGAGTGGGCTGTGAGTGTGGTGAATGGAATCAGGGCAGGGTCCTCTTCAAGCAAGCCAGCCACTCTGCATGGAAGATGTGCAGCCACGAGAAAACCTGGAGTGGAGCAGCCAGGGTACTGCAGCACCAGAATGCAGCAGTCTGAGAGCATGACTGAAGGAAGCTGGCAAGCACTGATCCAGAATCTCCAGGAGGGAGATAGGAGATGCCTGGATCTTTTTCAACGCTTTATTGGTGCAGAGACGTGTCAAGTAAAATCGACCAACTCAGGCCGAGTTTCAGCAAACAGCAGCAAACAGCAGTCTCCGCTTTCATGTCATGAAAGCGGAGACTGCTGTTTGTTATGCCGGCATGCGTTTTGAACCATCGTGCACAAGTTGTTCTTGTACTGCCGGCATATTAGCACAATTGATTGGATGAAACAACATCACTGATTGAAATAGTGGAGTAGTGGAGCCCCTGAGGCAGCGGCTGCAAAGCTGCGAAACTCGGCCTGAGTCGGGTGATTTTACTTGACACGTCTCTGCACCAATAAAGCGTTGAAAAAGATCCAGGCATCTTTTTTTGTGTTCACCTGACGGTATCATAGATCGCCTACCTCTGTGTTTTCTTGGGAGATAGGAGATTACAAGAGAGCCTTGCAAGGAGTCAGCGGGCCTGGGCTGAGCAAAAATGGAATCAGGAAGCACACTGAGCCGTGGCCAATTTCTATTTCAAGTGGAACCCTATGGCCTTGTCAAGAAGTGGCAACACAGAGTGCCCAGGAAGGGGCATTACAGAGTGACCAGTGGGCTGCAACACCGATTGACCAGAGAATGGCGCTACAGGTGGTCCTGAGGAAGACCCTGTAGAGTGCCCAAACACTACCAGGAGTCCAGAGACTGCTCCCATGAGAAGCTGCAAGAAGGGGGCAGTGAAGAACCCTGAGAGAGGGGTCACAGAGAACCCTGTAGAGGGCAACACAGACTGCCCAGGAGGAGGCAGTATTGAGAAGTTGGAAGTTGGCGCTACAGGAGGTCCCAAGGAAGACCCTGTAGGATGCCAAAACAGTACAGGGAGAAATGAGACAACTCCCATGAGAAGCCCAGAGAAAGAGAGCTCAGAAAGGCAAGCGAAATGCACAATGGAGAGCCCAGAGGGTGGCACTGCAGAGACCCCAGTGAGTGAGGTTGCGGAGTAGCCAACAACTGGCGTGGGCGAGTAGCCAGAGTGTACAGAGGTGGAAACTGCTGAGAGCCCAGAGGGAGGCGCTTCAGAGTTTATAGATGAGGAAGCTGCGGAGATCCCAGTCCACTGCAGAGTGTACAGAGGAGGAAACTGCAGAGAGCCTAGAGGGAGGCGCTGTGGAGAACATGGTACAAATTATATTGTAATGATAGAGCGGATCAATTTGGTGTGGTTAGCACTATACGTTAGGGAGTCAAACAGGCTAAAGATCCTGCACGGAGAATATCTGTATTGTGAATCTTTAAGGATAGAAACTCTATGTTGTTGGGGAAGAGTCTAATGGTACAGATATACTATTGTCCTGGCAGACAGACAGACAATGAAATGCTAATGGCATATTTGGCAGCACAGTAAAGGGAGATTTTAGTTACCCCAACATTGACTGGGTAAATGTCACATCAGGGCATGCTAGAGAGATAAGGTTTCCAGATGAAATAAATGACTATTTCATGGAGGAGCTGGTCCAGGAACTGATGAGAAGGGGAGCTATTCTAGTGGAATGCTGGATTTGGTGCAAGAGATAACTGTAGTGGGGCCGCTTGGCAACAGTTTACATAATGGAATACAATTTGACTTAATAACTGGAGGGAGGACAGTAAGAAAAACTATTCTTCTAGATTTTAACTTTGAAAAGGGAGACTGATAAAATGAGGAAAATAGGAAAAAACTTAAAGCTACAACTATAAAAGTTAAAAGTTTATATCAAATGTGGACATTGTTTAAAAATACCATTTTGCAAGTCCGGACTAGATATATATTAAAAAAAGGCAGCAGGAAGGTTAAATAACTGCCAGCATGGTTAAAAGGTGAGGTGAAATAGGCTATTTTAGTCAAAAGAACTTCTTTCAAAAAATGAAAAGAGGATCCAACTAAAGAAAATAGGAAAATGCATAAACACTGGCAAGTTAGATGCAAAATGAGAATTTGAAAAGAAGCTGGCCATAGAGGCAAAAACTCAAAATAAAAAAAACTTTTCAAATACATCCGAAGCAGGAAGGCTGTGAGGGAGTTGGTTAGGCTGTTAGATGATTGAGGGGTTTAAGGGGCACTTAGGGAAGATAAATAAGGCCAGTGCAGAAAACTAAATGAATTCTCTGCTTCAGTGTTTATTGAGGAGGATGTTGGGGAGATAGCAGTTGTGGAAATAGTATTTAATGGTGCTGATTCAGAAGAAATGAAGCAAATCACAGAACCTGGAAGATGTAATAAAGCAGATTAACAAACTAAAGAGTAGCAAATCACCTGGACCAGATGATATACACCCTTAAGTTGTGAAAGAACTAGAAAATGAAATATCAGATTCATTATTAGCAATTTGTAACTTATCATTAAAATCATCTATTGTACCTGAAGATTGGAGGGTGGCCAATGTAATGCTGATTTTTAAAAAGGGTTCAGGGGTGATCCAGGAAACTATAGACCAGTGAACCTGACTTCAATAAATGAAAAATTGTAGAAAATATTCTAAAGATCAAAATCACAAAACATACAGAACAACATGGTTTAATGGGACACAGCCAACATGGATTTACCCAAGGGACGTCTTGACCACCAATCTGCTATATATTTTTAGCGGGTTAATAAACATGCGGATAATGGTGGATGTCATATATTTGGATTTTCAGAAGGTGTTTGAAAAAGTTCCTCATGAGAGACTTCTGAGAAAATTAAAAAGTTATAGGATAAGAGGCAATGGCCTATTGTGGACTGCAAACTGGTTAAAAGATGGGAAACAGAAAGTAAGACTTAATGGTCAGTTTTCTCAATGGAGAAAGGTAAACAGTGGAGTGTCTCAGAGATCTGTATTGGGACCGGTGCTTTTTAATATATTTATAAATGACCTGGAAGAGGGCACAACATAAGCAGAATGCAGTCTATCTACTATCTGTGATCCTGCCAGTTACTTGTGACCAGGATTGGCCACTGTTGGACAGAGGATACTGGTTTTGATGGACTCTTGGTCTTATATTTCTTTTCCACACTGTTAGGTCCCAGGCTAGTTTCCTGACACGTCTCACTTCTCCTGCAAAGATCTTTGTTCCACTCTGAAACTTGGATCATGGTCTTCTCTCTCCCATAGACAGACAGGCCCAGAGTGAGAGATTTACTCCTTTAGGAGGAGGGATCCGCTTCACTCCTCAGCTAGATCTTTCAGGAACAATCATTTTAGTGAAGTATCAGAGGAACCACCAGATGGCTTTTTCTGTGTCGCCCTCTGTATGCACTCCTGGACTCCCAGAAACAGGAGGTTTGTTTCCTCCCTCTCCAAACTCTAATCTCCCTCCTCTGCCTAAGAGACAGAAGACTGGATTTTTCCTTCTCTCAGCTCCAAACTCTTACTCTGACCTGCATATTTTTGAGCATCTCTGTAGAGCTGCCAACAGGTTGTAGATTTTCAGGACAGGTTGACCCAGTTCTTGTTTCACCCCATTGCCTGCATAGACTTGTAGTTCTGGTGTCCCTATTGATTGCCCTAAGAATGGAAGACTACAAGTCCATGCAAGTGGTAGGGTAAAACCCAGTCTAGATCAGCCTGTCCTGAAAATCTGAAGCCTACTTCTCTAACTCCCTGGACTAAACAATTGTGGCCACTCCTAGTGGACAATGCAATATAGTGTGCTCAACTAGCGCACAACTTGACGCGTGGTTGGACACTCTAGGATAACTCCCAATGCAGTAATGGGATTAGAGAATCCAAAACACGCAACCAAACAAGTGAATAACTAATAGCGCTCATCACATGTAGATGAGGCTATTAGCTATTACCCCCGATTAAAAAAAATCGCCGTGTGCCTAATGCGCACTTTTTAACATGGAAAATTTTATGCCTGTCCCAGAACAGGCGTAAAGTCTTGCCGCGCAATAAGGGCTCAACTTATAAACAAAAAAATACTGCTTTTCTGTGGTTACTCCTACTTAATATCATTGCAATACTAAGTAGGAGGAAGCGCAGAAAACAGCACCATGCAAAATTAAAGAGGCATGCCTGAAAAAATAAATTTCTGGAATCACAATATGCTCCAGACTATGTATATATTGTCCCGGTCAGTTAGCTGCTGTGGGATAAAACGGATGTTTATATTTCGTGTCCGTTTCATAACCCACACGCAACCACGTCTCCTGGGAGCCCGATGCCAAGGACACGCTAGGGACGCACAGTTTCCCCTAGTGCATCCTTTTTTAACGCGCCAGTTCATTAGTATATTTCATTGCATGCCCAGGAGAGGTGGATGGGTGCGCATGAGGTAAATGGGCGCTCAATGTGAGCGTCCATTTTTAGAGCGTTTATATTGCATTGGCCTGCTAGAGGGAAGTGGCATAGCAAATAGTCTGCTTTCTATTCTGAAAATCTCAATACTACTTTCACTAGACATTACCACTTGGATGTGCGGGCGCAGGAAGAAGCGCCTTTGGTAAGAGTGTTCTGCGTATGGGTCTTTCGGGTTCCCACCCAGACTATGGGTGCTTTGGTACATCCCACTTGCTTGGACTGATCTGGGTAAGTTCAGGAAAGGAAAATGGGTTTTTACCTGCTCAGTCCAGAGACCCATCCTGTCACTGCCAAAAGACTGTGTTGTTTGTCAACCGGTGGTTCAAATTGTTTGCTTTTCAGAGTATGTGGGCAGTTTTTGATCATGGTTTGGGTTTTTCAGATTTAGTTTTTTTGGGAGTGTTTTGGGCTTCAGTTTTTGGAGGTTTCCAACTCAGTCGGTTTCCCTGTTCACCCAAGAGAGGGGTTTTGGGGATACATCTTGGCTTCGGTACAGGTCAGTACTGAAGAAGCTGCAGGTGGCACTCTCAGTTATGTAGCAGTGCTTCAAAGTTTTGTTTCTCTGACTCCATCTGCTGGCGGGGATGCAAAACCCATTTGTCCAGACTGATCTGTAGTATTACAGGATCGAAAATTAGCAGGTAAGAACCAATTTTCCTTTATGAAATACACATTCTATTTCTTTTTCGGTTGAATAAGTCTTTTCATATTTTATTATATTATATATATATATATATATATATATATATATATATATATATATATATATATATACTCTCTCTATTTAATCCCCTGCTTCTTTTTCTATGCTCCAAGTGTTGCAGTCCCGGTCGCTAGGCTAGCGACCGGGTCCTTACCTTTCTCCTGCCTCCCCCGGTCTCGCTGCAATCCGTTGCTCCTGGGGCCTGCAGGGCCGCATGGCAGCGTCTCTCTCCACGTGGAGACGCTGCCGAAGGACGATTCTGACTCCTCCCACTGCCAGGCAACGCGCGCGCGTGAGCAGGGGGCTCTTAAAGGTCCAGCACCCGGAAGTGCTGAACCGCCCTGTTCCTGACGTCAGACGCTGGCTGGCTATTTAAACCATCGTCTGACTTCCTTGCTTTGCCTTTGCAACGAGGTCGCTCTCCTGAGTGCTTAGTTGCTTCCCAGCGTTGCTTTCAGCCTTGGTTCCTGCTTGTTCCAGCCGTGCCTTGCTTCCAGCTCTGGTTCCTGCTTGTTCCAGCCGTGCCTTGCTTCCAGCTCTGGTTCCTGCTTGTTCCAGCCGTGCCTTGCTTCCAGCTCCGGTTCCTGCTTGTTCCAGCCGTGCCTTGCTTCCAGCTCTGGTTCCTGCTTGTTCCAGCCGTGCCTTGCTTCCAGCTCCGGTTCCTGCTTGTTCCAGCCGTGCCTTGCTTCCAGCTCCGGTTCCAGCTTGTCCCAGCCGTGCCTTGCTTCCAGGTCAGGTTCCGTTTGGTCCTGCTGTGCCTTGGCTCCAGCTCTGGGCTCCACTTGCTGTCTACATATCCTGACTCCAGCTCCGGTTCCTGATTCTCCTTTGTCTTCAGCCAGCCACGAACCTTGGTCTTCTTCATGATTCTCCTTTGTCTTCAGCCAGCCACGAACCTTGGTCTTCTTCACGATTCTCCTTTGTCTTCAGCCAGCCACGAACCTTGGTCTTCTTCACGATTCTCCTTTGTCTTCAGCCAGCCACGAACCTTGGTCTTCTTCACGATTCTCCTTTGTCTTCAGCCAGCCACGAACCTTGGTCTTCTTCACGATTCTCCTTTGTCTTCAGCCAGCCACGAACCTTGGTCTTCTTCACGATTCTCCTTTGTCTTCTGCCAGCCTCGAACCTTGGACTCTTTCCACGATTCTCCTAAGTCCCAGCGACTCGGACCCCTACGGGCTCCTCCTGGGGGGGTCTCGGGTTTCCAGGGTGAAGACGCCACCAGTCCACTCCAGCTGAGTGCCGCCTCCCGGCTTATTAACTCCTGTGGACGCTGTCCACCTCAGCCGGCCCAAGGGTCCACTATTGACTTTACTCATAACATAACAGTTTGCAAAGGCCATGGACTCGGCGGACTCCGCTTCTATGCAGGCCATCCCTGGCATGGCCCAAAGAATCCAGCAGCAACAGCAATGTCTGGAACTCGGCTGGCAGGATGACTGTTTGCGGGGTATTTTCCTGGAAGGTCTTGCAGGTCGTATCAAAGACGAGCTGATGGCTCGCGACCTGCCCCTCACTCTGAACGGGGTGATAGACTTGGCCGGGAGGATTGACCGGCGATTGCAGCAACGAGCTAAGGAGGGTCGAGTTCCTCGTCGGCCTGTCTCATTGGCACCCTCCTTCTCCAGGTCTCTGACTGTACCTCACAAGACACCATCAGCCTCCCACAGCTCCTCAGAGGAACTTATGCAGCTTGGACGGGCACCGCTAACCGAGGAGGAGAAGACACGACGCCGCACTCTGGGCCTGTGCTTATACTGCGGCACTAAGGGTCATTTCCTGGGTCAATGTCCTGTGAGACCGGGAAATGCTCGAGTCTAGGGAGAGATGAGGAGGTTCCCCTAGGCTATGTTAGTGCTACTCCTCAATGTACAGTTCCTATAACGCTGGAATATCCAGGTGGCTCCTTGCAGACTCTAGCTTTCATTGATTCCGGAGCCGGAGGGAACTTTATCTGGAGAGAACTGGTACACCAATTAGGACTACCTACTAAGTGCCGGATACCTCCGTTACGGGTTACCTCTATCCGGGGAACCCCTCTACCTGGATCCATTTCTGAAACCACGATGCCTCTCACTTTACGGACGGGAGTGCTTCACACTGAGACAATCTCCTTTTTGCTACTGGATAAATCGGTGCATCCTGTGGTCCTGGGACTCCCTTGGTTGCAACAACATGCTCCGGTGATCCATTGGGACTCTCTCCAAATTGCGCAATGGAGTCCTTCCTGTTTCCAGAATTGCCTGGATCCCGTTCCTAGACCGGAGATATTACTCTCTCACTCTGCCCTGGACCTTCCTTTGCCGTACCAGGATTACGCTGACGTGTTCTCCAAACAAAAAGCTGAACTGCTTCCATGCCATCGGCCCTTCGACTGTGCCATTGATTTACTACCTGGTTCCACTCCCCCGCGGGGTAGGGTATACCCTCTTTCTCTGCCAGAAACCCATGCAATGTCAGACTACATTACGGAGAATCTTGCCAAAGGGTTCATTCGCCCTTCGCACTCTCCTGCAGGAGCAGGATTCTTTTTTGTGTCCAAAAAAGATGGCTCCCTCCGGCCGTGCATAGACTATCGAGGTCTGAACTCCATCACTAAGAAAGATCGCTATCCCTTGCCTCTGATCCCAGAACTGCTCGATAGACTTCAGGGGGCCAAGATCTTTACAAAATTGGATTTACGTGGAGCATACAATTTGGTTCGTATTCGTCCCGGTGACGAGTGGAAGACAGCGTTCAACACGCGAGATGGACATTACGAATACTTAGTAATGCCTTTCGGCTTATGTAATGCCCCTGCTGTCTTCCAGAATCTGATGAATGAGGTACTCCGAGAGATGCTTCATTCTTTCGTCATAGTGTACCTTGATGACGTTCTGATCTATTCCCAAGATCTCTCCTCCCATCGCCAACACGTCAAACAGGTCTTACAGGCTCTAAGAGACAATCATCTATACGCTAAATTTGAAAAATGTCAGTTTGAGCGCGAGTCGCTTCCGTTCTTGGGATATATTGTTTCCTCGTCCGGTTTCCAGATGGACCCAGAGAAGGTGGCGGCCATTGTCAAATGGCCTCGCCCGTCTGGCCTGAAGGCGCTACAG
Organism: Rhinatrema bivittatum; assembly: GCF_901001135.1. Lineage (NCBI taxonomy): Eukaryota > Metazoa > Chordata > Amphibia > Gymnophiona > Rhinatrematidae > Rhinatrema > Rhinatrema bivittatum. The sequence continues at coordinate 814,910,418 of NC_042616.1, read as the reverse complement.
CGATTCCTTGGATTCGCCAATTTTTACAGGCATTTTATACCACATTACTCCCAGAAGGTAGCTCCTCTCACGGCGCTTACTCGCAAAGGGGTTAACGCTCACGATTGGTCCACTACCGCCTCGGCTGCCTTTGAAGACTTAAAACAAGCATTCCTAGACGCTTCCTGCCTACGACACCCAGATCCACAACGACCCTTCATCCTGGAGGTCGATGCCTCGAATCTGGCTGTTGGAGCGGTGCTCAGTCAACACGATACTTCGGGCAAATTGATGCCATGTTCTTACTTCTCTAAAAAGTTTTCGCCTGCTGAATGTAACTATGGCATCGGAGACAAAGAACTCTTAGCCATCAAGTTGGCCTTCGAGGAGTGGAGGCAATGGCTGGAGGGGGCTAATCATCCGGTGACAGTGTACACTGATCACAAAAATTTATTGTACTTGGCCCAAGCTCAACGACTAAACTCGCGGCAAGCAAGATGGTCACTCTTCTTCAGTCGTTTCAATTTCATCCTCAAGTTTCGACCAGCTGAGAAGAACGTTCGAGCCGATGCTCTATCTCGTACCTATCAGCCGGAAGAAGAGGACGACTCTCCACGAACCATCCTGGATCCTGCCTGTGTTCAAATAACTACCACTTCCATTGCTTCCTCAAATAAGACTACCGTTCCTAAGAGGCTTCGGAGGAAAGTCTTGTCTTGGGGCCATGACTCCTTGACCGGGGGACATGCTGGTAGACTAAGAACATTGGATCTTATAAATCGTTTCTATTGGTGGCCTGGTCTTCGACGTGATGTTTCCCTTTACGTGAATTCTTGCCCCACTTGCGCCCTGCAGAAACCGCTTAATGGCCCTCCGAGAGGGTTTCTACAACCGTTACCTATACCCACGGAACCCTGGACACATATTGCTACTGATTTTATGGTGGAACTCCCGCCTTCGCAAGGCAAGACTGTGGTATGGGTCACGGTGGACCGCTTCTCTAAAATGGCTCACTTTGTGCCTTTGCCCAAATTACCTTCCGCCACTGAACTGGCTTCTCTGTTCACACACCATGTATTCCGTATTCATGGTCTGCCTCAGGACATTGTATCTGACAGAGGCCCTCAATTCACAGCCAGGTATTGGAAAGCCTTATGCAAAAATTTAAGATCCAGCTGAGTTTCTCCTCCGCTTCCACCCGCAAAGTAATGGGCAAACCGAACGCATGAATCGTTCATTAAAGTTGTTCCTACGAGCGTTCATTAACCACAAACAAGATAATTGGGTGGAGCTTTTGCCTTGGGCAGAATTCGCCTATAATAATCAAATACATACGGCGACGGGGAAATCCCCTTTTCAAATTGTGTACGGTAAACAGCTCAAACCACCGTTACCTCTACCAGTACCAACCTCCTCACCAGCTGCTCAATTGACCGCGGACCAATTGAGTAAACTTTGGTCCTCTACTCAACACCGACTTCAGAAAGTCGCACGCACTTCTAAACGCTACTATGATCGACACCGAAAACCGGCATTCGCTTTTTTCCCAGGCGATCGAGTGTGGCTTAGTACAAAGAACATTCATCTGAGGCAACCTTCCAAGAAGCTCTCACCCAAGTTCTGTGGTCCTTTCCGCGTTGCAGAGAGGGTAGGGCTGGTCTCTTACCGTCTACGACTCCCAACCACTTTACGCATTCATGATGTCTTTCACGTCTCCCTCTTAAACCAGTGATTCTTTCCAGATTCCACCCCAGGCCTCTTGAGGACGCTTCCATCACTACGGATGAGGATCCTACGTTTCAGGTACGAGAGGTCCTGGATGCTCGCTTCGCCAACAGACGTTGGGAATATTTGCTAGCCTGGGAAGGTTGTGGAGACGAAGACAATACGTGGGAGCCTGCCCGCAACATCTTGGACAAGACTCTTCTGCAGCAATATCATCTGGACCATCCTGACAGGCCAAGCCCTCTGAAGAGGGGGCGTAAAGGGGGGGGGTACTGTTGCAGTCCCGGTCGCTAGGCTAGCGACCGGGTCCTTACCTTTCTCCTGCCTCCCCCGGTCTCGCTGCAATCCGTTGCTCCTGGGGCCTGCAGGGCCGCATGGCAGCGTCTCTCTCCACGTGGAGACGCTGCCGAAGGACGATTCTGACTCCTCCCACTGCCAGGCAACGCGCGCGCGTGAGCAGGGGGCTCTTAAAGGTCCAGCACCCGGAAGTGCTGAACCGCCCTGTTCCTGACGTCAGACGCTGGCTGGCTATTTAAACCATCGTCTGACTTCCTTGCTTTGCCTTTGCAACGAGGTCGCTCTCCTGAGTGCTTAGTTGCTTCCCAGCGTTGCTTTCAGCCTTGGTTCCTGCTTGTTCCAGCCGTGCCTTGCTTCCAGCTCTGGTTCCTGCTTGTTCCAGCCGTGCCTTGCTTCCAGCTCTGGTTCCTGCTTGTTCCAGCCGTGCCTTGCTTCCAGCTCCGGTTCCTGCTTGTTCCAGCCGTGCCTTGCTTCCAGCTCTGGTTCCTGCTTGTTCCAGCCGTGCCTTGCTTCCAGCTCCGGTTCCTGCTTGTTCCAGCCGTGCCTTGCTTCCAGCTCCGGTTCCAGCTTGTCCCAGCCGTGCCTTGCTTCCAGGTCAGGTTCCGTTTGGTCCTGCTGTGCCTTGGCTCCAGCTCTGGGCTCCACTTGCTGTCTACATATCCTGACTCCAGCTCCGGTTCCTGATTCTCCTTTGTCTTCAGCCAGCCACGAACCTTGGTCTTCTTCATGATTCTCCTTTGTCTTCAGCCAGCCACGAACCTTGGTCTTCTTCACGATTCTCCTTTGTCTTCAGCCAGCCACGAACCTTGGTCTTCTTCACGATTCTCCTTTGTCTTCAGCCAGCCACGAACCTTGGTCTTCTTCACGATTCTCCTTTGTCTTCAGCCAGCCACGAACCTTGGTCTTCTTCACGATTCTCCTTTGTCTTCAGCCAGCCACGAACCTTGGTCTTCTTCACGATTCTCCTTTGTCTTCAGCCAGCCACGAACCTTGGTCTTCTTCACGATTCTCCTTTGTCTTCTGCCAGCCTCGAACCTTGGACTCTTTCACGATTCTCCTAAGTCCCAGCGACTCGGACCCCTACGGGCTCCTCCTGGGGGGGGTCTCGGGTTTCCAGGGTGAAGACGCCACCAGTCCACTCCAGCTGAGTGCCGCCTCCCGGCTTATTAACTCCTGTGGACGCTGTCCACCTCAGCCGGCCCAAGGGTCCACTATTGACTTTACTCATAACATAACACCAAGTTATATTACTCCCTTGTTTTATTGTAACTGCATTCCTTAGCCTTTCTCTTGTTTAATGTGTTAATGTTTTATCATTACTATTATCATTATTTATTACTATTATTAGGATCAATGTTATTTTTTACCTTTTTGTTCCCTATCCACTTGTTAAATGTAAACCGGCATGATGCGATATTTATCGCGAATGCCGGTATAGAAAAACTTAAAATAAATAAATAAATAAATAATGAATTTTAAGTAATTGGTGAGAAGGAGTTTTGTGTCCAAAGAGATATAGCCAGAGCAGAGGCAGCCCAGAGAAGGACCAAAAAATGGTGTAGAGTCTTCACAAACGCTATATGAGATGAGACGATATACTGTAATAAGTGTACCCTAGAAGAGAATATGTGTTGGAGGATGGGGAAGGGGTTATATAGTACAGGCATTAAAATACCTCATAGGTATAAATGCACAAGAAGCAAACATTTTTCAGTGAAAAAAGATTCTTGAAGATGAGGTCATGGTATAAGATTCTAAAGAGAGTAGACCAAGGAACAACATAAGGAAATATTTCTTCACCGAAAGGATGGTGGATAAATGGAACAACCTCCTCATGAGAGATGATGGGGCCAAATACTGTATCAGAATGCAAGAGATCAATATAAGCATAGAGGATCCTCGACTGCCAGGATGTACTATATATATATTACAAAACTTTTCCATCACTTATTGCACAAATTCAACATCAAATTCTTTCACTATTAAATAATGTGGTTGCTGTATTACTCCTCTTAGATACGCAGTAATCAAAGTCAACAAACAAGTTTTAGGGCGATGCCTTGCTGTTGAACTGAGTTAATATGTTTGCTACTAGCTTTCAATTGTGCAAGATGAGTTACAGTATGATGTTGTCTGGACCTACAAGTAATTTGTAGGCTGGAGTCCAACAATACTGTTTGTTTTCAATGTTAAATAAAGCCATGCAGTCGCCATGTTAGTCCAGTGAGCTACAAAGAAATACAAGCCAGTAAACAAGTTACATGTGAAACTTATTTTACTAGAGCAAAACTACATTTTTTCAGTTGTAAATTGACATGACAGTGAGTCAGGAATTGGGACTCTGTAGACGCACTAGTTTCTAGGGATGTACATTAGTTTTGGAATTATGTGCATAATTCCTGAACTTTATGGAACACGTGTAAAAAAAAGGATTGTGTGCGCATAACTTGAGTTATTAAAAGTACACTCATACTATCTGTTATGAGTGCACTATAAAGTCTGTGAGTTACACGCGCAACGCCGAAACGCACTTCCCATTTCCTTGATCATCCTCGGATGTAATATTCCTACAGCAAAAAGCTTTGCTCTTTTGTTTCCTTTGATCTTTCTCTCTCCTCCTTGAAATTTTCTCACATCGCAATAGATTGTAACAAAATGTAGCTATCCCCATTTGTAACTCCCTGCAATTCCTTCCATGCATACTTCCAAAAAATGTATTTTTAATCCAGCAAAAAGGGCTCACCTATAGCTTGTTTGTTGGCCTTTATTTCTATGTACAGTAAAAGCCCCATTATCCAGCATGCATGGGAAACAGGCTGTACCAATGAACCAACAGAGCAGCTATCTAAGAGCCCTCTGCTTCCTGTCATTTCCCCTCTCCTATCTTATGCAAGGAACAGGAAGAGAGGGGGTGATGCTGGAGCGGACAGAGCACAGCAGAGAAAAACTATTCCTTCCTAATCTAACCCTTCCCCTGCTGTCTTTTGCAGGGAACAGGATGGGAGAAAGTGATGATGGAGTGAACAAGAGCACTGAAACCAGCAAAGAAAAAATATTCTGCTTCCTAATTCAATCCTTCCCCTCCTGTCTTTTTGCAGGGATCAGGAAGGAAACGGGTAATACTGAAGTGAACAGAGCATGGCAGAAAAAAGCAATTCTGCTCCCAAACTCAGTCCCTCCCCCCCCCCCCCCCCATGCCATTTCCACTCCCCTCCCCTCCAGTCTCTTTCAGGAGGGGAAGGGGTGAAGCTGGAGAGGACAGAGCACAAAGTATTGCAGAGAAAACTACTCTTCTCCCTAGACCAACCCCTCCCTGCCTGTCATTCCCAAGCTGTTGCCTGGACAAGATGCCAGATAGTTGAGCATTCTGGATAGGGCACCTTCACTGTATTTAAGTGGACTAATATCAAATTTAAAGAATGCTAAAGGGAAACTTTGAGAAAAGTAGAAAACCACTGAAAGGTGCAGCTGCAAAGGTTAAGAGTGTACAACAGGCTTGGACATTGTTTAAAAAATATCATCCTGAAAGCACAGTCCAGATGTATTCCGCGCATTAAGAAAGGTGGAAGGAAGGCAAAACGATTACCGGCATAGTTGAAAGTGAGGTGAAAGAGGCTATTTTAGCCAAAAAAACATCCTTCAAAAATTGGAAGATACTAGGATTGAAGGACCCTCGGTCTGACTAAGTATGGCAATTTCTTGTATTATGTTCTTTTGAATAAATAAATAGCATGGCAGGTAGAGGAGTCTACTCAATTTTGAAAATAAACTTACAGGCCGAAACAGTACAGTGCACTCAGGTAAGCGCACTGTTTGAACCCGTTTCAATGCGCATTTTCAATGCGCTCCTGTTATCCCTTATACAGTAAGGAGTAATAGCGCGTGGAAAACACATGGCCAACCCCCCCCAGAAACTAATAGCACTCATCACATGCAAATGCACGTTGATGAGCCTATTAGTTATTCGCCCGGAATACTGAAAGTAAAATGTGCAGCCAAGCCGCATATTTTACTCTCAGAAATTATCTGCCCACTTTGAAAGCACTGGGAAAAGTTTACAGAAAAGCAGAAAAAACTGCTTTTCTGTACCTGCTCTGACTTAATATCATAGCGATATTAAGTTGGAGGCACCAAAAAAACAAAACAAAACAAAAACAAAATTTAAAAAAACCCTGCCCGCCGGTCTGCAGGTTTGAAAATGGCCTCTCAATTTTGTCGTCGTCCGTTTTCTGAACCCGTGGCTGTCAGCGGGTTTGAAAACACGGCGCAGGTAAAATTATCCCTAGTGCCTCCTTATTAGTGCCGGGCCTAATTTAAATACAGAATTACGTGCCCAGGAGAGGTGCCTGGGCGTGCATCGGAAGAGCAGGCGCTCAACTCAGAGCGCCGGCTCTCCCGCACCTCTTATTAAATCGGTCTGATTGCTGTTAAAATCCAAACAATAATACATGTGTTCATGAGAATGATGACAACCTTAGCTCACAGTGAACCATCCTGATGAGGGCAGCAGAGTTCCTGAAAGCTAGTTGCAAACTATTAAGTTAGTGGAATAAAAAGGCAACACCACCAACTGTTTTCTGATCTTTGTTCACCATGAAATAAATTCCCAGGAATGGGCAGACTCCAGGACCCAGCACATATAATGGCAATCTCACCCCTGGTAAATTCATTTTTCTATTGATCTCTCTCTTTTAACGTATTTTCGAAAGGGGAAGAAGGCTTATGAGATTGGTATGTCCAGGTGTCCCTAATAACTGTTCATTTATTTATTTACAATAATGTATATTCCGCCTATTTCCAGAACTTCTGTTCTAGGCGGATTACAAAGAACCCATAGAGGTCTCTATTCAGACACAGTCTGAATAACAATGTTAGCCAGATAAACGTATCCGGCTAACTTTGGAGGTATATTCAATAGTGCAGCCACACTACTGAATATCGCCTGCTATCTTAAACTTAGCTGGCTAACTATAGCTGGCTAACTTTTGGACAGCTCTTTGATCTGACCAGTCTTAGCTGGCTAAGTCATCCAGCTAATTGAATACTGGACTTAGCATTTAACTTGGCCAGATAACTCTTCCCAGTTACACCTCTGGAACACCCCTAACTTATTAGGCAAAATTCTAAGCTGCCTAACTTATTAGTTAGCTAGAACTAATAAGTTCTAATAAGTTCTAGCTAACTAATAAGTTCTAGCTAACTAGAACAGTATTTTATTTATACAAAACTTATTTTCTGCATCTCCAAAATTTTGTTCAGAGCGGATTATAGCGTTAAAACATCCATAATTTAAAATATACATTACGTACATACATAAACAAAGGAGAATTCCAGTTATATGCCCAAATATTCATGTAAGCCCTAATTTTCAGAAATCCACCTGCGTACGTTTTCGAAAGGACCCTGCCCAGGCGCAGAACTCCTGATGTGTGCTGAAGTGTCGGGCCTCAAAAAAGGGGCAGGACCGGGCAGTAGGGAAGCGGGCGCCAGCAGCCAGCCGGCACATGGCGTCTACTGTTGCTCCAAAGGAGCTGTTAGGTGAAAAATAAAAAAAATCTAATAGGCAGGGGTCAGGGAAGAGAGGGGAAAAGGTAGGAAGGTTAGATAGATAGGACTATAGGGAAGATCCCTCCCAGTCCGTTCCTTAATTAGAGTGGACCGGGAGGGAATTGGGGAAAGCCCTACTCGCGTTGCTGTGCATTGCTTTTTAAAATCTTCCCTGCCTGCGCGAATCACGGGCTGCGCACACATGTTAAAATCCAGCACGCATGTGCGCATAGAGATCGTACTTTATAACATGCACGCGGCAAAATGCGCCTGTTATAAAATCGGCGTGTCCGTGCATGCGTGCCGGGAACCGCACACATAGGGATGCGCACACGCTCCTTTTAAAATTGACCCCTTAGCTTACTGCTGAATTCGCCAGCTAATTGTTTTTTATTATGGACCTCAGTAAAAATGAAATGGACATACAATCAACCAACACATAACAGTAAATACACTGGGCAACAAATTTTCACAAAGTCATGTTACGGAAATGAAATTAGTCAATTCTTATAAATTTCCATGTGCTAAACATGAATGTGACTGTGAAAATGCAAAATTGGCTCTAGTTTTTTTGTAATATGCAATAATATAATTACATCTTGAATTGTATGCCAATAGTAGGAGACCTACGCTTAATACCGTTTGAAAAATGAAGTCATAGACTAAGTCTTAGATGTCTTTGCCTGTCTCTTGTACACCTGTTCGGGAGCATCTCTGCGGAGTGTCCAGCAGTAGTCAGCCAGCATGAATATTTCAAATGCTCACCCTTTCTGACTGGGCTTCATATAGTACACTGCTGACGTCAGCTTACTCAGCAGCAGCATGGCAGTAGAACTGCATTGCATCAGGAAATGATGTAATAAACTCTGGATGATGTGTGCATGATGGTATTATGCAATATTACATCATTCTGGGCTTATTTACAGTCCTACTGGATACATTTACACGACTAAACATAGAAAGTGAACTATATTAAATATCTTCAAAATGAGAGCCAATAAAAACTTTTCATGGTCATATTCGTGTTCAGCACATCAAGATACTACAGAGTAGGACCTTTTTAGGTCAGTAACACTTTCATTGTTGCCCAGTGTAATAAAATACAAGTTGTGCTGTGTTTGATGTCCTATCTGCACCAAATTTTTGGGTCGTCAAGTGGGACATGAGGATTCTGGTAAGGGTGCTCCTTTCCAGATCTACCTGTAAAGGCCACTAGGCTTCACCATAGAATAAAGTTGGGAGCCTTCCTGTAGTGGGTGTTTCCAGAGGTGTCTAGTGTTTATTGATTGATGTTTTTGGGCCATCCCTTTGTAGATGTCTCCACAAGACACCAAGGGGGACTTTCTTCAGTAGTTTAGTGCCTTGGAGTAGAGGTGCAACTTCTCAGTTTTTCCAATAGAAAAGCTGTTAGTCTTTTCATAGAGACCGAGTGGACCTGTTTCCCATATTTTCTTATATTTTTGTGGGAGTTTGGGAGTTTCCTCTTGGTTTTCTATCAAGGGAGGAAAGCTCAACTCTCTGCAAAAATATTTTTTTTGTCAAAGAATCTGTAGTGAGGTTCATGGAGAAAGGAATGGAGAATAAAACTCAGTATCATATTGCCTCTATAGATCTATGTTATGACCACACATTCAGTACAGTTCAGTTGCCCCATCTCAAAATAGTAGAACTAGAAAAGTTATAGAGGATGGTGACAAAATGATAAAGGGGATGGATGGCTCCCCTATGAAAAAAGGCTAACAGCTTAGGACTCTTCTGCCTGGAGAAGAGGCGATATGATAGAGGTTTATAAAATCATGAGTGGAGTGGAACAGGTAAATTAGGAACAGTTATTTACTCTCTGATACTACCAAGACTAGGGGGACATTCCAAGAAACTGGTAAGTAGCTAATTTAAAACAAATTGGGAAAAGTATTTTTCCACTCAGTGTGCAATCAAGCTGTGGGATCTGTTGCCGGAGGATGTGGTCACGGCATCTAGCATAGCAGGGTTCAAGAGGGATTTGGACAAGTTCCTAGGAAAAGTATATAATCCATTATTACCTATGTAGACTTGGCAAAGTCCTTGTTATCCTTGGGAGTGAAGTTAACCAGCTAAATTCTAGCCGGATAGCATATTATCCGGCTAAAATTTGGCCAGAAAAGTTAGGGGCCTTCTGGGAATCGAATTAGCCAGATAAACTTATCTAGCTAATTGTAGGATAGCCGGGTATATTCAGTGGCATGCCTGCACTGCTGAATATTCAGGCTAAGTTAGCTAGATAAGAACATAAGAACATGCCATACTGGGTCAGACCAAGGGTCCATCAAGCCCAGCATCCTGTTTCCAACAGAGGCCAAACCAGGCCAGAAGAACCTGGCAAGTACCCAAATACCAGAAGATGCCATGCTACTGATGCAATTAATAGCAGTGGCTATTCCCTAAGTAAACTTGATTAATAGCAGTTAATGGACTTCTCCTCCAAGAACTTATCCAATCCTTTTTTGAACCCAGCAACACTAACTGCACCAACCACATCCTCTGGCAACAAATTCCAGAGCTTTATTGTGCGTTGAGTGAAAAAGAATTTTCTCCGATTAGTCTTGCTAACTTCATGGAATGCCCCCTAGTATCTGAAAGTGTAAATAACCGATTCACATCTACTTGTTCAAGACCTCATGATCTTAAAGACTTCTATCATATCCCCCCTCAGCCGTCTCTTCTCCAAGCTGAACAGCCCTAACCTCTTCAGCCTTTCCTCATAGGGGAGCTGTTCCACCCCCTTTATCATTTTGGTTGCCCTTCTCTGTACCTTCTCCATTGCAACTATATCTTTTTTGAGATTCGGCCACCAGAATTGTACATAGTATTTAAGGTGCGGTCTCACCATGGAGCGATACAGAGGCATTAAGACATTTTCCTAATAATTCCTAACATTCTGTTTGCTTTTTTGACTGCTGCAGCAGATAGTTTTATCCAGCTAATTAACTAAGCTGAAGAGTGGCTGAATATGAACCCTGCTGTTACTTTCTAGAATTTGAGTGGCTTCTTATTGTGAAATAAATTTTGAGATTAGTTTTATATGCGATTTAAAAAGACTTTAAAAATATGATGTAGAGTACATGATTATAACAATGCATGAGTTATTAATCTGGGTCCCTCCACCTCGAATGGAGTGTGAACAGGATTTTATAAAGAGCAGCTTAATATGAGACCATTTTGATATCAATGAATGTTTTAAAACGCTAATTGGCTTATATTGCACCCCCATTTTTCATAACATAGAAAACAGAGTAAGGGCAGGGGTCAGAAGGAGCCAGAAGATGAAAGCAGATGAGAGACGTGTATGATGTGGGAAAAAAAGAACAGTTTTTGATTTAAGAACAGAAATATCTGATTAGGTGACTTTGGAAAGATTTAAATGATCTTATACATATTTTTTAAATTCTAGCTGTAATATTTGACAATATTAGTGTTCTACTCTTATTCCTGCTATGTTCTGTAATTTTTTTGGGGGGAAGAGGAGGGTGTTGTGCACACTTTAACTTGTTTTACTTCCTTGCACCTTTCCCGCCCCCCCGCCCCCTTCCCCACACTCCTCTGTGTCCCTGCCATAATCCAAATCTGGGCTGTCTGAATGTGCATTATAGGAGGCATCATTAGCATAGGCTTGGGGGAAAACTGAATTTCGAAGTCACCCAGAGCAGCCAGAAACCTTGCACCGATCCTGCAGATCACCCATTTCAGGTTTTGCTTATGCCTTGTCAAGGGAAGTAGTGTTGAGATGTAAGCAAAACGCATGTGAGTACTGGGATGGAAACACTCCCTTTTTTTATTTTATCAATAGGACTTCAGGCTTGATTTGCTGAGACTTTTCTCCCATTCTGTGTCTACTTATGGGAGAAAAACAGTAAACCAGGCACTTTGACTCCAGCAGGCAGGTTGCCCCCTTGGGCTAACATTAGCCGAGGGGTACTGATGTGTTGCCACATTGTTTTTGCTTTATCTGGGAGCACCTGTTTGCAGTCCCAGGTTTCACTGCTGTATGCTCCAGCTGTCGAACAACTGCCAGGCAAACGCTAGGCTGCAAGTCCTGTGCTATTTGGCAAGAGGCCATAGCACTGAGATAAGTCATAAATAGTTACATACCGTGTAGATTCTGTTCAGGAGGAAGAAGAAGAGCCGTTGGGCAAGACGTTTCCACTCCTTAATGTACTGATGACACTCCAGGGGAGAGGTTTCCTTTTTTACCTGTCATGGGAGGGGGTTGAACAGAATTAAATGATCTCAGTGTGCTAGTCTTAGATCATCAGCTAAAGCCCTGAGACGCCCAAGCAGGAAATGCATCTGGATTCCAGCCAGCTGTGGCTCACCCATTCCAGCTCTCGCAGGCAAAAAGGCTCACTTTTTGTAAACACTGGCTTTTGACACCTGTTTTCCCTGATTGCCCTGCCCTTGTCCTCAGCTGGAGAGAATCTTTCTAGGATGAGATCACACCAGAGTAATGCTGCCAGCAAGCAACATGTTCCAAGGCACAGGTGGAACTAGGTCCCGGTTTGAATCCCCATTGCATGTAGGGGATTCAACCCTTGATTTTTAGGCAGGAGACACTTTCTCATTAAAAATCAATCAGGCTCATCTAAATCATACTATTGCATCAGCACTAGCTGAATAATTAGTAAATTCACCTGTAAATTTAAAGTACTCTAATTCCAACTCCTTTAGCATCCTAAACTTCACTAGGAACTCAATAAAATTAAGATGAAGGCAACAGTCCAGCAGCAAGAGGGGGGCTTTCCAGTCTTTTGCATTGAGTGTCACATGTATGATTTTTTACCTGCCAGTGAGAGATTCTTTTTTTTTTTTTTTTTTGAAATTTAAGTTTTATTAGAGAAATGTAATACAAAAAATACAAAACCAGCAACAATCTGCATTGAAAGTACAATGAAAACATTGACAATAAAATAAATACATGGAAAACTTTCAATCAGTCTCTACGTTTCCCATTTATTTCTCCCCCCCAACCCCTCCCCCCTACATCCCATGGGATCTCGCAATAAAGGGAAAAAGAAAAGAAGCACAAAGGAAATCTTGCCTGAAATTATATGGTAAGCTGTAAGTAAGCCTCTATGTTATGGTACAGAAATACATCATGTCTGCATCTGTTGTTGTCTCCATTTAAGTATGGAGTCCAAGTACGTTGAAATGCCCCCAATTGTTTCCGCCTATGCGTCCTTATCTTACTAAGATTACATAGTTTGGCCACCCTGGATTGAACCTGTACCAAAGTGGGAACCCCCTTATCTTTCCAGTGTAATGCAATCTCGCAGCGGGTAGACGTGCCTACCAGTTTAATGAATCGGTGCAATGCTGTGTCTCCCTGAGCATACTCCGAATTAAGTAGAGCTACTGAAGGAGTCAAGGTTATAGATTTGTGCAAAATATTCAAGAGCCATTTGTCCAGACTCTTCCACAACTTGAAGATAGCTGCACAGTCCCACCACATATGATAGAAAGAGCTCCTTTCCCCACAGCCTCTCCAGCACCTATCTGAAGCTGCTGGGTAAATTTTATGCAGCTTAGAGGGGGTATAATACCACCTATATAGAAGTTTAAGACTATTTTCCAAGAACATGGCCGATATTAAGCCTTTGCCTCCATTAGCAAATATATCGTCCCAAAAATCCATGCCCTGGGGAGATCCAAGATCCACCTCCCAGGAGGCAATAAATGTTGGCTGTACACTCATGCCCTGAATAAGTAATCTATAAATTTTTGACATCAGGCTTTGTACTTTATCAGCCGACCTGCAGAAATTCTCAAATAGAGAAATCGGTTTGAGCAAATCCTGAGAGATATTGGAGGCTCGGGCATAACTGTTTAACTGAAGATAATGATATAATTCTCCCTGTGGTAAGTCGTATCTGGACTGCAGAGTTGAAAACTCCACCCAAGTTGGGTTCTCCCAAAGATGACTATAATTGTATATACCTTTAGCTAACCAACCTTTAAATCAGGGGTCAGGAACCTTTTTGGCTGAGAGAGCCATAAACGCCACATATTTTAAAATGTAATTCCATGAGAGCCATACAATATGTTTAAAACTAAATACAAGTAAATATGTGCATTTTATGTAAGATCACACTTTTAATGTACAATAAGTCTCTGAAAATATTACACCAGGCCTTAAGACACCAATACATCTCCTATTAGGAAAACGGACCAAGTCAGGCTGCTATAGAGTCCTACACAGAAACAACACGCCAGCAGAAAACTTCACCTGAATCACGTGCTGTCCCTCACCTAACATAGAATAAAGAGACCAAAACGCATAACAAGAAGCATGCAGAAAAAACTGAATTGGAAACTGCAACAAGCCAGAGTCTCTGTATGCAGTGTAACAAAGGAAAAAAGAAACATCACCCATCCTTATAAAACAAATCAAGAAATATAAAATCATCAGCAGTAAAACTGTACTAACAAAAAGAACATATTTCGAAACAGCTGATGAGTGGAATATCCAATAATTAAAAACTCATATAAAACATTTCCAGATACCAACAAAATATTTCAAAATAGCAGACACAAAGATCCAGTAATGAAAAATAATAAGGTTACAAAATTTTTTTTGCTCTGCATACCTGGGAACGTTTGATATCCAGGTGTCCTGAGATTGTTCTGAATTAGCAGGAGGTGGGGTGGTTTGCTTGGAACTTTCTCCTCTCTCAGTCACATACCAGCGCTCTCTCTCACACTGGCTCTCAATGACACACCTATACACACATGCTCTCAGTACTCACATATACACATGTTTTTTCTCTCTCACTTATATAGGCTCTTAATTACACATTTACACATATGCTGTCTATCTTTTCACGCTTACACACACACACACAGGCTTTCAATCACATAAATACATGCTGTCTTTTTCTCTCACACACAGACTCTCATTCACATGCTTACAAACATGTCCTCTCTTTCTCTCATTTACACACAGGCTCTCAATCACATACTCACATGCTCCCTCACCTAAATCAGCTCTCAATCACACACAGACACACATGGTCTCTCTCTCTCATTGAAACACAGGCTCTCAATCACATACTCCATCACCTAAACCAGCTGTCAATCAGACACAGACACACATGATATCTATCTTACTTGTACACACAGGCTCTTAATCATACATACACATGATTTCTCTCACACACAAAGGATCTCAATCATACACACATACTCTTTCACACAAACAGGTTTTCAATCACAAACTTACACATACAGGTTCCCAATGGTAAACGTACATTCATGCTCTCTCTCTCTCTCTCACAGGCAGGCTCTCAATCACAGACATACTCTCTTTCACATGTACAGGCTCTCAATCATTCACATACATGCAATCTCTCACTCACACACACAGGATCTCAAACACACATGCTTGCTCGCTCATTCACTCTCTCTCTCCCCCACCCCGGGAACGCGCGGCAGCAGCAGCCTCCTCCCAACGCTAACCTCCTTCATTTTCAGCCCTCGCGGAGGCGAAGGCGGAGTCCCATCGGTCGCGGTTGAAACTCTTCATTTTCCTCCGAGCCGCGCTGCAGTCTTCTTCCCGTCGGACATCAGCGTGGCCTCTTCTTCCCGCGCAGGCACCCGATGCTCACCACTTCCTCTTCCGGGCCGCGGGAAGAAGAGAGCGCACCGGCGTGCTCTCTTCTTCCCGCGGCCCGGAAGAGGAAGTGGTGAGCATCGGGTGCCTGCGCGGGAAGACTCCCGTGCAGGCACCTGATGACTCCAGCGCTGGCACCCGGCTGACACCCGATGACTCCCGCGCAGGCACCCGATGACTCCCGCGCAGGCACCCGGCTGACTCCAGTCGTGCCGCTGACTCTCTCTTCTCCTCCCCCCCCGCGGCCCGGAAGAGGAAGTGGTGAGCATCGGGTGCCTGCGTGGAAGAAGAGACCACGCTAGTGTGGTCTCTTCTTCCCGCGCAGGCACCCGATGCTCTCCACTTCCTCTTCCGGGCCGCGTGGGGGGGGGGGGGAGGAGGAGGAGAGAGCACGCCGGTGCCGCTGACTCCAGCTGTCCTGCCGCGTTCCGCCCGGGCGGCGGAGGACCGGGGAGCAGCTGGGTCAGCGGGGAACCGCGAAGTGTGGCGACACTTGTCCGCGAGCCAGATGCAGCCCTCAAAAGAGCCATATCTGGCTCGCGAGCCATGGGTTCCCGACCCCTGCTTTAAATACATGGTTTGCCCTTCCCGCTAAAAAATTTTGGGAGTAAAAGGGGGAAAAGAGGATAGATCCTGTTTTATCCCCCACTACTTGAGGCTTCCATTTGTGCCAAAGTTGTAAAGTACACTGTATGGGAGTAGGTAAGCCATCCATTTTAGGCCAAGATCTACTGGGTTGCCAAAGCAAATTGGTCAACAGGAACGGCCCTATAAGCTCTTGTTCCAAGATAGTCCAGGGTTTGCGATTAGATATTCTATGCCAGTCTACTACAGCCCGTAATTGAGCCGCTACATAGTATCGTAAGACGTTGGGTACTGCGAGACCTCCCTTAACCTTGGGTTGATACAGAACCTTTTGGGCTACCCTAGGTTTCTTTCCCCGCCACAAGAATTTCATAATTCTGCGTTGCCACTTAAACAGCGTCGCATCAGGAATCATACAAGGAATGGTTTGGAATAGATAACTAATCCTGGGTAAAATATTCATTTTAAAGGTGGCTATACGGCCCAACCAGGAGATGTGGTATCGATTCCATTCTTCCATCTCTCTATATAATTTGGTAAGAAGAGGTGGGTAATTAAGACTAAAGATATCCTTATGGGCCCCTATATATATGCCAAGGTATTTAATTTTTTCTTTCGCCCACCTGAAGGCAAAACGAGCTTTCAAGTCTCTCACATGCTCTTCTTTTAAAGTAATATTTAAAATTTTAGTTTTGTCCCAATTGATGGAGTACCCTGACACTTGGCTATAAGATTTGATAATATCTACCACTGCTGGCAAAGATCTCATAGGATCCGTTAAGGTCAAAATGACATCATCAGCAAACATAGCCAACTTAGAGGAGTATTTTCCCACACTGACACCCATAACTTCCCTTGAATCCCGAATCTTCTGGGCCAATGGTTCGATGAACAAGGCAAATAGCAGGGGTGAGAGCGGGCATCCCTGCCGAGTGCCCCGCTCTACGATAAAGAACGGGGAGTAATCCCCATTCACCTTAATACAGGCCTGCGGCCTATCGTATAATGTTTGGATCCAATTAATAAAAAAATTCCCAAAACCCATGGTTCGTAATACCTGAAATAAAAAGGGCCAATGTACCAAATCAAAAGCCTTTTCAGCGTCCATGGCCATAAAAAGAAAAGGGATGTTGTGACGCTTTACCCACCATAGGGAATTCTGTAACTTCCAGACATTATCGGATGCCATTTGGCCCGGAATAAAACCAGCCTGGTCCGGGTGAATGAGCTGCGCAATATAGCCATTAAGCCGATTTGCCAATACTTTAGCCAGAAGCTTAAGGTCTATATTCAACAATGTTATAGGCCTATAGGAGCCACACTTGGTGGAGTCCCTCCCCGGCTTCGCTATAACCGTTATACCAGCCTCATTGGAATTGGGATTTAAGGTGCCCTCTGTTCGTAGTGCATTAAACATGACCGTGAGCGGAGTGGCTAAGTCACTTACAAAGCACTGGTAAAATCTGGCCGTAAAACCGTCTAACCCCGGTGCTTTATTAGCTTTAAGCTGCTTAATGGCATATATCACTTCAGCTTCCGAAATTTCTTTATCAAGCATAGCGCATGCTGCCTCAGGTAAGGTGGGTAAGGGAATGCCCTGTAAAAAGGAATGAATTTCCCGGGATTCTATAGCTTTATTATGAGAGTATAACCCAGAATAGAATTGAAGGAAGCGCTCACGAATAGCATCATTAGAGGTGAGCATATTACCCTGTTCATCTGTAATTTTTGTGATAATATTTTGTAAGCATTTAGCTCTTAGCTTATTCGCAAGCAACTTCCCGGCTTTATTGCCCCCCTCGAAGTATACTTGTTCTGCTTGTTCCAGCTCATATGCAATTTTAGCCGCGTCTAACACCCCAATTCGTGATCTATAATCATCTAGAGCAGCCCGTAAAGCCACTGTAGGTACTTGTTTATGTTGTTGCTCCAACTCCAATAATTTGGCAGTTAAGGATTTACGCTCCCGCATATCCATTTTTTTAACAAAGGTATCGCGAGCTATAAACGTCCCCCTAATCACCGCTTTCATACAGTCCCAGAAGATTACAGGTGATAGGTCGGGTGACTTATTATGGGTGGTATAATCTGCAAAAACCTGCCGGCACTGAGCCACAAAAGGTTCACTATCAAGAAGGCTATCATTTAACCTCCAAAAACATTGGCCTCTATCGTATTTGGGGAAAGATATTTCAGCCCACACCGGAGAGTGATCAGACCATGTGATTGTCTCAATAACTCCTTTACGCACGTTATGTATCACCCCCTTATCAAAAAAATATAGTCTATCCTCGAATATATGTTATGGGGATTCGAGAAAAAAAGTAAAATCTTTCAGAGATGGATGTAAGAATCGCCACACGTCCACCAACTGAAATTGCGATAGAAACGTAAGCAAACTATTATGATCTTTTTTCGAGGTAGAACACCGGCCCCCAGACGTGTCTTGGACAGGGTGCAGAGGTAGGTTACAATCACCCATCACAACAAGTTGTCCTTCTTTTTTCGTTTGGACCAGCTCCGCTAATGAATCAAAGAACTTAAATTGTTGTACGTTAGGAGCGTAGAGGTTAAGTAGCGTGTACTTTTCCCCTGCAATGTTAATGATAAGCAGAAGATATCTGCCCATAGGGTCGGCAATACATTCAAGTAACTCAAATGCAAAGTCCTTTTGAAATAAGATCCCCACTCCTGCGTACTTGGCCAATTTGGAGCTTGCCGCCCAAAACTGATGGGGATATGAATCGGAGCGCATTAAATGTTCATAGCGCCTCTTTAAGTGTGTCTCCTGTATAAAGGCAATAGCTATACCAGCTCTCTGTAGATCCTTATAGAGTAATTTACGCTTGCGGGGTGTATTTAGCCCTTTAACATTAAGGGACATTACCTTAAACGTAGCCATCTAGATAGGCAATTTTAGAAAAAATGTATTCCAAAAATTTTTAAAAAACTAGGAAAGAAAGGTCAGGAGTAAAGTCCCCCTATCAGTGAGCTTTCAGTGAGACTCATCTTAGATCGAAATATAACACTTGTGTGCCCTTCAAACATAATGCATGTCCAACAACTCTTAGATAAGAGACCCCCCCATGTACCCCACTCCCTCCCCCCTCCCCCATAGGAACCACAATCAGCTCTTGGGTTCCGCAACCAAACACGGGTGAATGAAGACAGCTTTCCAGTCGCTATCCCACCCGGTTGCATCAGTGTAAAACAAAACAAAATGTTAAATGTTTAACCAATCCTTCTAACTCTGCTAAGCATTGCATTAAGAAGGACAGAAATCAGCTCTGCAGAACAAGAAAATCTAGTTCAAGTAGGAGCTCCTTTCACTATTTCTGGGTCAGGGGTCCTCCTCAGTCTCTTCCCCCCCTTTCCCATCCGTTGCCAACGAGGTTCCTCTCTGCGGTCAGCACGTGGAGATAAAGATGGCTGCAGTTCCGCTAGGCTGTATCCACGTTCCTTGAGAATTCCTGCTGCTTCATGCACAGATTGCGCCTTGTATGTTTTCCCTTGCAAGGTAAAGCTGATGCCAAACGGAAAAAGCCAGCGGTATCTAATGCTTTCTTTAATCAAGATAGTAGTAATGGGTTTCATGTCCTGGCGTTTTTTAATTGTAGTAGGAGAGAGGTCAGCATAAACTTGAACTTCATAACTGGAAGGGGGACAATAAGTAAATCTACCACTCTAACATTAAATTTTCAAATGGGAAACTTTGATAAAATGAGGAAAACAGACAAAAACTGAAAGGTGCAGCTGCACAGGTTAAGTGCTCAACAGGCATGGACATTGTTTAAAAATACAATCCTAGAGGCGCAGTCCAGATGTATTCCATGCTTTAAGAAAGGTGGAAGGAAGGCAAAACGATTACCGGCTCGATTAAAAGGTGAGGTGAAAGAGGCTATTTTAGCCAAATAAAAAATCCTCCAAAAATTGGATGAAGTATCCATCTGAAGAAAATAGGAAAAAGCATAAGCATTGTCAAGTTAAGTGTAAAACATTGATAAGACAGGCTAAGAGAGAATTTGAAATGAAGTTGGCCGTAGAGGCAAAAACTCATAATAAAAACTTTTTAAAATATATCTAAAGCAAGAAAACTGTGAGGGAATCAGTTGGACTGTTAGATGACCGAGGAGTTAAAGGGGCTCTTAGGGAAGATAAGACCATTGCAGAATGATGAAATTAATTCTATGCTTCTGTTTTTACTAATGAGGATGTTGGGGAGATACCAATTCCGGAGATGGTTTTCAAGAGTGATGAGTCAGATTAACTGAACCAAATCATTGTGAACCTGGAAGATGTAGTAGGCCAGATTGATAAACTAAAGAGTAGCAAATCACCTGGACCGGATGGTATGCATCCTAGGGTTCTGAAGGAACTAAAAAATGAAATTTCTGATCTATTAGTTAAAATTTGTAAACTATCATTAAAATCATCCATTGTACCTGAAGACTGGAGGGTGGCCAATGTAACACCAATATTTAAAAAGAGGTGATTCGGGAAACTATAGACAGTGAGCCTGACTTCAGTGCTGGGAAAAATAGTTGAAACTATTCTAAAGATCAACATCACAGAGCATATAGAAAGACATGGTTTAATGGGACACAGTCAACATGGATTTACCCAAGGGGAGTCTTGCCGCACACATCTGCTTCATTTTTTTGAAGGGTTTAATAAAGATGTGGATAAAGGTGAACCGGTAGATGTAGTGCATTTGGATTTTCAGAAGGCGCTTGGCAAAGTCCCTCGTGAGGCTTCTAAGAAAACTAAAAAGTCATGGGATGGGAGGCGATGTCCTTTCTGGATTACAAACTGGTTAAAAGATAGGAAACAGAGAGTAGGATTAAATGGTCAATTTTCTCAGTGGAAAAGGGTAAACAGTGGAGTGCCTCAGGGATCTGTACTTGGACCGGTGCTTTTCAATATATTTATAAATGATCTCGAAAGGAATATGACGAGTGAGGTAATCAAATTTGCAGATGATACAAAATTATTCAGAGTAGTTAAATCACAAGCAGATTGTGATACATTGCAGGAGGACCTTGTGAGATTGGAAGATTGGGCATCCAAATGGCAGATGAAATTTAATGTGGACAAGTGCAAGGTGTTGCATATAGGGAAAAATAATCCATGTTGTAGTTGCACGATGTTAGGTTCCATATTAGGAGCTAGCACCCAGGGAAAAGATCTAGGCAATAGGCATCATAGTGGATAATACTTTGGAATCGTCAGCTCTGTGTGCGGCAGCAGTCAAGAAAGCAAACAGAATGTTAGGAATTATTAAGAAGGGAATGGTTAACAAAACGGAAAATGTCATAATGCCTCTGTATCGCTCCATGGTGAGACCGCACCTTGAATACTGTGGACAATTCTGGTCGCCGCATCTCAAAAAAGATATAGTTGCGATGGAGAAAGTACAGAGAAGAGCAACCAAAATGATAAGGGGGATGGAACAGCTCCCCTATGGGGAAAGGCTGAAGAGGTTAGGGCTGTTCAGCTTGGAGAAGAGACGGCTGAGGGGGGATATGATAGAGGTCTTTAAAATCATGAGAGGTCTTGAACGAGTAGATATGAATTGGTTATTTTACACTTTCGGATAATAGAAGGACTAGGAGGCAATCCATGAAGTTAGCAAGTACCACCTTTAAAACTAATCAAAGAAAATGTTTTCACTCAACGCACAATTAAGCTCTGGAATTTGTTGCCAGAGGATGTGGTTAGTGCAGTTAGTGTAGCCGGGTTTAAAAAAGGTTTGGATAAGTTCTTGCAGGAGAAGTCCATTAACTGCTATTAATCAAGTTGACTTAGGGAATGGCCTCTGTTATTACTGGCATTAGAAGCATAGGATCTACTTAATGTTTTGGGTACTTGCCAGGTACTTGTAACCTGGACTGGCCACTGTTAGAAACAAGATGCTGGGCTTGATGGACCCTTAGTCTGTCCCAGTATGCAACTTCTTATGTTCTTATACATTATGATGTCCACGAAAAGCCAGCAGACCTCCCTTGCTTAGTTGAAAATCTATTTGGCAAAAAGATCAGAGAAACATTCATTGAAATTAAAGATCAGAATTTAGCAGTCCACTCTCTTTGATGGCTCCCTAGTAGCCCTTTTCTTTGAGACATTCTTTCTTCTTGTGTAAGCGTCCATTCTACTACAGCCTTTCCTGCTGCTCTTTTCAACAGTACCACCTGCCGTCTCTTCTGGCCCAGGTATAGTCACAGAAGGGTCAAAAAAACAAACTACCTCTTCCTTACTGTAATAGACAATGTACACGAGAAGAGGACATATCAAATATTAGACATATACATATTAGAAAGAATATCTTATGTCATTGATGAATATTGGATATTGGTTTTATATGTGTGTGTATGTGTGATGGATGAGTGTGCTAGAGAGAATTTTAATGTTAGATAGGTAATTGGGGTATACATTAATCAATGAGATTAACTGTTTGATATGTCCTCTTCTTGTGTACATTGTATCTTCTGGCCCAGCATCAGCAGACACTTCCAACCAGACCCCGACAGTAGGAACACTGTCAATTGAAATCCACGCAACAGGCCCAACCCAAACTTGGGCTCAGTTTTTGATTCCTCAGAACAATCCTTATCTCTCAGTTGCAGTGCGAGGAAGAATCTGGACTTTATTAGAAATGTGACATCATATCACCAAGGACCTCTGAGTCCTCAAGATCGTGCAGTCTGGATACTGTTTGTGTTTCACCAGGCTACCATCCCTTCTGTATTGTAATTTCTCAATCCAGATCCATCTGATCTGCCACAGCTTCACCTAAAAGTCCAGTTGCTTCTTCAGCAGTGAGAATTAGAACCAATCCCTGCACCCAGCATGTGGCAGAGCTTTTACTCCCGATATTTCCTCATCCCTATTGCAGAAGTGGACCTTTGGGCCGAGGGGGAGTTGGCGCAACCTGCAGGTTCCCACCATTGGCAGGTGGAGCTGGCTGAAGCAGAGGCCCAACTGAAGCTTCAACAATACTAGGCCTCTTTCCCCTTAAGTTGAGCCCTCAGGTGCTGGGGCTTGCTGGACTTAGGCGCAGGCCTCTGTGGGGGTGAAGATCCATCATGTGGAAGATGTGGGCCAGTACAGAGGAAACTGGAGTAAGGTCAAGCAGCAGTCAGGGTAGGTGGCAGGCAATCAGAGATGGTTCAGGCTATGGACAAGGTGGACAGAATTCTCTCAGGGTCAAGGTTCAGGCAGAGATCGGGCCAGGTGGAGTTCAGTCAATAACAGTAAACAGGCGGTGGTCAAGCAGCTTCAAAGTCCAAGCCAAGGTCAAGCCAGAAGCCTAATCCAAGGAGATAAGGAACAAAGAGAAGTAAAAAGGGTTGCAGGAGCAAGGAGAGACAACGAAGACAGATGAGGAAAACTAACCGGGAAGAAAAGAATTCAAGATGAACCAGACAGCCAATGGAACTGTGACCAAGACAAGGGAATTCAGGAACACACAAGAACCAGGAACAGACGTCAGGACTCAAGAACTCTGAGGCAATGCAATTTTCTAAAGCGTCAACCTATTACCAAGGCAGGAAGTGCAAGGAAAGAGAGCTTTAAATAGAAGGGGAGCCCTTTAAATTGCAGGAAGTCAGGCACGTGTGCGCCTAGGACAGCCTGGAGTCGGCCTCAGTGTCTCACTCCCTTCCACTGCGTTGGCCTTTCAGACTCTGTGGTTAGCTGTGTGGCCATTTGGGTGCCTGCCCCAGCATTGGAGGCATTTGGAGAGGTCATGAGGCTGAAGGTAAGAGTGGCAGTTCGTGGGCCCATCCTACGGATTACCGAACGCAGTAACTTCCCCCTCTGAAGGTTTAGATTTCTTGGGGTGCATGGCATGAAAATCCTTCACCAATATATTGGTGGCAGGCTCCCATGTATTCTCTTCCAGGCCATATCCTTCCCATGAAATAAAATACTCCCATATCTTGACCCTACGTATGATGTCCAGGATTTCTTTTACTTGATAGATAACATCCTCTTCAGAGGATACCTCTTGAGGCTCAGGTAGTTTCCTGGATGGCCAAGTGAGAACCTGAAGTTTGAGAAGTAAAACATGGAATACATTGTAGATTCCTAAGGTAGCTAGTAAGCACAACTGGTAGGTTACTGGACCCAACTGGCAGGTGATTGGGAAGGGCCCGATGTAGCAGGGGGCAAGTCATATGGAGTCAAATGTGATGGGTGCTAAGCCAGACCTTGTCTCCTGGCTTAAAGTGTGGCACAGGCCTGTTGTATGTATCCATAGCTTTTCTGGCCCTCTCAGCCACTTTCTGAAGCATCTCCTCCATGTGGACCCAGAGTTGTTGGAGCTCCTGGTCTGTTTTGAGCTGCAGGCAAGGGAACAGTCAATGGGATAGGCAATGGGGGTGACAGTTGTCTCCCATAAACAGTTTGAAAGGGAGATGACTCTGTGGCAGTGCTGAAGTGGGAGTTGTGGGAAAACTCCACCCATGGAAAGAGAGACCCAGTTATCTTGCATAGTTATCTTGCATAGGCTCTGAGGAAAGTTTTTAATGTCCGGTTGGTCCATTGAGACTGGCCATTAGCTTGGGGATGGTATGCTGTTGTATAGTCCAAGGAGATGTTAAATTTTTTACAGAGGGAGCGCCAATACTTAGCTGTAAACTGAGCCCCAAGGTTAGAAGCAATATTTATTATTGTTTTAATTACAAAGAAACTAAATCGTTGCGAAGGTAAATACCAACATCGGTACAGAAAATCAAGTAAATAAATAAATAAATAGCTGATCGGGCAGAGTGTGCAGGCAGAAGATATTGTGAATACCCAGGCCAATTCCGGGGCCATGGGAAGTCCAGGAAGCGAGATGAAATGAGCCATTTTAGAGAACCGGTCAACCTCAACCCAAATGATTGTGCAGCCATTCGAGAGAGGGAGATCTACCACAAAGTCGATGGACACATGGGTCCAGGATTCCCTGGGGGCTGGCAATGGCTGTAACAACCCCCAGGGTTGTCCAGCCAAAGGCTTCTGCTGTGCACAGGCGGGGCAGGAATCCACGTAGGCCCAGACATTTCTCTGTGTCTGGTACCACCAGTAGTACTGCTGGAGCACCATGAGATAGCGGGCCCGCCCAGGGTGACACAGGAGGTGCTGATTTCAGTGTTGACGTTTATTTTATCAGGCGTCCATTGCTACAGGCCTCTAAATTGTGCTGTCATAAGAAAAGTGTACTTCTTTTTGATCAAATCAATATAGATATATTTTTCTCCATCGCAAGCAGTAAATTTAAGGGTCAGGTCGATACTAAGGAAGGGGACACACTTATCGCAACACAGAGAGAGGACCATACTTTTTTATGTTTTACAAAAGCCCTTATATATTGTATAAGACTATCCCTATCTGTTCATGCCTTTTTATCTGTGTTCATCCCTCATTCATCTGGACTGATCCATTACATATAGGTCCAGAGATTCACAATCCACTCTCCAGGATCAGAATGGGTATCGTTTGTGACTTTTTCAGTCAACCTCCATTTCCAACCATGACTGCAATATGAAGTGAAGATCTCTGAATCTTAATTCCCTGCCTTTTCTTACCATGAACAGTTAGTTGGCTGAATGGTGCGTGCGTCCATAGAACAGGAAGGGGCGAGCGCGTGCCTGCAGGTAACACAGCTAGAATGCAGGTATTCAGAGCAGATTTCCCCTCCCACTTGACCTTTCACTGTTTGAGCTGTCTGGGGGAGGAATCAGCAGGTCGGCTCATACACACAGCGCAGCTTTTGTGGCAGCAGTCGTGTGGTATGACCTTTTCTCCACATCCTTGAAACATCCCCCAGAAAAAAAAAAAAGGGAAACGTGCCCGTCACCCCCACATTCCAGAGCATGCAAGGACCAAGGTCGGTCAGTGACCTTAGTCACGAAGCCCGTGTTCACTCAAACACAGACAGCACCTGCAAGTTACTGTAAACATATCAGTCGACCAACCAGACGGAACTATCTGTACAGACGAAGACTTGACATTTATCCACGAGCCTTCATTCAGAACACGCCAGAGTTCCCTGTTCCTCGCTCTCTCCCCCTCCCCATATTTATATATCTGTCCTAACTCAGCACAGCCATCGCAGCAACAGCTCTTGACCAGGAGACACAAAGCATAGCTTCCCTTCTGAACCTGGGTACAGTGGTCACTGGTTGTCAGCACAGAGCGACGGCTGAGACGTTCTTCTCTCAGAGGCAGTGAGAGCTACCACGGCAGCATCCCCAGCCCCAGGCAGCCCGAGGAGCAGAAACCTGATCCAGGAATCATACCCAGGTCGCCACACGGCGCCTGCAGGTCGGACTTATTTAATGAATTTTTTTAAAACTTCTGCAGCAGCTCCTCGTGCACATTGACACTTGCCGAACCAGTTTGAAACAGCACATTTTGCACCAAGGTTTTTCTTTGCAACCTGTGTGAGAAAGTGCAGGAAGTGGCGTAGTGCCATGACAGATCCATAGTCAGAACCTCTGGGAGGTAAACAGAAAAGGCATCAGCCAACACCACTGGCACTCCATGCCGTGCATGTGTGCTGCTATCACTTGTTCCCCACACTGGGCTTCTACCAGGAGAACATTGGCGTTGGCGCATTCAGCGATTAACGAGCCGCAGTAACATTTGCAGAGGTCTCCATTAGATATAGTGGAAGACATTGCAAGATCCCACAGGAATTCCCAGGTGATAGGGTTGTGGAGGACATTGTCTTCAGCGCTGCAGGATCATTCAGGAGCTCACAGATAACCTGCATGGGATTCAGTTGTGGAGGACACCACCTTCTGGTGAGGGGATCCTACATCAATGTATGCTGATGGACCTGTAAAGCAAGATGTCAGAGGTTCCATGAGACGACAAGCCATCCTCTCTCTGTCGCTCAGAATCATCACTGCAGGTTTTAGGGCTCGCAGACATACATCCACATGGAGAATGTCCTGCCCTTTGCTTGATTGCTATAGGGTAGGGGTTGAAAGTGGCTGCATTGGGACCCGAGACTAGAGAGCTGGCGATGGCTGTAGTCAGCAGTGCCTTCTGATCTGCCAATACAAACAGGCACATGTTTACTGGAAGCTTAGCCAAAGACAAAAGCCTCGCCAACAACGTTCCCTCCCTCCACTGCTGCAGTAAATGCTCTGACTGGGCACAGTAGAAAGACCTTCCAGGGGAGAAGGCAGACAAAGCTGAGAGTCACATCAGACACTGAGGCTCGGGCACATGAAGACTGATAATTTGTCTAGACGTAACTCAACCAGCCAAGATTCAGTTATCCCAGGCGTTGCTGGTTACATAAGGCTGGGGATGGGTGCAGGAGTGCCAAGTACTTTAAAGGTCATCACTGTGGCAATTCCACTCTTTTTCTCCAGGGCTCATTGAAGGGAGCTGTGCAGGAGCACTGAGTGCACAACTCCTGTTGTCCCAGCTTCTCCCAGCAGCAGTCACTGTGGAGAAATGTTGCAGGAGTGCAGGGTGTGAGGAAGTTCACAGCTTTTGCAGTCCCAGTCTCTCTCAGGAGGAGGCATTATAGGAAATGGTAGTGAAGCACTGGGTGTGGGGGTGATCACAGCTCCTGCAGGCCCAGCCTCTCCCAGCAGGAGTCACTGTAGGAAATGGTGCAGGTGGATTGGGTGTGGGGTGATCACAGCTTCTATAGTCCCAGCCTCTCCCAGCAGGAGTTACTGTAGGGAATAGTACAGGAGTGTTGGGTGTAGGGGAGCTCACAGCTCTTGTAGTCCTAGCCTTGTTCAGCAGGACAGTAGGGAATGGAGCAGTAGTACTGGGTATTAGAGAGTTCACAGCTGCTGCAACTGCTCCCAGCTTGTGACGGTTTGAAAAATATAACCCCCAGTAAAACTGCCATTAAAATTATTTGATAGCATCGTTCAGCCAATTTCTTTTATATGGGAGTGAGGTCTATCATTAACCTCAAGATATACAGAATGGACCAGTACCCCAACAGAAATCCTACACCTGCAGTTCTGCAAAGAGACACTCTATGTCCACAGAAACACCCCCTAATAATGGATGCAGAGCAGAATTAGGACACTTCCCCTTACTATTCACCATGCAAAAAAGAATATTCAGATTCTGGTGCCACCTCAGTAACAGCAACACAAACTCCCTCCACTCCCAGGGAGTGCAAAACCCTAGGAAAAACACACTCAGCACCTGTGTAGCAAACTTGCCCTTCCAATCCAGCACTAACTCCCAGAACTAAAAAGTAACAGCTCTACTTATGAGAACGCAGCACTGAAAATGTAACTTCAGTGCACCCTCTATTGAGAGGTGCTGATTGGAAGACAGAACAAGCTGCACTGCTATAGATCCCGACACAGAGAGTGCACGCTAAGAGACTGCTTCACCTTGGATGGAGAGACAGATTCTCACCTGACACAGGATAAGTGATCACAGACAAAATCTAAACTTGAAACCCAAGAAGCCAGACTCTTTATGCAGTGCAATGCTGGAGAAATAGAGTAATGTATTTCCTCCTGTGCTGTGCAAAGTACAAACATATCAGAGACACACATTTCATAAAACTAACAGAGAAAAACGAGACTTCCCACAAAAGGAGCAGGAAAACGCTGTATAATCTGGGGGGGAAAGGGGAGGAACAGCATGAAACCAGGTGGGTCCTTCCACCAGGTCAGAAATGTGGTCTGACCAGAGACAATACGGAACAGCACCCAAAGCTGAGAGTTCACCTTGATACTGTAGTTTCTGTATTATTATTTCTGTAATTTTTTCCCCGTCTGATTTTCCATCACTTTTATGTATTACTTTGGCAACACATAGACAATTGTCCTGCCAATGAATCTTGTGTCACTGCTTTTCACAGCACCTTACAGCTGACTAATTTCTGCATTTGTATGAATGTAGAAACCTTCTCTCGGGGGGGGGGGGGGGGGGCACCGTGTACAAAGCAAAGGAATTCTGCAGATTCCCGCCAGCACTGGAAAGCTCAGCCCTCTCATTCAGCAGCAACAACATGGAGAGCTGGGACTGCAGACAGATCCTACCCCCTCATTCTACCTCTCTGCCCGCGCTTGTGAAGACAGATCCTGACGGACCGCTTTCCTGACATGATGTGCTCCTGAGTCTCAGGTGCCTGCTTCTCCGGACACCATGAATGTATACCCAGGCTGGGAAACCACTATATAGCGCTTTTCCTTGTGTAATTATTGAACAAGTTGCCAGGACGCCCTGAATGAGCAGGGATCAATAGCTTTGTGCAGGGAGGTAAAGGATTTGACCTTTGTACCTGTAAGCACCTGGGGAGGTGTGTTGAAATCTTTCAGCTTCTCAGAGCATCCCAGCACCAACACACCAAGCAGAAATAGTCTCATTGCATGGAAAGCTCTACCACTCCCCGATCCTGGTTTTAAAGGGCCTTATTGACCTTGGTAAAACTTGCCTGCAGGAAAATCCCATACTAAAGCCTCTTCTACTCTATAGGGATTTCCGCACAGTACTCCAGGCCATCATTCTCACTAAATTAGATTACTGCAATTCACTCCTGCAGGGCCTTCCAGCATACACCACCAAACCACTCCAGATGGTACTGAATGCCACTGCAAGGATACTTACCAATGCCAAAAAAAGGGACCATATCACCCCGATCCTCCAGCATCTCCATTGGCTGCCCATCAAATATAGGATTCAGTTCAAAACCTGCATGATGATTCACAAGGCCCTACATCACATCTCCCCACTCAACCTAACTTTCCAGCTTCAACTACACTCTTCTAAAAAACCAACCAGAAGGGCATACCAGAATAGAATGATCACACAACCTGCAAAATCTACCCTGAGGAAACGTGCTCTATCTACAGCGGGCCCGTCTCTCTGGAACTCCCTACCACCGGACCTCCGCCTTGAGCCGTGCCATACTACTTTTAAAGTGAAACTCAAGACTTGGCTCTTCCGTCAAGCTTTCCCAGAGAGCTAAAAGCAAGAAGAACAACAACCATCCTTGCCTTACAGCAATAATCTAATGTTTATATTACTTCAGTTACATGTTTCCAAGTTGTGTTCTAAGTTGATCTTAGTTGTTTTTCCCAATAGATTGTACTTTATTATATATTATCCGTTTATTAATTCGATATGTTCCATGTAAACCGCTTCCCCGGCGATAGTTATTTCTGTTAAATGTGAACCGGAGTTATATGTATTGTATACAGGAACTTCCGGTATATAAAAACCAAAAATAAATAAATAAATAAATAAATACTACGGGCCCGCTGTAAAGCGGGTGGACGAGATGGGCCTCACAGGGCTCAATCCACCCTCACACTGTGTGCGTGGGAGCGCAGCACAAGGCCGACATGAGGAGGTGCCACTCGAGAGTAGGGTAAGGCTGCCACATTTCACAGTCTGGCTGGGGCAAAGCGGATGCTGCTGCTGCACTTGCCAACCCACAGGCGACATTTTGGGGGCTCCTGGCACATTCGGAAGTGTCACACAGTTAACAGTAACACGGTAAATGATGGCAGGTGAAGACCCAGGTGGTGCGTTCAGTCTTCGCAGCAAGGTGTCTAGGGTTGTAACTGCCGTTCCATGCAAGCTACCCCAATGCAAGAATATTCCACCTACAATCACCATAGGGAGCTCCATTTCTTCATTTGTATCCTTTAGCCACGAGGATCCTCTCTGTGTTTACGCCACTTCCTTGTAAATTCCATTACCGTTCTTATCGTCAGCGCCTTTTCCAGGAGGGCTGCATGCCTTGCATCCGCCAAGGTTTTTTGTGAAGAAGTACTTCCTGATACTGCTCCTGAGTCCTGCCCCTTGAAGGTTCATATCCATGTTCTACAGCTTCCTTTCCGTCAGGAAATGTTTGATTCTTGTAAATCATTCATACTTTTCAGAGAGGTAAAATTCTGTATCATATTTCCCCTGTCTCTCCTCTCCTCTAGGGGATGCATATTCAGGTCCTTCAGTCTCATCTTTCATGGCTTTTGCTACAGACCCCACACCATTTCGGGTGCCTCTCTCTGGGCTGTCTCAGTCCTGTTTCTACCCTTAATGAGATGGGATCTCCAGAACTGAACACAGTACTCCAGGTAAGGCAAACCGATGACCTGTACAAGGGCATTATCACCTCCTTATTCCTGCTGATTATTCCCCTCTCTATGCAACACTCTGGCTTTAGCTACTGCTTTGTCGCATTGTTTAGCTACCCTCAGATCATCAGACATTCTCACCCCAAAGTGTCTCTTCTTGGTCTGTGCATATCAGTCCTTCACCTCTCATCACACAGTGCTGTCTGACCAATCATAATGCTTGATGTTTTACAGATTTCCTGGTCTTGTCTCAGAAAATCTCTGGACTTGCAGTCCTGTAGGGATGTGTTTTTCTTGTTTGGAACTGCAAGTGCAGAGTTGACTTGGTGCAGAAGCAGAATGGGCTCATTTTTTGTATGTCACGACTTTTGAGTTTGTTGGTAACTTTACACAAAACCCCAAACATTCCAGAAAGTTCTCTCTTAGTATTGGCAGTTTAATTTGAGCTGGGGAAGCAGAGCATCATAATGTGATAGCTCATTGACCGTTGCTGATGTCACCAAGGTACTAGGTCAAGGGCGCATTAGGTATTAAAGGTGCTGTGATAGTTCCGCTCAGGCTGACACTCTCTGAAGGAGATTCAGTCAAAGAGGTCCATGCCGTCTTCTCGCCCCCGGGTGAGACTGCCTTTCAGACTACGCCCTCCTGTCAGGATTATCTTCCCATGCAAGGATCCATTGGTGTCCTGGTCCACAGAGATTGGCCAATTTGCTTTTCATTGTCTTCCCCTGCTCACAGTGGAAAGTCAAATTAGCAAACCAGAAGTGTATATGATCCCACCTGCCAGTTCTTAGCAAGTGAAAAACAGGGAAGGTGAGGGAGGTTAGAGAGAGGATGAGAGAAATTGAAGATGGAGTAAGGGAGAGATAGAACATACAGGGGAGAGATATGCATGTCCATGCCCTAGGAACTACTTTTTGCAAATTACAATATCTGAAGTCCTTGCCTCAGCTTGAAGACATGACAGTGGCCTGAAGTTTGCTCTGATACCTACAAGGTAGAACTGCTCCAGTATGAAATCTCTGTCTTTCCATTTCTCTCCCTCCCTTCTGCATGTCTTTCAGATCTCGCCTTCCCACAGGGCTTAATTTATGGGAGAACATAGTTCTGCCACTTCTTTTTAGATTTATTAGGCAGAGCAGCAGGGCTTGTACTGATCCAGCCCCTCTCCTAAAGGCAGCCTGCGGGGAAGAGTATTAATGATTTACAACCAAGCCTACCCAGAATAGTCTCCTCCCACCTTCACCATAGCTCTCACCACCCCCCGGTGACCGCCCTTTCCTTATATTAAGGAGTTAATTACTTTGTAAATTGTTATTCTTCTTGTTATGACTTCTTGTTTTAATCTATCCTTCCATCCTGCACTTGGTTAACCCCCCACTCAGTTCTCTTTCCCTGTTGATATGTATTTTCCAAGCCTTCTGTTAATATGTGAACCGGTATGATGTCCCCACTAATACCGGTATATAAAAGTTTCTAAATAAATAAATAAATAAGAGGAGACGAGAAGTGGAGCCTGGAGAAGACAGAGCAGAGAACAGCCACTCTACTCCCTAATCCAGCTCCTTCCCTTCTCTTCTACAGAAAACAGGACATAAGAACATAAGAACATGCCATGCTGGGTCAGACCAGGGGTTCATCAAGCCCCGCATCCTGTTTCCAACAGTGGCCAATCCAGGCCATAAGAACCTGGCAAGTACCCAAAAACTAAGTCTATTCCATGTAACCATTGCTAATGGCAGTGGCTATTCTCTAAGTGAACTTAATAGCAGGTAATGGACTTCTCCTCCAAGAACTTATCCAATCCTTTTTTAAACACAGCTATACTAACTGCACGAACCACATCCTCTGGCAACAAATTCCAGAGTTTAATTGTGCGTTGAGTAAAAAAGAACTTTCTCCGATTAGTTTTAAATGTGCCCCATGCTAACTTCATGGAGTGTCCCCTAGTCCTTCTACTATCCGAAAGAGTAAATAACCGATTCACATCTACCCGTTCTAGACCTCTCATGATTTTAATAAGAAAAAGCAGAGCTGAGAGTGTTAGAGCTGCTTCCCCAGAGGGGAGAGCAGCCACATGGCCTTGATTTTTGTGCAATTGAAAGGCCATGAGAGAGGATGGGAAAGGGTGAAGAGACATGAGGTAAATACCTGGCTGCCCTGCTGCTACTGGGCGTGGCTCCATACATATGCATTTATTTATTTATTTATTTAAGGGTTTTCTATACCGACATTCGTTGTTGGACATCAGATCGGTTTACAGGCAACATGGAGTCAGCAACAGAGCTTTACAGTGTAACCAATATAACAGCTTTTACGGAGTAACTATAACAACAGTTCAACAGAACCAGCTAAGCAGATTATATTTGTTAAGTGCAGCAGTAACAGGGTAATAATGTGACCAATAGGGCTTGTTACATAATAAAAATGTATATACATATCTAAATTGAATAGTATAGTTAATGTAATAATATATTTGGGTGTATGGACTGGACTGTTTTTAGTAGAATAAACTAGGGTAAGGCGAAGTTTGGCATTTTCCGTGATGAGAGCTACTGTGTGGGGAGGTGTTAGGATAAGGGCGAGGGGCGTAGGTTATTGTGAGGGCCGGGCGTAGGGCTGGTATAGGATGCATTGCAATAGGATGCAGTGTAGCGTAATATGCACGAGTGTGCATGTGTAGGAGAGAGTTCCCACTTGGGCTCTCCCGCTCATCACTCCCAGCTCTTACCCCTTGCCTTGCTTCACCCCACTCCACCTCCACTGAATGTGTCAGTGAATTAAGCCCAATTCACTGACACATTCAACTAAACTTTCTTTTCCTCAATGACGTGAATTGCATGAACGACATTAGAGAATGCTTTTCCACGGAAAGGGGGGTGGATGCCTGCAATGCCCTCTTGGAAGAAGTTGTAGAGGCGAAAATGGGAACAGAATTTTAAAACCGTAGGGATATACAAAGAGGATCCCTAGTGGCAAGAAGATGGGAGTGAAGCTCTGGGCAACCTTTATAAAGTGGTGGGTACGGTCCACAGCAGCAGCGGAGTAACCTGCCCAGGACGGCAGCTACAGCCCAAGAGCAGCCCTGGCAATTTCCTGCACAAAGCGGTGGTTATGACCTGCATGGAGGGACCATGGATGTTAATGAGCACGGGCAGGCCAGATTGTAAGATGGATGGGGCCTACTAGAAGAGATGGTGGAGGCTATCACTGTAACAGATTTTAAATGTGCTTGGGCTGATACGGATTGGTAGGGAGAGGGTGGAGGGGCTCCCAGCTGCATCGCTCACAAGCATTGCTGGCGTTCTCTGATTCCGCCGACCTGCCAGCGAGTTCGCTTTCTCCCGTGGTGTGTGCTCCCCTGTGGCCTGGCGTCCCCCCTGCATTCCCTGCAGAGACTGCCCTCTCCCCGACTCCGTCCACTGGCAGGAGGGTGCCAGGGCTCTGCTCACTGGCAGTTGCAGTTCCAAAGATTGGCAGCTGTAGGGCTCAAATGGGATTTTAAGATTGCACCCAGAAACGGGCCGGATTTTCAGTCTGCATCCGACATCTCCAGCCAAAAATATGCCTGCTGAAATAAGGTGTAGGGGCGAGCTAGTTGTCCAACACCTGGAAAATTAACTGAACTGCCGCAAGCTGCTTTTATCGGTTGTCTGCATTTAGCCATCCACCTCCACCCGGACACCTGTCATCTTGCTTTGAAATTGTATTAGATGCCCACCTATTCCTTCTGCATAGGGAGGGCAGAAAGGAAGGAATAGCACTTTATTTAAAAAAAAATGTTAAAGCAACTGAAATGCAGGGAGTAGGGGGGAAAGGAGGCGTTGCTGTGGGTTAATGTGGAAAGGTGGAATGGCTTTCACTTTCATCAGAGGACTTCAGAGACCTCCAACTCAGACAGCAGAGCTGGACAGAGATCTAACTGATGGCACAGAGTGAAAGGGGGAAGATTGAAATCTGCTGCGTACTGACTGGAGCAGGACTGGTTAGAAATGGAGAGATTCTGGACTCCCTTCAAGGCTTATGGAACCCACAAGGGAAGGGGCTCGATGCTGGACCTGGTGCCTGCCCACAGGGACAGCATTTCCAAAGTCTTACCTGGGAGCCCAGCGGAGCGCCAGTGATTATCAGGAAGGGGGTCACATGAAGGCCAGAAGGCTTCACCAGCACTGATTTTGTTTAAATGAGGAGGCCCGTAGGGAGGCATGGCAAGGTGTTAGGAAAGCAAATAAAAGTCAGAGGGAAAAGATCAGGATGTAGGTCAAAGGAGGTGACCGAAAAAGATAAGGGCAAAAAAAAAAAATTAGCTTTCAAAAGGTACAAGGGTTACAAAAGGAAAAAATATCTGGAAAAGATGAAAAAAAAAAACAGGGAACATAGTTAGGCTGGCAAAGGTAAAAGTGGAATAAAAGATTGTGCCGTGTGTCCACGGCACAAGGATCACCTGCTACCACAGCAAAGCCAGGTGACCAAAATCTTTTTCTGCTACATCAATGGAGGAGCAGGGAGGCCAGGAGTCAAATCCCACCGCTGCTCCTTGTAACAAGTCACTTTACCTTCCATTATCTCCAGTACAAACTTAGGGCCCGATTTAAAAAGGCTTTTCTCCTATTTAGTGTCTAAGAGAAAAATGCTCAGTAAATGATTGCGCTTGATTGTAAGCCCTCTGGGGACAGGGAAATACCGAAAGTACCTGAATGTAATCTGCTTTGAAGTGTTACAAAAGGCAGACTACAAATCAAATAAATGGAGGATGGGCAGAAGTGTAGAGGAAGGCGGGCATGGATGGTGAGGAAGAAAAAGCAGAAATTCTAAACATATGTTTTTCATCTTTCTCTGAAGAAGGGGTAAGAGAAGGACCACAGAGAGTACAAAAGAATACAGACAGTTTGTATGGAAATAGTTAAACTACAAGTAGACAAAACCCTGGTGCCAGATGGTTCCATCCTAGAATAGTAAGGGAGCTTTTGAAGATCTAACATGATGGAGCACTGATAATAAAACAGATCCATAGCACTGATAACCTGGGGCGGAGTACCAGCCGTGTCTGAAGGAGCCTCGGGTAACCAGATAGGGGGAGATGAAAGATCTCTCTTGCAGGAAGTTGTACACTGCCTGTAAAGTGGATTCCTGCCCCCTCTAATCTGGGCATGGCAGATTAGGCAACTTTCCAAAAACAGTTCAAAGCCTCGGGGGCAGTGTCTTCCATCAGGAGTGGTGTGGCAGGTCTGGGCTCTTAAAACAGCTTGCGCAGAGAAGATCTGTCAGCGTTTCTCAGACTCTGGGATGATTTTGTACCCGGGCTGTTATGATGTGGATTTCATTGCTTTTGTCTGGGACAATGTGTTCCAACAGCTCCATCAACAAACAGTTCTTAAAGCTGCAGGACCAGCCATAGCCTTCAAATTAAAAACCTGCCTTAATTCTTGCCTGTATTGCTTCCATTTTGGGTCTTGTTTTGGGATCTCCTTTTTTTCTATGTATTGTATAATGTCTAACGATCTGAAGTCGGCAAAACAATGTGACAAGGCGATAGCTAAAGCCAGAAGAATGCTGGGCTGCATAGAGAGAGGAATATCGAGTAAGAAATGGGAAGTGATAATCCCCTTGTACAGGTCCTGGGTGAGGCCTCACCTGGAGTACTGTGTTCAGTTCTGGAGACCGTATCTCCGAAAAGACAGAGACAAGATGGAGGCGGTCCAGAGAAGGGTTGACCAAAAAGGTAGAAGGTCTTCATCGAATGACTTAGGAGGAGAGATTGAAGAATCTAAATATGTACACCCTGGAGGAAAGGAGGAGCAGGGGTGATATGATACAGACTTTCAGATACTTGAAAGGTTTTAATGATCGAAAGACAACAACAAACATTTTCCGTCGGAAAAAAATCAGCAGAACAAGGGGTCACGATTTGAAGCTCCAGGGAGGAAGACTCAGAACCAATGTCAGGAAGTATTTCTTCACGGAGAGGGTGGTGGATGCCTGGAACGCCTTTCCGGAGGAAGTGGTGAAGACCAAAACTGTGAAGGATTTCAAAGGGGCGTGGGATAAACACTGTGGATCCATAAAGTCTAGAGGACGTGAATGAATGTGGAAAAAAGGATTTGCATTCACAAAAAAACAGGGAGTAGCTTGCTTGTAACGGCGGTTACTACCCCAAACCAAATAAGCCTGATATTTCACTTTCAATGCATATCCAGTATAGCTCTCTGCTTCAATGGCAAGGGAGAAAGACTGATACTTCACGCATATCCAGCATAGCTCTCTGCTTTAACGGCAGGGGAGAAAGACTGATGCTTCACACATAACCAGCATAACTCTCTGCCTCAACGGCAGGGGGAATGAAGAAAAGAGGATCTATATACAGACAACAACCAAAAAGGACTGAATTACATAGTCTGGGAAAACAAATAAGCATGGGTGTAGCTTGCTTATTGCGGCGGTTACTACCCCTAACTAATTAAGCTAAATATTTCACATAGATGCAGCTCCAACACTGCTCTCTGCATTAATGGTGGGGGTGGAAGGGAACTAGAACCAAAAGGTTACTAAGAGCCAAAAGTAACAGATAAGTATGAGAAAAAAATGTGCAAAGCTTGCTGGGCAGACTGGATGGGCCGTTTGGTCTTCTTCTGCCTTCATTTCTATGTTTCTATGTTTCTATGTTTTATTGATTGGAATAAATTGTTTGGCCACACTCCTATTTTTAAAATCTCCTTTTCTGAGTCCTCCTCGCCTCTTTCAGCTGTCTGTGCTGTATTCCTGCTTTATATATCACACTTTGATACCCATATGGAGCTGTGATGAAGATCCGCTCTTCAGCTGTCCATGCTGTATTCCTGCATTACATGTATCAGTGTGACACCGGCATAGGGTTCTGATGAAGATTCACACTTCAGCTATCCATGCTGTATTCCTGCTTTTGATGTATCAGTGTGACACCGGCGTAGGGTTCTGATGAAGATTCACGCTTCAGCTATCCATGCTGTATTCCTGCATTACATGTATCAGTGTGACACCGGCGTAGGGTTCTGATGAAGATTCACACTTCAGCTATCCATGCTGTATTCCTGCATTACATGTATCAGTGTGACACCGGCGTAGGGTTCTGATGAAGATTCACGCTTCAGCTATCCATGCTGTATTCCTGCTTTTGATGTATCAGTGTGACACCGGCGTAGGGTTCTGATGAAGATTCACACTTCAGCTATCCATGCTGTATTCCTGCATTACATGTATCAGTGTGACACCGGCGTAGGGTTCTGATGAAGATTCACGCTTCAGCTATCCATGCTGTATTCCTGCATTACATGTATCAGTGTGACACCGGCATAGGGTTCTGATAAAGATTCACACTTCAGCTATCCATGCTGTATTCCTGCTTTACATGTATCAGTGTGACACCGGCGTAGGGTTCTGATGAAGATTCACGCTTCAGCTATCCATGCTGTATTCCTGCATTACATGTATCAGTGTGACACCGGCATAGGGTTCTGATGAAGATTCACACTTCAGCTATCCATGCTGTATTCCTGCTTTACATGTATCAGTGTGACACCGGCATAGGGTTCTGATAAAGATTCACACTTCAGCTATCCATGCTGTATTCCTGCTTTACATGTATCAGTATGACACCGGCATAGGGTTCTGATGAAGATTCACACTTCAGCTATCCATGCTGTATTCCTGCATTACATGTATCAGTGTGACACCGGCGTAGGGTTCTGATGAAGATTCACGCTTCAGCTGTCCATGCTGTATTCCTGCTTTACATGTATCAGTGTGACACCGGCATAGGGTTCTGATGAAGATTCACGCTTCAGCTATCCATGCTGTATTCCTGCATTACATGTATCAGTGTGACACCGGCATAGGGTTCTGATGAAGATTCACACTTCAGCTATACATGCTGTATTCCTGCTTTACATGTATCAGTGTGACACCGGCATAGGGTTCTGATGAAGATTCACACTTCAGCTATCCATGCTGTATTCCTGCATTACATGTATCAGTGTGACACCGGCATAGGGTTCTGATGAAGATTCACACTTCAGCTATCCATGCTGTATTCCTGCATTACATGTATCAGTGTGACACCGGCGTAGGGTTCTGATGAAGATTCACGCTTCAGCTGTCCATGCTGTATTCCTGCTTTACATGTATCAGTGTGACACCGGCATAGGGTTCTGATGAAGATTCACGCTTCAGCTATCCATGCTGTATTCCTGCATTACATGTGTCAGTGTGACACCGGCATAGGGTTCTGATGAAGATTCACACTTCAGCTATCCATGCTGTATTCCTGCATTACATGTATCAGTGTGACACCGGCATAGGGTTCTGATGAAGATTCACACTTCAGCTATCCATGCTGTATTCCTGCATTACATGTATCAGTGTGACACCGGCATAGGGTTCTGATGAAGATTCACACTTCAGCTATCCATGCTGTATTCCTGCTTTACATGTATCAGTGTGACACCGGCATAGGGTTCTGATGAAGATTCACACTTCAGCTATCCATGCTGTATTCCTGCTTTACATGTATCAGTGTGACACCGGCATAGGGTTCTGATGAAGATTCACACTTCAGCTATCCATGCTGTATTCCTTCTTTACATGTATCAGTGTGACACCGGCATAGGGTTCTGATGAAGATTCACACTTCAGCTGTCCATGCTGTATTCCTGCTTTACATGTATCAGTGTGATGCCTGCATGGGACTCCTAATGAAGATCTGCTCTACAGCTATCCATGCTGTATTCCTGCTTTACATGTATCAGTGTGACACCGGCATAGGGTTCTGATGAAGATTCACACTTCAGCTATCCATGCTGTATTCCTGCTTTACATGTATCAGTGTGACACCGGCATAGGGTTCTGATGAAGATTCACACTTCAGCTGTCCATGCTGTATTCCTTCTTTACATGTATCAGTGTGACACCGGCATAGGGTTCTGATGAAGATTCACACTTCAGCTGTCCATGCTGTATTCCTGCTTTACATGTATCAGTGTGACACCGGCGTAGGGTTCTGATGAAGATTCACACTTCAGCTATCCATGCTGTATTCCTGCTTTACATGTATCAGTGTGACACCAGCATAGGGTTCTGATGAAGATTCACACTTCAGCTATCCATGCTGTATTCCTGCTTTACATGTATCAGTGTGACACCGGCATAGGGTTCTGATGAAGATTCACACTTCAGCTATCCATGCTGTATTCCTGCTTTACATGTATCAGTGTGACACCGGCGTAGGGTTCTGATGAAGATTCACACTTCAGCTGTCCATGCTGTATTGCTGCATTACATGTATCAGTGTGACACCGGCGTAGGGTTCTGATGAAGATTCACACTTCAGCTGTCCATGCTGTATTCCTGCTTTACATGTATCAGTGTGACACCGGCATAGGGTTCTGATGAAGATTCACACTTCAGCTATCCATGCTGTATTCCTGCTTTACATGTATCAGTGTGACACCGGCATAGGGTTCTGATGAAGATTCACACTTCAGCTATCCATGCTGTATTCCTGCTTTACATGTATCAGTGTGACACCGGCATAGGGTTCTGATGAAGATTCACACTTCAGCTATCCATGCTGTATTCCTGCTTTAAATGTATCAGTGTGACACCGGCGTAGGGTTCTGATGAAGATTCACACTTCAGCTATCCATGCTGTATTCCTGCTTTACATGTATCAGTGTGACACCGGCGTAGGGTTCTGATGAAGATTCACACTTCAGCTATCCATGCTGTATTCCTGCTTTACATGTATCAGTGTGACACCGGCATAGGGTTCTGATGAAGATTCACACTTCAGCTATCCATGCTGTATTCCTGCATTACATGTATCAGTGTGATACCGGCATAGGGTTCTGATAAAGATTCACACTTCAGCTATCCATGCTGTATTCCTGCTTTACATGTATCAGTGTGATGCCTGCATGGGACTCCTAATGAAGATCCGCTCTACAGCTATCCATGCTGTATTCCTGCTTTACATGTATCAGTGTGATGCCTGCATGGGACTCCTAATGAAGATCCGCTCTACAGCTGTCCATTCTGTATTCCTACTTTACATGTATCAGTGTGACACCGGCATAGGGTTCTGATGAAGATTCACACTTCAGCTATCCATGCTGTATTCCTGCTTTACATGTATCAGTGTGACACCGGCATAGGGTTCTGATGAAGATTCACACTTCAGCTATCCATGCTGTATTCCTGCATTACATGTATCAGTGTGATACCGGCATAGGGTTCTGATAAAGATTCACACTTCAGCTATCCATGCTGTATTCCTGCATTACATGTATCAGTGTGATGCCTGCATGGGACTCCTAATGAAGATCCGCTCTACAGCTATCCATGCTGTATTCCTACTTTACATGTATGAAAATGGTGCCGACCGGGCCAGGTGCGAGGGTGCACCTGGTGCCGTTTTTAGGTTTCGGGGGTATGGAAAGTGGGTCGAGGGGGTGGGCTGGGACACTACTTTTTTTTTCTTTCGGGGGGAGGGGGTGCCTGGGACCTTTTTATTTTTTCAATCAGGGGGACAGTTGCTGTCACTTGGAGGGAGTTGCACGGTGTGGCAGAGGAGGGAATCTGTCACTTGGGAGGTTATGATTGCAGGGGGCCGGGGCTTTATTTTATGTTTTAGCTTTGGGCAGGGCAGAAGGGGCAGGAGCTGTCGCTGTGCGTATTTTTTTTTTAAACATTTTGTGGGAGTCAGTGCAGCCTCGACTTGCGGCCATGGGTTGAGATAGGGGTCAGCAGTGACCCCCACTCAGCCTCCCCATTTGCCATGATTTTTTTTTCTTGCCACTTTAGATGTGCGGTGGGAGCCTCAGGACCTGTGTTAGGGTCCTGGGCCTCCTGCTTCACCACTGACGCATTTTACATAGGTGTTATTTTATCACCGCTGACCACCTTCTCGCTCGATGAGGATAAAATAGTTACAGCAACTTGACTAGCAATGACTTTCTTTGCATGCATTTGCATTACTCATGCATGCAAATCACATGCAAAAGAAGGTTATTGTAATAGGGAATGGTATCTGGGCAGGGAGATGCAAAATATTGCGAATACTGTGCGATATACGCAATATAACACGCGTTAGTGTACTGACGCAGCTTGCTGCACCGTTCCCTTAGATTGTGAGCCCTCTGGGGACAGGTGAATACCTACAGCACTTGAATGTAATCCACTTTGAAGCGCCTACAAAGTGGAATATAAATAATTACCTAAAAAACATATTTTCAAGTGTGCATGAGGGGTGGGGGAGCATCAAGAAAACCGGGTCCTAGTGAATGTCCAGCTATTGCCCGTAACTCTAAAAGCTAAGGGGAAAAGAGGAGAGGGAGGGAGAAGGAGAGCGGGCAGAAAGAAATGCCCTGGGCTTGCAGGCGGAGAGAGCTGAAGCTGGATACAAGGAAGGATCCCCTGCCGGAGGATGATGAAGACCAGCTCTGCCACTCAGAAGACATCCCTCACTCCTTCCTCCGGGAACCTGGCTGCCACCAGGCTGGCTCCATCCCCAGCCCCGCCTGCCACGTTTCCTCCGCCAGTCGTGGAATCTGGTTTGGTGCACGGGAGGTTAGGGTAGCCCGGACTCCCGAATCCACGCAGCTGAAGCTGCTTTCGGTCTGGTGAGCTTTCAGGCAGATAATGGTGTTTTTGGGATCCCGAAGGGCCGCATCTGATGCGAACTAAAAAAAAAAAACCCACACCTAAAGAGCTGAAATGCTTTGGGCCTTGGTATTGGTGGATATAGGGGAACAAGCCCCAGGGTGAGGTTTGGTGAAATCGCTTCTTCAGAAGGCCCTGGATGGCTAAGGACCCAACTTCACTCAAAAATATGTAAAAAAATTCAGCACCAGCACAGTGCTGTTAGGTCCGAGTTTAAACTGGCTTGGAGGGTAATGGTCTGTTCCTGTTAATGGAAGATGGTTTAGATAAATAATTTACTAGAGAACTTGTGAGGCTTACAGAGCCTGTCACCTCTAGGACTGGAGGGAGCAGGGGATGGGAGCAGGGATACAGAGCCTGTCACCTCTAGGACTGGAGGGATCAGGGGATGGGGGCAGGGATACAGAGCCTGTCACCTCTAGGACAGGAGGGAGCAGGGGATGGGAGCAGGGATACAGAGCCTGTCACCTCTAGGACTGGAGGGATCAGGGGATGGGGGCAGGGATACAGAGCCTGTCACCTCTAGGACAGGAGGGAGCAGGGGATGGGAGCAGGGGATGGGAGCAGGGATACAGAGCCTGTCACCTCTAGGACAGGAGGGAGCAGGGGATGGGAGCAGGGATACAGAGCCTGTCACCTCTAGGACTGGAGGGCTCAGGGGATGGGAGCAGGGATACAGAGCCTGTCACCTCTAGGACTGGAGGGCTCAGGGGATGGGAGCAGGGATACAGAGCCTGTCACCTCTAGGACAGGAGGGATCAGGGGATGGGAGCAGGGATACAGAGCCTGTCACCTCTAGGACTGGAGGGCTCAGGGGATGGGAGCAGGGATACAGAGCCTGTCACCTCTAGGACTGGAGGGCTCAGGGGATGGGAGCAGGGATACAGAGCCTGTCACCTCTAGGACTGGAGGGATCAGGGGATGGGAGCAGGGATACAGAGCCTGTCACCTCTAGGACTGGAGGGATCAGGGGATGAGCGCAGGGATACAGAGCCTGTCACCTCTAGGACTGGAGGGATCAGGGGATGGGAGCAGGGATACAGAGCCTGTCACCTCTAGGACTGGAGGGATCAGGGGATGGGAGCAGGGATACAGAGCCTGTCACCTCTAGGACAGGAGGGAGCAGGGGATGGGAGCAGGGATACAGAGCCTGTCACCTCTAGGACTGGAGGGATCAGGGGATGGGAGCAGGGATACAGAGCCTGTCACCTCTAGGACTGGAGGGATCAGGGGATGAGCGCAGGGATACAGAGCCTGTCACCTCTAGGACAGGAGGGA
Organism: Rhinatrema bivittatum; assembly: GCF_901001135.1. NCBI lineage: Eukaryota > Metazoa > Chordata > Amphibia > Gymnophiona > Rhinatrematidae > Rhinatrema > Rhinatrema bivittatum. The sequence continues at coordinate 814,866,609 of NC_042616.1, read as the reverse complement.
TCAGGGGATGGGAGCAGGGATACAGAGCCTGTCACCTCTAGGACTGGAGGGATCAGGGGATGGGAGCAGGGATACAGAGCCTGTCACCTCTAGGACTGGAGGGCTCAGGGGATGGGAGCAGGGATACAGAGCCTGTCACCTCTAGGACTGGAGGGATCAGGGGATGGGAGCAGGGATACAGAGCCTGTCACCTCTAGGACTGGAGGGATCAGGGAATGGGAGCAGGGATACAGAGCCTGTCACCTCTAGGACTGGAGGGATCAGGGGATGGGAGCAGGGATACAGAGCCTGTCACCTCTAGGACTGGAGGGATCAGGGGATGGGAGCAGGGATACAGAGCCTGTCACCTCTAGGACTGGAGGGATCAGGGAATGGGAGCAGGGATACAGAGCCTGTCACCTCTAGGACTGGAGGGATCAGGGGATGAGCGCAGGGATACAGAGCCTGTCACCTCTAGGACTGGAGGGATCAGGGGATGGGAGCAGGGATACAGAGCCTGTCACCTCTAGGACTGGAGGGATCAGGGGATGAGCGCAGGGATACAGAGCCTGTCACCTCTAGGACAGGAGGGATCAGGGGATGGGAGCAGGGATACAGAGCCTGTCACCTCTAGGACTGGAGGGATCAGGGGATGGGAGCAGGGATACAGAGCCTGTCACCTCTAGGACTGGAGGGCTCAGGGGATGGGAGCAGGGATACAGAGCCTGTCACCTCTAGGACTGGAGGGATCAGGGGATGGGAGCAGGGATACAGAGCCTGTCACCTCTAGGATAGGAAGGATCAGGGGATGGATGCAGGGATGCAAAATCTGTAAAACCTCTAGGACCGGAGGATTCAGGGATCAGGCACAGGGATGCAGAGCTTGTCAGCTCTAGGATTATAGGACTTGGAGGATGGGCACAGGGATACAGAGCCTGTCACCTCTAGGACTGGAAGGCTCAGGGGATGGGAGCAGGGATACAGAGCCTGTCACCTCTAGGACTGGAAGGCTCAGGGGATGGGCACAGGGATACAGAGCCTGTCACCTCTAGGACTGGAGGGATCAGGGGATGGGAGCAGGGATACAGAGCCTGTCACCTCTAGGACTGGAAGGCTCAGGGGATGGGCACAGGGATACAGAGCCTGTCACCTCTAGGACTGGAGGGATGGGTGCAGGGATACAGAGCCTGTCCCCTCTAGGACTGGAGGGATCAGGGGATGGGAGCAGGGATACAGAGCCTGTCCCCTCGAGAACTGGAAGGCTCAGGGGATGGGCACAGGGATTCAGATTCTGTCACCTCTAGGACTGGAGGGCTCAGGGGATGGGCACAGGGATTCAGATTCTGTCACCTCTAGGACTGGAGGGATGGGTGCAGGGATACAGAGCCTGTCCCCTCTAGGACTGGAGGGATCAGGGGATGGGAGCAGGGATACAGAGCCTGTCCCCTCGAGAACTGGAAGGCTCAGGGGATGGGCACAGGGATTCAGATTCTGTCACCTCTAGGACTGGAGGGCTCAGGGGATGGGCACAGGGATACAGAGCCTGTCACCTCTAGGACTGGAGGGATCAGGGGATGGGAGCAGGGATACAGAGCCTGTCACCTCTAGGACTGGAGGGATCAGGGGATGGGCACAGGGATACAGAGCCTGTCACCTCTAGGACTGGAGGGATCAGGGGATGGGCACAGGGACACAGAGCCTGTCACCTCTAGGACTGGAGGGATCAGGGGATGGGAGCAGGGATACAGAGCCTGTCACCTCTAGGACTGGAGAGATCAGGAGATGGGTGCAGTGATACAGAGCCTGTCACCTCTAGGACTGGAGGGATCAGGGGATGGGAGCAGGGATACAGAACCTGTCACCTCTAGGACTGGAGGGATCAGGGGATGGGAGCAGGGATACAGAGCCTGTCACCTCTAGGACTGGAGGGATCAGGGGATGGGAGCAGGGATACAGAGCCTGTCACCTCTAGGACTGGACGGATCAGGGGATGGGATCAGGGATACAGAGCCTGTCACCTCTAGGACTGGAGGGATCAGGGGACGGGAGCAGGGATACAGAGCCTGTCACCTCTAGGACTGGAGGGATCAGGGGACGGGAGCAGGGATACAGAGCCCGTCACCTCTAGGACTGGAGGTATCAGGGGATGGGGGCAGGGATACAGAGCCTGTCACCTCTAGGACTGGAGGGCTCAGGGGATGGGCACAGGGATATAGAGCGTCTCATCTCCAGGACTGGCGGGCTCAGGACTGGAATAGGGGCACAGAACTTGTCACATCTAAAACTGGAGTATTCAGGGGATGGGACACAGGGAGAAGGCGGTTTACATGGTAATAAATATAGCAGGACAGAAAATAATACCAATAAATGAATAGCAAAATATAAACTCTAGCTAACTAAATGACACCAAGTTATTAAAACAGCACACAAGATTTACTAAAACTTCTCTGCTTAAAAATGACAAGACACAATGCCTCATGCATGGACCAACAGCAAATACATAGTTCAATCAAGTAAGCAGGTGAAAGTGAACAGTCCAGGTTTTCAGCTACAGCTTCGGGCCTGCCCAGATGGACAGGGGGCCAGGCTATCCCTTCCCCCCCCCCCCAGCTGAAATCCGGTGCTTGCTCAAAGTGTAGGCAGGAAGTAAAATATTACCGAAGCTGGTTTAATAGATTACAGAAAATAAACAGATAATAAAGCCGTGTGGCGGACATGTGGCAGCTGTAAGATTAAATGGCAAAATGTACAGAAAAGAAACTCTGCTCTGCAGCGTTTCTATTGCCTGCAATCGAGTGCTGCAGACAATTCTGGCCCCCTGTTTTGTTTGCTGATGACTCTCTCCCAGCCTGCGCGTCCTGTCTCTGAGCCCAGGTAGGGTTCTGGGCACCATCGTTCAGCGATACCACAGCCCTCCTTCCGACTGGCCCCTTGGGTGTCACTTATGAACCTTGGACGGCTGGACAAACCAGCTCACCTTTTTGACCCTGCTGGGATTCCTGTCCGCCATTTAGATTTCAAATTTTCTATGGTAATTTTTCAGGAAGGTGAAAGCAGCCCGTAAACCAACCCAGAGACGGCTCTGGGTAAACGTCTCTGCCCCCTGCTCGTTGCAAGCCAGAGTCGGCCAGCTCGTGAAGCAGCCATGCTAGAGGGGACCCGACCCGATTCGGTGTCCGCTCTTGCAAGCTCCTCCTGCCCATTACAAACCTGAGCCATCGGTGTCGCTTGCGGGCATCGCAGTGACACACAATCAGGCCGACGCAATATCGGCGCGTGTTAAACGGGCGCTCAGCTTCCCTCAGCACACGCCGGTCCACCTCTCCTGGGTGCCTGGTTTAATATTTAAATCGGGTGCCACGGTGAAAAGGAGGCGCTAGGAGAAAAATTGCGCACCCCTAGCACCTTCTTGGCAGCGGGCGCCCGGGTGAGGTGGCCGTCAGCCGGTTAGGGAAATGGACGCTCAGTTTTACCAGTGTCCGATTTACTAACCTGGCACAGCCATGGGTTAGAAAAATGGAGGCGTCCCTTTTCCTAACCTGACCGCTGCACACTTTTTAAAACATTTTCCTATTTTGGTTGCTCCGACTTAATATCACACCAATATCTAAGTCAGAGGAACCGAAAAAAGGAACAGAAAAGCCTACAAAAATTAACGCCTGCTCCGGGCAGGCGTTAATTTTTGTAGGGTTAAAATGTGCACATTGGGTGTACATTTTTTTTTTTTTTAAATTGCATTCAATGAGCGCTCTTACCTTCGCGGGAGGTTGAATGTGCCTTTTGGACACGCTAATCCCCTTATAGCATAAGGAGTTTTGGACGCGTGTCCAACCACGGGTTAAGCGGTGAGCTCGGCTGGCGCACTCTATTGCATTGGCCTTAAAATGTGGCCACAGAAAAAAAATTTTTTAAAAAAAAGGGGAGAACTCTTTATTCACTCAAAAAGCATACAAATATGAGCTATGAAACAGGATCAAATGAAAGGAGCCCTATGAATAAGACCCACAGAGGCAGCAATAGAGAGAAAAAACGTTGGTGAATGCCATTGGACCTTTAAGCAGGGAAACAGCAAGAGAGAGAGAGAGAGAGAGTGAGGACCCTCCACAGCCCAAGCAGGGGTGTGCACTGCCGCTGCTGCATGACTCATTAGATATGGCACTGGTTCCCAGCACCGTCCTGGAGACAGACCTAACTGGTGTAATTTCCAGGACAGGTCCAATGAGTATGCATGAGATGGATGTATCGACACTGGGTTTCCCATGCAGACAAACGATCTGATACAAAACATTGCAGACCGGTCAGGTGCGTCTCCAGGACAGGGTTGGGGTTCAGTCTGATACAAAACATTGCAGACCGGTCAGGTGCGTCTCCAGGACAGGGTTGGGGTTCAGTCTGATACAAAACATTGCAGACCGGTTAGGTGCGTCTCCAGGACAGGGTTGGGGTTCAGTCTGATACAAAACATTGCAGACCGGTAAGGTGCGTCTCCAGGACAGGGTTGGGGTTCAGTCTGATACAAAACATTGCAGACCGGTCAGGTGCGTCTCCAGGACAGGGTTGGGGTTCAGTCTGATACAAAACATTGCAGACCGGTCAGGTGCGTCTCCAGGACAGGGTTGGGGTTCAGTCTGATACAAAACATTGCAGACCGGTCAGGTGCGTCTCCAGGACAGGGTTGGGGTTCAGTCTGATACAAAACATTGCAGACCGGTCAGGTGCGTCTCCAGGACAGGGTTGGGGTTCAGTCTGATACAAAACATTGCAGACCGGTCAGGTGCGTCTCCAGGACAGGGTTGGGGTTCAGTCTGATACAAAACATTGCAGACCGGTCAGGTGCGTCTCCAGGACAGGGTTGGGGTTCAGTCTGATACAAAACATTGCAGACCGGTCAGGTGCGTCTCCAGGACAGGGTTGGGGTTCAGTCTGATACAAAACATTGCAGACCGGTTAGGTGCGTCTCCAGGACAGGGTTGGGGTTCAGTCTGATACAAAACATTGCAGACCGTTCAGGTGCGTCTCCAGGACAGGGTTGGGGTTCAGTCTGATACAAAACATTGCAGACCGGTCAGGTGCGTCTCCAGGACAGGGTTGGGGTTCAGTCTGATACAAAACATTGCAGACCGGTCAGGTGCGTCTCCAGGACAGGGTTGGGGTTCAGTCTGATACAAAACATTGCAGACCGGTCAGGTGCGTCTCCAGGACAGGGTTGGGGTTCAGTCTGATACAAAACATTGCAGACCGGTCAGGTGCGTATCCAGGACAGGGTTGGGGTTCAGTCTGATACAAAACTTTGCAGACCGGTTAGGTGCGTCTCCAGGACAGGGTTGGGGTTCAGTCTGATACAAAACATTGCAGACCGGTTAGGTGCGTCTCCAGGACAGGGTTGGGGTTCAGTCTGATACAAAACATTGCAGACCGGTTAGGTGCGTCTCCAGGACAGGGTTGGGGTTCAGTCTGATACAAAACATTGCAGACCGGTTAGGTGCGTCTCCAGGACAGGGTTGGGGTTCAGTCTGATACAAAACATTGCAGACCGGTTAGGTGCGTCTCCAGGACAGGGTTGGGGTTCAGTCTGATACAAAACATTGCAGACCGGTCAGGTGCGTCTCCAGGACAGGGTTAGGGTTCAGTCTGATACAAAGCATTGCAGACCGGTTAGGTGCGTCTCCAGGACAGGGTTGGGGTTCAGTCTGATACAAAACATTGCAGACCGGTTAGGTGCGTCTCCAGGACAGGGTTGGGGTTCAGTCTGATACAAAACATTGCAGACCGGTTAGGTGCGTCTCCAGGACAGGGTTGGGGTTCAGTCTGATACAAAACATTGCAGACCGGTTAGGTGCGTCTCCAGGACAGGGTTGGGGACCCCTGAGATTCGGTTATTACCTTCAGGATGTCCAGGGGGTCTTCCAGTTGCCGCTGCTGCTGCTGCTGGAGCTGTTCCTTGAAAGCCGGGGAAGTGGCGAGAGAGCCGATGCCACGCTGAAAGCAGAGAGATCAGAGCTTGCGTTGGAAGAAAGCATTTTTGTACAGGACTCCCAGACCCACACTTGCAAGGCGGAGTTGCACCCCAGTGCCTAGAGGGGAAGACTTGAGGACAGTCTTGGATTTTAAACATCCGTCCCAGGGGAATGTGGAGTTTGTGGTTATAAAATTGTCTGTCTGATAGGCAGGTAAAACTGTTCGGTGGGCATATAAGTTTACCCGGACTAAGAGTGGAGGCTGGAGTTGAACCTTTGGATTTTCAGAAGTGCGCATGTAAACTTTCCTGCAAAATTACTGCCTACAAATTAGCAGACGTGGCTGATTGTGAGTGGCTGGAGTGGGGTCATTTTCAGAGTGCAAGTCGGCTTTCCAAAACGGGCGTAATGCAAGCACTTATTTAACGTAAACTTTATGCAACAAATTTACCCCACTGTGTCAGGCTATTGCGGCCGCCAGCCAGGAAATCTTTCCCTGTCCCCGCAAAGAACTGCAGGAAGCTGCGCGCTCTACACAACCTGACACGGTGCCTAAGGAAAGAGTGAGGGGGATCGTTGGGTCACATGACGTGACCACACGGAATAGGTCTCGCTGACAATTACCATACCTGACCCAGATTTCGGTTGGACAGGGACGACCATTTTCCTTCTTACTTTCGAAGTAAATTTTCAAAGGGGTTTTGCGGGTAAAAGCAGCAGGTATTTGTGGATATGTTATTTTATACATGTTGAGAGTGTGCGCACATATTTTCCATTTCATGCATCTATTTTACCAGTGGAAAATAAGGGCAGGCTGGGGCATGCTGGGCAGGGTTCAGAAGTACACACATGGCAGCTGCTATTATGTAAGAGGCTTACGAGCATACGTTACCGAACTCATTCGCACACCTGCTAATCGACTCGCGCAAGTGAAATCGCTCTTGTCTGTTGACTGCAATGTTTGGGGGGAATGTCTGGGTGAACTGGCGGGGGATTAGGGTGAACTGGAGACGGAATGGGTGAACTGGAGGAGGTATCGGCAAACTGGTGACTTCAAGTGCTTGGGCAAGAAAGTATTTTCAAAATGGCATACACACATACTTTACAAAATGCCTGCTTCTGTGTATAAATCGTTATTACCTATACCTGTTATATATTTATGCGCATGTATATTTATGAAATAGGCAGAGAAAGGATGTGTTTTGTTTTCATGCCTTGGAGATATCCGTGCGTACTGAAGCATTTGTGTATACCTTTGGAGCAAACTACACGGTATTTTAGAAACTGTGCAGCTCCCGCAGTGCAGTTTATAAAATACTGGCACTAATCTCTGTGTGTGTGTCCACTTCCACATGCAAATGCTGCATCATGGATAGGTTTGAAAGTTAGGCTCCCTGTGAGCCCCTGTACCTCCACTGACCTCCTTCTCCAACCCCATGCTTTCCCATTCTCTTGTACATCTTTTCTCTTCCCATCCTTTCCCTGCACCTCTTCCCATGCCTTAGTACCCTTCCCTTCCTTTCCCTTTCCTCTTTCTTTAGTTATCCAAATTAATTCTCCTCTTTACCTCTCTGGGAGTAGATGACTTCTAGTCATCTAAAGTGAGCATGGCCAAATAGCTTAAATAATAATGAGAAAAATGCAAAATGTGCCCTCTACAGTCTAAACAGGAAAGGAGAGAGATGATAGAAGCATTCAAATACTTAGCAGCTTTCAGTAAGGTACAGAAAGAGGGCATTTTCCATATAAAAGTCAAGTCAAGGACAAGAAGTCGTAATATGAGGGAATCCGGCGGAAGTGCTGGAAACCAGAAGTGTGACTTACTCCATGTAGGCTTGGGACAGACACAGAGTGAGGCAGGGAGATGGTATCTGTGCTGACACAATGGGGGAAACTGGTTGGGCCAGAAGGACCTTATCTGCCCAGATCCTCTCTGTTGGCGTTTAATAATTGAGAACCGAGGCGGATTGGCCTATCGGGGGATCGGGCATCCCTCAGTGGGCCGGTCGCACTGGTCAAGCGGTCTCCTGAGAGGGGCTGCGACAGATTGCGCAACTCGCCGTGGCTGGAAGAAGGGTTCGGCAGGGCTTGACGCAGCTCAGTGATTGGCTTTGCGGGGCCGTGATGCAGCTCAAATCTCCATGGCTCGATGATGTGCTCAGCAGGACCACAACAGAATTCAAACCACCGAGGTTGGGTAAAGGGCTCGGCAGAGCCGCGACAGAGCTCTACCTGCTGCCTGCTGCGGCCCGAAGAGAAAGGCCTATGTGGCTGGACTAATGATGCATCTGGGGTTGCAGGGCCACCAGGAGCATTGACCTCCTCCCACCTGCCCTCGGGCAGTAAATAAGGAACAGCGCTGGCATGGCCAAAATCCAGCAGAAAGGAGGAGGCCTAAGGTATATGTGTATGAGAGAGGGCATCAGTATATCGGTGTGTATGAAAGAAAGAGCCTGTGTATGTGTGTATGAGAGAAACTGCATGTGTGCCTGTGTATGCATGAGAGAGGGAAGAATCTGCATGAGTGTATGTGATGGAGAGCACTTGCATGTGTGTATGAAAGAAAGAACCTACATATGTGCATGAGACAGAGTGCCTGCATGTGTGTTATGAGAGAGTGCCTGTGTGTGAGGCTGAATGTGTGTATGAGAGACAGAGAGCCTACATATGTGTGAGAGAGAACGCCTGCATATTTGTATGAGAGCGACTGCATGAGTGTTTTGAGAGAGAAAGAGAGCCTGTGTGTGAGCCTGAATGTGTGTATGAGAGACAGAGGCAGCCTACAGATGTGTGTGACAGAGAGAGCACCTGCATGCTTGTATGAGAGAAAGAAAGCCTATGTGTGTGAAGGGGAGAGACAGAGGAGAAAGATTGTGTGGCCCCGCCTTCCCCCAAATCCACAACAATCTCTGGGTGAGTGGAAATCAAAAGATCCTGGTATTTATTTCTTTATTTGTTTTATGATATGGAGAGCTGGAGATGTTTTAATCCTATTTTAAATTTTGGGGTGATATTTCATGTATCTGCGTTTTGAAATACTCTAGTGGTATTTGGAAAATATTAGAACAAATGTAAGTGATATTTTAACGTTCTTAAATGTTTGTGGTCTGTTTTGACATGAGGACGTCAGATACCCCATGGGCCAGTTTTGAAAAAATCCCCGGGGGCTGATATTTTCCTGCAATCCGCCCCTGACTGAGAACGAAATGATGCTGTTCAGTCACATTTCAATGTTTTAATGCTTCAGAAAGGTAAGGGCAGCCATCTGTAGGGCAAATGGGGACTGGTAGCATGGTCCTGGAGCCTGAACAACAGGAAAACTTCCAGAAGAGAGAAGGCATAGTGCCAGAAGAATAATAATAACGATTATCATTAGGTGAGTGAGCTGGAGGGTTTCTCTCAGAAGCCCTGAAACGTGCCTTAGGCATCCGCTTCTGGTCTCTGACACTTCACGTCTGAAACAGCAGGGTCACAGCCCAACTCTTCACCAGCTGAGCAATTTGGAGGGCTAAGTATGTCCTGGAGGGGGAAGCAGTGGGCGGGGGGCTCCCTTCACATCTGTATCCAGAGTTTACGCATGGCATACCTAGGGCAGACAGGAGAGAGAGAGCTGGGAGGGAGAAGAAGAGAGAGAAAACGAAAGTTAAGGCGAGAGAGAGAGAGAGAATGAGAGGGGGAGAGAATGAGAAGGACAAAGGCAAGGCGAGAGAGAAAGTGCCAGCAGCAGAGGGAGAAGGAAATACTCCGGGAGATTCCTTTGCACAAAGTGCGGACACCTTATCAGGCACTTCTGAGTCAAAGAAATGCACAGCTCCAGCCACCCTCCTCTCTCTCCACACAGCGCGGCGCTATCAGTGCCAGCCTTACCTGGTAGGTGCCGCCCTCTCCAGAGTCTGCGGGTGCAGACCTCCCTGCCTCTGCTGCTCTTCCTGTGCAGGACTGAGGCACTAACCCCACCTCCCAGACCTTACTTATAACAAGAGCCCTAAGCTCACTCCCCACCCCCCTCCTTATTCTCCACCTCCAGCCACTTCCCAGCCAGGATCCCACCCATGCACACCCATAGAGATACACATGAAACAAAAAGCTATGTGCATGCAAATCAACACAGGCACGCAGTCATATATAGACTCATAGGACACAAACCTATATATATATATATATATATATATATATACACATACAGACAGGACACGGGCACACAGCTATATGAAGACACGTGACACAAACCTCTATACATATAGACAGGACAGGGGCATACAGCTATACACAAAAAATGAGACACAAACCTATAATCACACAGAACACGAGCACACAGCCATACATAGATCCATGAGACAGAAAGCTATCTACATATAGACAGGACACGGGTACACAACCATACATAGAGCCATGGGACAGAAAGCTATCTACATATAGACAGGACACGGGTACACAGTCATTCCTAGACATATTTATTTATTTATTTATTTAGAGTTTTTCTATACCGGCATTCGTGATTAAAAACCACATCATGCCGGTTTACATGCAACAAGGGATGAGAACAAAAAACAGAACATAAACAAGTGCAAAGAGATCAAAAGTTACATTACAACAAGGGTCTTAAACTGGGAAGAGAGTTAGAATAAGAAAGCCGAGCAGTTAGGATTATATTATTTACATTATTTACATTATATTGTGAAGTCTCTTATACAAGTTGCTATCTCTTATAAAATTGCTATCAATTATAGAATTGCTATCATTTAATTCGGATCTGGGAAGGCTTGTTTAAATAGCCAAGTCTTATTGAGACATATGAGAGACAAACCTATCTACATACAGACAGGACACAGGCACACAACCATACATAGAGCCATGGGACAGAAACCTATATACATATAGGCAGGACATGGGCACACAGCCATACATAAATATATAAGACACAAACCTATATACATACAGACAAGACACAGGCACACAGCCATACATAGACAATTGGGACACAAACCTATCTACATATAGACAGGACACGGGTACACAGTCATTCCTAGACATATGAGAGACAAACCTATCTACAAACAGACAGGACACAGGCACACAACCATACATAGAGCCATGGGACAGAAACCTATATACATATAGGCAGGACATGGGCACACAGCCATACATAAATATATAAGACACAAACTTAAATACAGACAGGACATGGACACACAACCCTACAGAGGCACATGAAAGACAAAACTATACATATAAACGGGTCATGGGTACACAACCTATATATACGTAGGCAGGACACAGGCACACATCCTACATAGACCCACGGGACAGAAACCTATATACATACAGAGAAGACACAGTCACACAGCCATGGATAGACAGAAGGGGCACACACACACACACCCAGACACATAATATAACATACAGCAGGAGTTTCTTCTAGAACTGTTTAATTTAACAGCAGTATTTGATACTGTTGATCATTTTTTGATGATGAGGCATTTGAGGCAGATAGGGATTGGTGACGTAGCTTTTCCCCTTAAAACTGATATTGGCGACTCTTTTTGATATTTGTATTTCTCCATTTTACAAGATTCTAGCTAATCTTGATGTCGGTCTCTGACTTTGTGCAGATGATGTACAGTTTTCTATTCCCATCAAAAATTCATTTGAGGAAGCGATCAGAAAGGTGACTGCTTGCTCACTAATGCTGAAAACACAGTTGGCAGAGAACAGGTCAATGCTGAATATGGGGGGAAAAAAAATGAAATTCTATAGCTTGAAAGATTTCCATCTTCAGATATCCCAGACTCTGCGTATGTAAACAGCATATCTTTCTCAATTTCCAAGCAAGTACGTAATTTAGGTGTGATCATGGACACCAGACTGTCTGCAGCCACTTGTGAATATGGTTGTGAAGAGCACTTTGTATAAATCGTGTTTGTTACGCAGATTACATCCCTTCCTGGATGAAGTGGATCTGAAAACAATGGTGCATACTATGGTAATTTCAATATTGGACTACTGTAATTCACTGTATATAGGTTTGCCACAGTCTACTTTACATGCTATGCAGCTGGTACAGAATGCATCAGCCTGTATGATTGCCAGAATTTCAATTCACCAGCATATTATTTATTTATTTATTTATTTATTTTATATACCGACATTCAATCGAGATATCACATCGGTTTACAGGTAACTGGGCGGATAGGGCGAGTTATGCCCTATTTTACATTATAACATGATAACAAGGTAACAAATATAACATGGTAACAATTATAACAGGAATATATGGAAAAAATAATATTATGGCATATAACTTATGTGTATAACTTATGTACTTGAACCAGTGTGGTGAATAAAGTTCAAAATTTTGCTTCTAGTTTTTAATGGACTTGCTCCACCCAACCTTTAATGCAGGACTTACAACTTATCAACCTACAAGAAGTCTAAGATTGGAATCGCAGGGTCTATTATATATTTCCTTTTAAGCAGATAAACTAGATAAATCTCTCAAGTGTCTTTTTTGTGTCCAGGGTCACAAGGAATACTTTGCCAGGAAACTGTAAGGCTGAGTCATCACTTTTGAAATTTATAAAGATGATCAAGGGATACTTTTTTCAGCTAGCTTTTAACACATGATTTCATATAGAACAGCAATTGTTTTAGAGGGTTAATGAAAATTGTAATGAAGATGAATATGAATATTTAACGCAGATTGTAAAGGGTTAATGAATATATATATGTAATCCTGCAGAGACAACATGTTAAGTGACATCATTTCATTATGTTTTAGTTATAGGTTTTATGTACCATGTTTATTTTATTTGTTTATGTTTTATGTGTTTTATACAGTTTATGTTATTTATGTTTTTAATCTGTGTCATATTTTTATGTATTGTGAACAGCTTAGTAATGTTGATAACTGATCTTGACATTTTTTTAATAAATATTATTATTAGCATCATAAGGCCCTTCCCTGGGTCGCAGAATCCCTGTGCTGAATAGAGGAAATATCCATTCCTGTGTTTCCATATCCTTCAGAAAAGTTGCTCCTCTCTCTCTTTCCATAGCCACCACTGGCTTTTCCAGCATTTCTCACTTCTTGGCTGCACCATAAAAATGGTCCCCCCTCCACACCCCTAATCTTCTCTCTGCATTTCTTTTCCAACAGTTCTGTTCCTCTCATGGTTGGTGTCCCTTCATTGGCTACCTGTGAAATTCATTAGGAATCCAAAATCCTTCTGCTAGTCTATAAGTGTACAGTAATTTCCTTCCTGATATGGCTCCCCTACCCATGGTGGAGTATGGGGTGTTGATGAGAGAAAAAATGTGATTTAAATGCATGCAGGGCTAATGCATTGACATAACACAATGTCAAAAATAATCAAGGGAGTGTAGATTTTCTATAGCCACTGTTTATTTAGATAGAAAAAAGAAAATATTTGGAAATATGCACAGCAAAAGGGAAAAGTCCATTACCTGCTATTAATTAAGTTCACTTAGAGAATAGCCACTGCCATTAGCAATGGTTACATGGAATAGGCTTAGTTTTTGGGTACTTGCCAGGTCCTTATGGCCTGGATTGGCCACTGTTGGAAACAGGACGCTGGGCTTGATGGGCCCTTGCTCTGACCCAGTATGGCATTTTCTTATGTTCTTATGTTCTTATGAAAATGGTGAAAACCTGTCCACCCTTTGTTGTTCTATTCATTGCCTTCCCTGCCTCCCCTTGTATTTTTTATTTTAAACCAGCAAAACACTGTGGAAAAAGTGAGCTACACTTCCCTGCTGCCTCTAGCACAACAGCTCTCCCATGGAAGTTTACTGCCAGCATAGGCTCCAGCTCTCTGGGTGCAGAGAGGAACGCTTGAGCACCCCCAAATTGGAGCAAACTCCTTCAATGTACGCAGGGAGCGGGCCATTTGTGGTGAGTTTAGCACTCCCAATCTTTTTGAAAAGTTGGCTCTTATCGCTACTAGTTGGTTTGCGAATCACCTGATCTCGAACAATATGTCTGAGACAATTGTAGAAATGTAAAGAGCACATTTCACGCATCTAGATGGTAGTATGCATGATGATACCGGAGAGCACCAGGCGACATTGGAGGAGACCATGCTGGGCGAGGGCTGGAGGAAAGTCTTTTCCAAGGTTAAGCCTCTTCCACTGGCAGGGGTCAGCAAAAGAGTTGCACCAGTCTTCCCCTGAGCTTGAATGCACCAACTCCATGATGTGCCTGACCCCTGCCTCCCCCCCCCCTGGACAGAAGATTCAAACCCAAGGCCAGTGTGGGCAAACCAGGGGTTCGGACTGTTGAGCCAATCAAAAGGAGCAAAACGTGCAAAGAATCCAGTTGTCTACCACAACTTTGCACTACATCATGACTATCTCCATGTCCTTAATTATAAATCTCAATCTAGAAATTCAGAATGGAGAAAGATCTACACCCACCCCTTCCAAGTTGTTTTGTATCTTGCGGGTTTTTTAAGCTGGAGACTGATGAGAAACAGGAATTGAGGACACAATATGGCATCATGCCAGCCCATGGTTCCAGGTTGATCCATCAGATGAATAATAATAATTGCTTTGGATTTTTCGTTTTCCATACGTCTCTCCACTCTGTTTGCTGGGTCCACTTTCCGAGGCACGTTTGGCTAGCAGTCATTCCCTAGATTCCAGGTAACACTTTCAGAAGCAGCCCTGTTCACAGCATTGCCATCGTGATGGGTTCTCCTTGATTCAGGTCATGTGTAACCTCATTACTGATGTTGTAAAAGCAAATTCTATCCCTCCTATTTCAATAATATTATAATTTATAACAGTTAAATGAAAGATCTTCATGAACATGAACCTTGTAACATCTTAATGGATGTCTTGCGCCTTGTGGTTCTTACTTCTAACCATAGGTCCCAATGATCCCACCACACTTCTTTTTTTTTTACATGTTTTTTAATTGCACAATAACATTTTTCAAACACTTAGCTGACGCCAGTGTAAATTACTTTAGAGTTCTTTACAACACGGTCTGACATGGAACCGTGTTCTCAGAGCGGCCCAGGTCATCTTTCCGACTCCTTCCTCTTCCACGGCTCCTTTCTACAAAGAAAAACCTGGTGCAGCGACGGTGCCATGGGCAGTGCGGGGCAACTGGATCTGGAGGGTGTGGGGTGAATAGTGATTCTTCTCTCGTTGCTAGAATGGCTGCTCTCCGAGATGCAGTGGAGGTGCAGGGAAGTTCTTTAACTTCAGAATCAGACCAGCCTGATGACTCGGTGGCGATGTGGGTTGGATTCCTGGCTCAGGGTGTTTGCTCCCTCAGCAAGCTGTGGATGCTCCAGAGAACAGCACTCACAGCCTCCCCGGGGGAGAGGGAATCACAGTCATTGTGTAGCAGCGACATCTAGTGGCTAGATTTGTGGCCCACGAGGGCAGGTTTTGGGTGCTTGGCCCTCAGCTCAGGGCCGTCCCTGCAGTGACTGGGATGGATTGCAAGAGTGGAAAAAAAAATATCCCTGGGTGGTTCTGAAGGAAGGCTTGTGGGGCCGGATCCCACCCCTAGCTCTGACTGAGCCGGAAGGTCAGAGGATCAGGAGGAAACTGCCAGGAAAGGAAACAAAACTTTAGAAACAGCGGTCAGAAAAGCTCACATAGGGCAGCTTTGGGGTGGTCGATTGATTACACTAAGAGCTGACAAACTGGGGCTCAGATCCCACTTATGGCCATGGCCTTGAGCAGGTCACTTTACCTCTTCCCACTACCTCCGAATGTAAGCTCTCTGGCCCATGGACTCCTTCTACCTGTCCGTAATTTGTTGTAAAGTACTCTGCTCTCAGGCAGTGTATACTGTCAATGCCAAAATAATCATCATCATGCTGACCCAATAAAAAAAAATGCCATAGCCAGTTAACAAATAGTAAAATGTTTAATTGATACATCTCAGAGGCTTCCGAAAATAAAGAAACATCTGCTGAGCAGGGAGAAGGTTTGGATATATTTTCTTTCTTTTCCTTTCCCTCTCTCTTTCTTTCCACGTGCTTCTTTTCTCTGTAGGAAGGACCAGGCAGCAACTTGCCAAGGGTAGGCATGGGACTCTCAGATGATAGTTTCTTCCCTCACCCCAAAAACCTGTTGGATTCTTGAACCTTTCGTAAATCGTGAAAGGACTGGAGTTAGAAATGGCCCCCCCCGACACTAGCTCTGAGGGTTGGCATGAGTTATGGGCTCACACCTCACCCCAAAAGAACCACTTCAAATCCTGCCATCATAAAAGCCCAATGATCTTGGCAAGGTATATGTCTGAGGCGCCCTACACTTCCTTACACTCAGCTCTAGAGATCTTGTTGCATTGGTTGGGTCCATGGCAATAGGATAGAGAAACAAAGCCTAATCTGGTTATTGTGGGCCCCTACTGATACGATAGGGGCCTTCAGGGGCCTTCTGAACAGGGTAGAATGCTCAGCAATCCAGTTCTAGGGCCTTAGAAACCCCACCATGAAGCTTTCAGTGACCATCATTTCAGCTTTACGGTACTCCTTCAACTTCATGTTGCATTCGAGGACTGGGCAAAGTGAGGGGAATATAGAAGGTGCACGGAGAATCTTGCCTAATGGTTTTGCAACAGGTCATATACTACTGCCCCGGTTCTGATTCCCTGCAGCTTCTGGAAGGCTTCATCCTTAGAAAAGAAATGTTATTTGCCCGAGGAAGGGACCTCACAAATTCCTGAAATCTCCCACCTTTGCACACTCCTGAGCCTGAAAAAGGAGCTACTGGGTTGCTTTTCTTTCTGCTGCTTTCATGTTTTAGGCAGTAACACAGTTCACTTTCTCTCTCACCCAACTTTGCTCATAAGCTTTCACCCGCTGCCTTATTCACCGTCCTCCATGTTTCATTTCTCCCCAAAAGATGGGACACATTTCTTCACCCCCTTTTCATGGTCAAAATGGGAAGAAATTGAAAAACAGGCCTGTTTTTCTGTTCAGCAGTACGTTAAATTATGCAGGCATTTACATTTTAAATATAGTCCAGCTGATTGATTCGCTTATGCAAAATGTCCAGAGGGATCATTTAAAGCAGTGGCCCGGAGGAGTCATTAGAAATCAGTTTACTCTTTGCAACTGACATCTGCATAAACCTGAGTCTTACATCATGCAACGTAATCAAACAGAATTATCAAAGCAGATATCTATCGGTAAACAGGGAGCAGTGCAGCCCCTGCCATGCAAGCCTCACTGACAGGAGTTTGAAATGGGTTTCAAGATGAGCTTAAAACAGCAGTTGTGTAATGAGACAAGAACTGACACCAAAGAGGGATTAAGCAATGCATGGAACAGCCTTGCAGGGGAGGCCGTGGAAGCAAAATCAGTAACAGAATTCAATAAAGCCTGGGCTAAGCACAGAGGATCCTTAGCTGTGTGGGAGTGAGGGGTAAATCCTTGGATAAGCACAGAGGATCCTTAGCTGTGGGGGAGTGAGAGGTAAAGCTTGGGATAAGCACAGAGGATCCTTAGCTGTGTGGGAGTGAGGGGTAAATCCTTGGATAAGCACAGAGGATCCTTAGTTGTGAGGGAGTGAGAGGTAAAGCCTGGGAGAAGCACAGAGGATCCTTAGTTGAGGGGGAGTGAGGGGTAAAGCCTGGGATAAGCACAGAGGATCCTTAGCTGTGAGGGAGTGAGGGGTAAAGCCTGGGATAAGCACAGAGGATCCTTAGCTGTGGGGGAGTGAGGGGTAAAGCCTGGGATAAGCACAGAGGATCCTTAGCTGTGGGGGAGTGAGGGGTAAAGCCTGGGATAAGCACAGTGGATCCTTAGCTGTGAGGGAGTGAGGGGTAAAGCCTGGGATAAGCACAGAGGATCCTTAGCTGTGGGGGAGTGAGGGGTAAAGCCTGGGATAAGCACAGAGGATCCTTAGCTGTGGAGGAGTGAGGGGTAAATCCTGGGATAAGCACAGAGGGTCCTTAGCTGTGAGGGTGTGAGGGGTAAAGCCTGGGATAAGCACAGAGGATCCTTAGCTGTGGAGGAGTGAGGGGTAAATCCTGGGATAAGCACAGAGGGTCCTTAGCTGTGAGGGTGTGAGGGGTAAAGTCTGGGATAAGCACAGTGGATCCTTAGCTGTGAGGGTGTGAGGGGTAAAGCCTGGGATAAGCACAGAGGATCCTTAGCTGTGAGGGAGTGAGGGGTAAAGCCTGGGATAAGCACAGAGGATCCTTAGCTGTGGGGGGGAGTGAGGGGTAAAGCCTGGGATAAGCACAGAGGATCCTTAGCTGTGGAGGAGTGAGGGGTAAATCCTGGGATAAGCACAGAGGGTCCTTAGCTGTGGGGGGGAGTGAGGGGTAAAGCCTGGGATAAGCACAGAGGATCCTTAGCTGTGGGGGGAGTGAGGGGTAAAGCCTGGGATAAGCACAGAGGATCCTTAGCTGTGGGGGAGTGAGGGGTAAAGCCTGGGATAAGCACAGAGGATCCTTAGCTGTGGGGGAGTGAGAGGTAAAGCCTGGGATAAGCACAGAGGATCCTTAGCTGTGAGGGAGTGAGGGGTAAAGCCTGGGATAAGCACAGAGGATCCTTAGCTGTGAGGGAGTGAGGGGTAAAGCCTGGGATAAGCACAGAGGATCCTTAGCTGTGAGGGAGTGAGGGGTAAAGCCTGGGATAAGCACAGAGGATCCTTAGCTGTGAGGGAGTGAGGGGTAAAGCCTGGGATAAGCTCAGAGGATCCTTAGCTGAGGGGGAGTGAGGGGTAAAGCCTGGGATAAGCACAGAGGATCCTTAGCTGTGGGGGAGTGAGGGGTAAAGCCTGGGATAAGCACAGAGGATCTTTGGCTATGGGGGAGTGAGGGGTAAAGCCTGGGATAAGCACAGAGGATCCTTAGCTGTGGGGGAGTGAGAGGTAAAGCCTGGGATAAGCACAGGGGATCCTTAGCTGTGGGGGGAGTGAGGGGTAAAGCCTGGGATAAGCACAGGGGATCCTTAGCTGTGGGGGGAGTGAGAGGTAAAGCCTGGGATAAGCACAGGGGATCCTTAGCTGTGAGGGAGTGAGGGGTAAAGCCTGGGATAAGCACAGAGGATCCTTAGCTGTGGGGGAGTGAGGGGTAAAGCCTGGAATATGCACAGAGGATCCTTAGCTGTGGGGGAGTGAGGGGTAAAGCCTGGGATAAGCACAGAGGATCCTTAGCTATGGGGGAGTGAGGGGTAAAGCCTGGGATAAGCACAGAGGATCCTTAGCTGTGGGGGAGTGAGGGGTAAAGCCTGGGATAAGCACAGAGGATCCTTAGCTGTGGGGGAGTGAGGGGTAAAGCCTGGATAAGTGCAGTGGATCCTTAGCTGTGGGGGGTGAGGGGTAAAGCCTGGGATAAGCACAGAGGATCCTTAGCTGTGGGGGAGTGAGAGGTAAAGCCTGGGATAAGCACAGGGGATCCTTAGCTGTGGGGGGAGTGAGAGGTAAAGCCTGGGATAAGCACAGAGGATCCTTAGCTGTGAGGGAGTGAGGGGTGAAGCCTGGGATAAGCACAGAGGATCCTTAGCTGTGAGGGAGTGAGGGGTGAAGCCTGGGATAAGCACAGAGGATCCTTAGCTGTGAGGGAGTGAGGGGTAAAGCCTGGGATAAGCACAGAGGATCCTTAGCTGTGGGGGAGTGAGGGGTAAAGCCTGGGATAAGCACAGAGGATCCTTAGCTGTGGGGGAGTGAGAGGTAAAGCCTGGGATAAGCACAGAGGATCCTTAGCTGTGAGGGAGTGAGGGGTGAAGCCTGGGATAAGCACAGAGGATCCTTAGCTGTGAGGGAGTGAGGGGTGAAGCCTGGGATAAGCACAGAGGATCCTTAGCTGTGGGGGAGTGAGGGGTAAAGCCTGGGATAAGCACAGAGGATCCTTAGCTGTGGGGGAGTGAGGGGTAAAGCCTGGGATAAGCACAGAGGATCCTTAGCTGTGAGGGAGTGAGAGGTAAAGCCTGGGATAAGCACAGAGGATCCTTAGCTGTGAGGGAGTGAGGGGTAAAGCCTGGGATAAGCACAGAGGATCCTTAGCTGTGGGGGAGTGAGGGGTAAAGCCTGGGATAAGGACAGAGGATCCTTAGCTGTGAGGGAGTGAGGGGTAAAGCCTGGGATAAGCACAGAGGATCCTTAGCTGTGGGGGAGTGAGGGGTAAAGCCTGGGATAAGGACAGAGGATCCTTAGCTGTGAGGGAGTGAGGGGTAAAGCCTGGGATAAGCACAGAGGATCCTTAGCTGTGGGGGAGTGAGGGGTAAAGCCTGGGATAAGCACAGAGGATCCTTAGCTGTGGGGGAGTGAGAGGTAAAGCCTGGGATAAGCACAGAGGATCCTTAGCTGTGGGGGAGTGAGGGGTAAAGCCTGGGATAAGGACAGAGGATCCTTAGCTGTGGAGTGAGTGAGGGGTAAAGCCTGGGATAAGCACAGAGGATCCTTAGCTGTGAGGGAGTGAGGGGTAAAGCCTGGGATAAGCACAGAGGATCCTTAGCTGTGGGGGAGTGAGGGGTAAAGCCTGGGATAAGCACAGAGGATCCTTAGCTGTGGGGGAGTGAGAGGTAAAGCCTGGGATAAGCACAGAGGATCCTTAGCTGTGAGGGAGTGAGGGGTAAAGCCTGGGATAAGCACAGATGATCCTTAGCTGTGGGGGAGTGAGAGGTAAAGCCTGGGATAAGCACAGAGGATCCTTAGCTGTGGGGGAGTGAGGGGTAAAGCCTGGGATAAGCACAGAGGATCCTTAGCTGTGGGGGAGTGAGGGGTAAAGCCTGGGATAAGCACAGAGGATCCTTAGCTGTGAGGGAGTGAGAGGTAAAGCCTGGGATAAGCACAGAGGATCCTTAGCTGTGGGGGAGTGAGGGGTGAAGCCTGGGATAAGCACAGAGGATCCTTAGCTGTGGGGGAGTGAGAGGTAAAGCCTGGGATAAGCACAGAGGATCCTTAGCTGTGGGGGAGTGAGGGGTAAAGCCTGGGATAAGCACAGAGGATCCTTAGCTGTGGGGGAGTGAGGGGTAAAGCCTGGAATATGCACAGAGGATCCTTAGCTGTGGGGGAGTGAGGGGTAAAGCCTGGGATAAGCACAGAGGATCCTTAGCTATGGGGGAGTGAGGGGTAAAGCCTGGGATAAGCACAGAGGATCCTTAGCTGTGGGGGAGTGAGGGGTAAAGCCTGGGATAAGCACAGAGGATCCTTAGCTGTGGGGGAGTGAGGGGTAAAGCCTGGATAAGTGCAGTGGATCCTTAGCTGTGGGGGAGTGAGGGGTAAAGCCTGGGATAAGCACAGAGGATCCTTAGCTGTGGGGGAGTGAGGGGTAAAGCCTGGATAAGTGCAGTGGATCCTTAGCTGTGTGGGAGTGAGGGGTAAAGCCTGGGATAAGCACAGAGGATCCTTAGCTGTTGGGGAGTGAGGGGTAAAGCCTGGGATAAGCACAGAGGATCCTTAGCTGTGGGGGAGTGAGAGGTAAAGCCTGGATAAGTGCAGTGGATCCTTAGCTGTGGGGGAGTGAGGGGTAAAGCCTGGGATAAGTGCAGTGGATCCTTAGCTGTGGGGGAGTGAGGGGTAAAGCCTGGGATAAGCACAGAGGATCCTTAGCTGTTGGGGAGTGAGGGGTAAAGCCTGGGATAAGCACAGAGGATCCTTAGCTGTTGGGGAGTGAGGGGTAAAGCCTGGGATAAGCACAGAGGATCCTTAGCTGTGGGGGAGTGAGGGGTAAAGCCTGGGATAAGCACAGAGGATCCTTAGCTGTGAGGGAGTGAGGGGTAAAGCCTGGGATAAGCACAGAGGATCCTTAGCTGTTGGGGAGTGAGGGGTACAGCCTGGGATAAGCACAGAGGATCCTTAGCTGTGAGAGAGTGAGGGGTAAAGCCTGGGATAAGCACAGAGGATCCTTAGCTGTTGGGGAGTGAGGGGTACAGCCTGGGATAAGCACAGAGGATCCTTAGCTGTGAGGGAGTGAGGGGTAAAGCCTGGGATAAGCACAGAGGATCCTTAGCTGTTGGGGAGTGAGGGGTACAGCCTGGGATAAGCACAGAGGATCCTTAGCTGTGGGGGAGTGAGGGGTAAAGCCTGGGATAAGCACAGAGGATCCTTAGCTGTTGGGGAGTGAGGGGTAAAGCCTGGGATAAGCACAGAGGATCCTTAGCTGTTGGGGAGTGAGGGGTAAAGCCTGGATAAGTGCAGTGGATCCTTAGCTGTGGGGGAGTGAGGGGTAAGCCTGGGATAAGTGCAGTGGATCCTTAGCTGTGGGGGAGTGAGGGGTAAAGCCTGGGATAAGTGCAGTGGATCCTTAGCTGTGAGGGAGTGAGGGGTAAAGCCTGGGATAAGCACAGAGGATCCTTAGCTGTGAGGGAGTGAGGGGTAAAGCCTGGGATAAGCACAGAGGATCCTTAGCTGTGAGGGAGTGAGGGGTAAAGCCTGGGATAAGCACAGAGGATCCTTAGCTGTGGGGGAGTGAGGGGTAAAGCCTGGGATAAGCACAGAGGATCCTTAGCTGTGAGGGAGTGAGGGGTAAAGCCTGGGATAAGCACAGAGGATCCTTAGCTGTGGGGGAGTGAGAGGTAAAGCCTGGGATAAGCACAGAGGATCCTTAGCTGTGGGGGAGTGAGGGGTAAAGCCTGGGATAAGCACAGAGGATCCTTAGCTGTGGGGGAGTGAGGAGTAAAGCCTGGGATAAGCACAGAGGATCCTTAGCTGTGGGGGAGTGAGGAGTAAAGCCTGGGATAAGCACAGAGGATCCTTAGCTGTGAGGGAGTGAGGGGTAAAGCCTGGGATAAGCACAGAGGATCCTTAGCTGTGGGGGAGTGAGGAGTAAAGCCTGGGATAAGCACAGAGGATCCTTAGCTGTGGGGGAGTGAGGGGTAAAGCCTGGGATAAGCACAGAGGATCCTTAGCTGTGAGGGAGTGAGGGGTAAAGCCTGGGATAAGCACAGAGGATCCTTAGCTGTGGGGGAGTGAGGGGTAAAGCCTGGGATAAGCACAGAGGATCCTTAGCTGTGGGGGAGTGAGGGGTAAAGCCTGGGATAAGCACAGAGGATCCTTAGCTGTGGGGGAGTGAGGGGTAAAGCCTGGATAAGTGCAGTGGACTGTTAGTTATAGGCAGATTGAAGGGTAAAGTTGGTGATAAGTGCAGAGGATTCATGAAGGTGAAGGAGTTTGTGGTCTGGCAGTGGGTCGGGGAATGGGTAGACTGCATGAGTCTTTATCAGCTGCTATATTTCATATTTCTGTTAAGAACTGAAATGGGGTGTATTTTGGAGGGGGAGCGGGACATTTATGGACTTTCTGCTTTGGGGTAAAGTTTGCCTGTGTTTTCCCTCTGCCGTAGGTACTTAGTGCCTGCTGACTTTTGTAGCTGTAGATTTTCTATGGAAAATAACACTTGCAGACATGAAAATCCAAGCCCACCCAAAACGCCTTCTCTAAGTGTGGTTAAACGTACCTGAGTATTGGAGCACCGCACACATTTTTTAGCAAAATTGAGCAAGTGCAATCTGCCAACAATTAATATGGGTAAGTCACTATTTATCTTTGTAAACATTACTGCTTTATTTTATATCTATTTAATACCCTGGGAAATCTTCAAAGTTTAGCCAGAAAGCAAGGCCCGATGCCGGGAAAGCCAGCAGAAAACAGCGTCAGCAGCTGACAGGTGGGAGGACCTGGAGTCAGATGCAAGGACTTTCTTCCTTCTGCTTATGGTCTCTCCTCTCTGCCCACTCTTAGCACCACTTCCGGGACTGTAACCACAAATCTAGGGGTGGGACATCACCAAAGGAGCATGGCCTTTGGAGGTCCCCTAGGAGAGACTTCACAGAACTGTTTCCCTTTTGATTCTATTTGTGCTTTGCTGCTGACATTACTTAAGAACCTTAGATGAGCCTTGATGGGTCACACCAAAGGTCCATCGAGCTCAGTATCAGAATCTGAGAAGTTGACAGAAAACACACTTTCTTCTTGTGATACCCATAGAGCACATTTGCCAGGTCACAAGCACAGATCAAAGACATTCAGGGGCTTCCCTTGACTCTAGGTGTCCCTTTCTGGCACCCTTTTTGGATTCCCCTTTAGTGCCTGCCTCTCCTCAAATCCAAGCTTCATGACTCTCCTCTCCAGAAGTCCTTCTTTTCTTCTCTCTCCCTTGGACTGAAATACCCAGCAATGTGCCGAGTTAGAGCACTCTGGACAAGATGCTTAAGCCTTCTTTTTCCTCTGACAAACCAACACCAGGAAAAAAATTCCTGATGCTCCTTCGTCTTATCCTCACTATCCTCCCTCCAGTATCACACCCTTAGAATGAAGACCTCGTCATTGAACAGTATGCAGTCCAGTCCAGCCAAGTCCTGGACTGGACTGCATACTGTTTCCAGGGGCAATCCGGGAAACTATACACAGTGAGCCTGACTTCAGTGCCGGGAAAAATAGTGGAAACTATTCTAAAGATCAAAATCACAGAGCATATAGAAAGACATGGTTTAATGGAACACAGTCAACATGGATTTACCCAAGGTTAAGTCTTGCCTCACAAATCTGCTTCAATTTTTTTAAGAACATAAGAAATTGCCATGCTGGGTCAGACCAAGGGTCCATCAAGCCCAGCATCCTGTTTCCAACAGAGGCCAAACCAGGCCACAAGAATCTGGCAATTACCCAAACACTAAGAAGATCCCATTCTACTGATGCAATTAATAGCACTGGATATTCCTTAACTAAACTTGATTAATAGCCATTAATGGACTTCTCCTCCAAGAACTTATCCAAACCTTTTTTGAATCCAGCTACACTAACTGCACTAACCACATCCTCTGGCAACAAATTCCAGAGCTTTATTGTGCGTTGAGTGAAAAAGAATTTTCTCCGATTAGTCTTAAATGTGTTACTTGCTAACTTCATGGAGTGCCCCCTAGTCCTTCTATTATTCGAAAGTGTAAATAAACGATTCACATCTACTCGTTCATGGCCTCTCATGATTTTAAAGACCTCTATCATATCCCCCCTCAGCTGTCTCTTCTCCAAGCTGAACAGCCCTAACCTCTTCAGCCTTTCCTCATAGGGGAGCTGTTCCATCCCCTTTATCATTTTGGTTGCCCTTCTCTCTACCTTCTCCATGGAGCGATATAGAGGCATTATAACATTTTCCATTTTATTAACCATTCCCTTTCTAATAATTCCTAACATTATTTTCTTTTTTGACTGCTGCAGCATGCTTGGACCCGTGCTTTTCAATATAGTTATGAATGATCTGGAAAGGAATACGACGAGTGAGGTTATTAAATTTGCAGATGATACAAAATTATTTAGAGTAGTTAAATCACAAGCGGATTGTGATATGTTGCAGGAGGACCTTGCAAGACTGGAAGATTGGGCTTCCAAATAGCAGATGAAATTTAATGTGGACAAGTGCAAGGTGTTGCATGTAGGGAAAAAATACCCTTGCTGTAGTTACACGATGTTAGGTTCCATATTAGGAGCTACTATCCAGGAAACAAATCTAGGCATCATAGTGGATAATACTTTGAAATCGTCGGCTCAGTGTGTTGCAGCAGTCAAAAAAGCAAACAGAATGTTAGGAATAATTAAGACGGGATTGGTTAACAAAACAGAAAATGTCATAATGTCTCTATATCGCTCCATGGTGAGACTGCACCTTGAATACTGTGTACAATTCTGGTTGCTGCATCTCAAAAAAGATATAGTTGTGATGGAGAAGGTACAGAGAAGGGTGACCAAAATGATGAAGGTGATGGAACAGCTCCCCTAAGAGGAAAGGCTGAAGAGGTTAGGGCTGTTCAGCTTGGAGAAGAGCCGGCTGAGCGGGGATATGATAGAGGTGTTTAAAATCATGAGAGGTCTTGAATGAGTAGATGTAAATCGGTTATTTACACTTTCAGATAATAGAAGGACTAGGGGGCATTCCATGAAGTTAGCAAGTAGCACATTTAAAACTAATTGGAGAAAATTCGTTTTCACTCAATGCACAATTAAGCTCTGGAATTTGTTGCCAGAGGATGTGGTTAGTGCAGTTAGTGTAGCTGGGTTTAAAAAAGTTTGGATAAGTTCTTGGAGAAAATGTTCATTATTTATTTATTTATTTATTTATTTATTTGTTTGGTTTTTCTATACCAATGTTCAATCAGACATATCACACCAGTTTACATAGTAACAGAGGATTCAATAAGAAAATATTTTATTTATTTATTTAAGCGTTTTTTTTATACCGAGGTATAGCTGGCAGCCTTCACTCCGGTTTACAAATATAACAACCTATAACATTTAACAGTACAACTGAAAACAGAAAAACTTACATATTGTAAACAGCTTCAACGTTTATAACAGGGTATATCTGCGATCTAAAACTATGCATGTTCTAGCATTAAGCGTTCTGTGTCCTTGTCTTAGTAGTGCTGTTGCGTATCCGACAAGGATATGCATGAGCTATGTTATGTGATATTCATCAATACCATCTTTGAATGTTTGACTGAATATCCATGTTTTGAGCTCTTTTTTAAAAGACTTAATGTTGCTTTGTGAGCTCAAGTGTTCTGGTAGTGAGTTCCATAATTTCGGACCAGCGATGGATATGGCTCTGTTCCTTGTGTTGGCTGGTTTGGCTAATGGGAGCGATGGTATTTCTAGCTGTAATGTACTCGTTGTTCTAGTCGTGCGTTGCGGTCTGTGAATATGTATGACATTGTCAAGGGCCGTGTTCTCTGCTTTGTATATTGCGTTGTGTAGGATTGTTAGAATTTTGAACTCAATTCTTTTTTCGACCGGTAGCCAGTGTAAACTGTTTAGTACGGGGGTGATGAGGTCTGATTTCTTTTTACCAGTTAGGACTCTCGCTGCGGCATTCTGTAGTAATTGAAGTGGTTTTAATGTCACTTTAGGTAAGCCCGTGGGTGTGGTCATCTGCCACAGTACCCAAGAATCCACCCAAGCACCGCTTAAACCATAACAATCGTTATGAGTAATACAGTGTCTTAGCCACAGAAACACTTTTCACATTTAACTTCTAAGGCAGGGGCGTACATCTGTAGTGGCATACTGAGGTGGGGAGAGAAAGCCCCTTGGCGCCAGGCTGTAGGGGACACCTGGGGGCCTTTATTTGCCAGCTGAAATGATAAACCACTGCCGACGAGGGATCCCATTCTGCCTGGCAGACCAAGTGAAAGAGGCCCCACAGTTGCCAGAGGATCACATCAGGGATGGTGTCTCAAGTGAAGGAGACCCGGGAATTTTTGCTCAACTAGAGGAGAGGGTTGCGGGTATATGTGCGTCTGTCTGTCTGAGAGGGAGCTGGCCTGTGTATGCAAGAGAAAGAGGTAAGTGGTATGTGTGTGTTTGTTTGAAAGATGGGGAGCCCATGTGTGTGTGTAAACCCGAGAGAGAGGGAGCCCATGTATATGTGTGTGCTTGAGTCAGCGGGAGACAGCATGTGTGTGTGTAAACCCGAGAGAGAGGGAGCCCATGTATATGTGTGTGCTTGAGTCAGCGGGAGACAGCATGTGTGTGTGGTGTGTGTGTGTGTGTGTGTGAGCATGCCTGAGAGAGAGAGGGAGCCAGTGGGTGCATGTGTTTGAGAGCCAGAGAGCCAGTGTGTATTTGCCTGAGAGGGAGCCAGCAAGTGTGTATGTGTGTGTGTGTGTGTGTGCACGCACAGAGAGAGGAATAACTAGTAAGAAAAAGGAGGTGATAATGCCCTTGTCCAGATCCTTGGTGAGGCCTCACCTGGAATGTTGTGTTGAGAGACAGTATGGAGGCGGTCCAGAGAAGGGCAATGAAAATGGTGTGAGATCTGTATTGGAAGACTTATGAGGAGAGGTTAAAGGATGTGAATATGTATACCCTGGATGAGAAGAGGTACAGCGGAGATATGATACAGACCTTCAGATACCTAAAAGGTTTCAATGATGCACAACCACAAACTTCCAATCTTTTCCATTGGGAAAAAAATAATAGAACTAGGAGACACAAAATGAAACTCCAGTGGGAACGACTCAGAACTAATGTCAGGAATATTTTTTCATGGAGAAGGTGGTGGATGCCTGGAATGCCCTTCTGGAGGAAGTGGTGAAGGTGAAAACAGTGAAGGAATTCAAAAGGGCGTGGGATAAACACTGTGGATCCCTAAAGGCTGGAGGATGGAAATAAAGAAAAGAGTGCGTGAGGTTAATTTGCTGGTGCAGCGTTTACTACCCTTAGCAGAAGACATGGAGATTACTACCCCTAACCAATAAGCCATGATGTGTTTAATACAACTGCACAATAAATGCCCAAAAATACTTTTACTCCAGAACCTCCAAACTTGTACAACACACATCAAAATATACAAAGGTAACTGGTATCATCAATCATCAAACACAATGTGGAACCTCATGAACCTCATGAACAAATCACCAATTAACAGAACGTTTCATTCAAAAAGGATATCATAGGATGATAATTAAAAACATTTAAACGTGCTTTATTTGCAAATCGTGATTTGTTACTCCAATACCAGCAAAGACCTTACAATCAGGAATTAACGTGTGTTCTACGCTATTCCTCCCGCAGTCAAGAGGTGGTGAGAATCATACAATCACATTGGCAAGTACTGGCCCTTCACCATATTTTTGATTCCACCCCTAGATTTGCATTCTCTAGAGCATCTAATATTCGTGATCTAGTGGTACACTCTGCATTTCAATCTATACGGTCTTCCCCCGATATAGGGGGGCATCAAGTATGTGGACACTGTGACATGTGTGGTTTGGCAATTACGGGTATGCAATGGAGCCTGCCCAATTCTAAGATGGTGGTACGACAATTCGTTTTGACCAACTGTGATTCACAATGTGTGATATATGTGATTCAATGTCCCTGCGACAAGATATATGTGGGCCGCACAAAGAGGAAAATTAGAACGCGGCTCATTGAACATAGGAGCTGCATCAAGACTGGCAAGCTCAC
This sequence comes from Rhinatrema bivittatum, assembly GCF_901001135.1. Classification (NCBI taxonomy): domain Eukaryota; kingdom Metazoa; phylum Chordata; class Amphibia; order Gymnophiona; family Rhinatrematidae; genus Rhinatrema; species Rhinatrema bivittatum. The sequence continues at coordinate 814,837,774 of NC_042616.1, read as the reverse complement.
TGCACCCTTAGTTCAACATTGTACTCGATTGGGGCATCAATTCACAGATCTAAGATGGACAATTTTAGAACAAGCACAGATGAATACCCGGGGGGGGGGAGGGGGGCGCTTTACAGATTTTTCTAAATCGCTGTGAACATTTCTGGATACACCGTCTAAATTCGGTCGAGCCATCGGGACTCAACGATAAAATAAATTGGTATTTGCTGATATGAAATTCATCACTGAATTTGCTGCAAAGCATTTTGGACATCTCTGGACATAGACGCTGCTGTGTTTGAGATTTAACCCCATTGATCTGAATTCTATCTGCAGGTGGGACATATATTAGATTTTTGTGTTTTCCATCAAACATTGTTTGTAGGACCCAATCTAATATGATTGATGGGTGTTTAATTGCGGTTGTTTTGCACTCCTGGGAATATTTATAAATGGATATAGGTAATGATCACAATGTGAATTCACTTGTCGCTGTTCCGCAAATCTGAGTTATGATCATAGTGTTACCTTGCTTCATCTCCCATTCCGGCATTAATATTCAAAATGGAAGACAACGGAACCGAAGTCTAGAATTCAGTATAGGTCCGATAGAGATATTTAAATTAAAGGACGATCTAATAGAAGACTATGGCCACCACAGCCTCGTTCCGGGTGAATATTCAAATATGGTGGACGACGTAATCGAAGCCTACAACTTTGCAGAGTCCTATTTCCGGCAGAGATATTCATATTAAAGGACGACCTGTTAGAAGACTATGGGCGGCACAGCCGCATATCCACTTTGCGTATTTAAACTGGATGTTTCGCCATGTTCTGAAGATAATTGCGGTCGATGGTACCGTAGACATAATGACTTGAGATGAAATGGAACCGTAAGGAAGCTACTTTTGCAGACCCAAAAATTTGCTGGAAGAGCCGCTGCCCCTGAAGCAGGACCAGGACGGTCCGAAACACGATCGTGTCGGGACATTGTATAGATGAGTATACCTTTGGGATATCTATAATAGTAAAGCATTTTAAGTGTTACAAAGTGGCCTATATTTAGAGAGTTTGGCTCCGTTTCAAGAAATGATGCAACCAGTTGTGCGATGTATGTATTGACCAACGACGGTTTGGGTCTATAAATATTTTAAGAAAAACAAAAACTAAAAAAATTCTAAAAATTGACCTCTCGATTAATAAAAGCAATTTGGACCTGTACACTATAAAAATGAGTCTGTATGCTTAACAAACTCACGTAGTTCAGAGGTCCTACAGATATATAGATAACATAATTGGTGATTTGTTCATGAGGTTCCTCATTGTGTTTCATTATTGATGATACCAGTTACCTTTGTATATTTTGATGTGTTTAATGCAACTGCGACATTGCTCCCCGCTTCGACAGCAGGGGGAAAGGGGGAACTGGATTCAGATAACAACCAAGAGGGCCAGAGTCGATGCCAAGAGAGAGGTCGGAAGCCGGTCCAGAGTCAAAGCCAGGAGAGCGGTCAGAAGCCGGTCCGGAGTCAAGCCAGGAGAGAGGTCGGAAGCCGGTCTGGAGTCAAAGCCACAAGAATCAATCCGAAGAGGGAGAAGAGCAGGAACGAACAAACCAACAGGAACAGGCGAGTTCCGAGGAACCAGGAAGCTCAGGACTAAGCCAACAGGAAGCCTCAATACCAAGGCAAGGTCTGAGAGTCAGACCTTGCCTTAAATACTAAAGGTGAGGGAGCAGTCCCGGGAGGGAGCCACGACAACTTCCTGTTGTGGCCCCTTAAAATATATTCTTCAGCTGCGCGCGCGGCCCTAGCTAACCCGGAAGGGGCGGAGATTTCAGGCCATGCAGAGCCATGCGGCCTGCCTCAGCAGCAGCTGTGGCCGTGAGAAGAACACCGGGGAAGGCTGCCTGCACCAGCAGGAGCCTCAGACCGGACCTGACACCGCAGGTGAGCATTTGGTCCCGGCTGCGGACCGCCGCAGCCATGATGGTCGACCCCAGTCGCGGACCGCCACGGCCGACGGTCATAACAATTTACATGCAGAACAGCAAGGGGCGCTTAGCTATGGGCATCGAGCAACCTCAGCAAAACCGGCCAGAAGCGGGATAAAAACGGATGCTCGGTATTGAGCGCCTGTTGCAGTTGTGGGTGCCCGATGCATTTGAGCACCAGGAGGGATGCACAATTCTCCCCTATCACCTCCTTTTTCACACAGCCCCCTCATTTAAAAACTGCATCAGACACCCAAGGGAGGTGGCCGCGTGAGCGTTAGGAAAGCGGGTGCTCGATACGAGCGCCCGTTTTCAACGCATGCCTTGTTGCATGGGCCCCCTGGTCTTCATCCACCGTCATTTACTATATCACTGTGTTATTTGTTTATGGAGAAATGGTTCCCAGCATTTAAAAATGGGCTGAGTTTTTTGATTAGTAGAAAAAGTCTTAATAGTCTTGTTCACCGGCGTATTTTATTATTTAATATTTATCATTGTGTTTTTATAGCTTAGATAAGAAGGTGCAGGTTACCACGAATTCTCAACCCGCAGCCAGATCCAAAGAGCTGATGATGCAAGGTGAAGAGGCACAAGCAGTGACAGGAGAGTAGCTGGGATCTGTGGCACTCCACCAAGAAATGCATTTCTGATTAATCTCTAAATAGAGAAAAAAGGGAGGTGAAAGCTAGTGTGTGAGGTTCAGCTGCCAAGGGGAGGGAAGACAAATGCTGTGGGTATGTGTGGATTTTGATGGCATTACTTGCCTTTCCAAAATCAAGCTGAGCTACATCAGGTGTAGTGGATAGGTCCCTACCCCAGAGGGCTTACAATCTACCTTGGTACTCGAGGACTCACCGTGCCCAAGGTCGGAAGGAGGGTCCGTGGGAGAAGCAGGTATTGAGCTACTCTAACAGTGAGTACCACTGGAGACTTTAGCTCTGAGGCAGGACCTCCCTGTTCCCCAGGCTGGCCAGCAAGGGGGTCCTGAAGCTGCCTGGACAGGCGAATGAGAGAAACCGTGGATAAAAAAAAAAAATCTCCCCAGCACCTTAGAACTGTGAATCCAAAAAGGGAGCTGCTACCAGAATAATATGAGACGTCTTTGGTCAGGAGAAAGGAATTCCAAGTATTCATGGCCTGTGGGTGAGGTGACCTCCCTCCCTGTGATCAGAGGGGTCTGAGCATTAACAGCAGGGCCTGGCTTATCCAGGCAGGAAGCCGGTGGTGGATGCTTCCCCGGGTGCTGCTGCAGCGGTCCTGATATGTACCCACACCAGTGAGAAAAGTGAGCTGATCGGAGCGAAAGGCTGGGAATAGATTTCATCCTTGGCCATTTAACTAAATGCTCACAAGCTGCAGACTAGGAAAAATGCCCCTGATGTTTGTTGAAGGTATAGTTAAGCTCTGAAAAGAAAGGAAAGTGAAAACTGCACGTATCTTCTGTAAACTGCACGTTTCCCTGCTGTAGGACACTGAAAAGAGCTGGTGCCAGTGTAGGTCACCCTATAGGTCCCTTTTGCCTGCCCCAGCATGGGCTCCATTTACCACAGCTCTGCCGCCTGCCATGCAATGGGCTCCTCGCCCAGCTGCCAGCTTTCTGGCCTGCTGACCGGCCTCGGAGGTCTTACCGAAGTCCAGACGGGCAGCGTCCGCCGCCCCTCCCGGGCCTCTGGTCACTTCTGTAGTGCATGCAGTGCTGCTCGCCTGCGGCCCTGTAATCCCCCTTTTTTTTATCTGCTGCTGAAATTGCCTTGCAGGGTCTGTAGGGACTCACCCCCTCCTTGGCAGCACCACATCCACCCTCCTCCAGCCCTTGATATCTCTCTCGTCTTCAACCACAGGCTGAAAGAAAGAATAAGGGGATCTGTCTGCACCCCATGGGGTCCCCTAGCCCTCTCCTTACCCTCTAACTTGGGTAAGTAGTACAAGTCCTGCCCACTCAATCCCCTCTGCAAATGGATTTTGTATATTTATTTCCCCTGCCTTCCCTCCCTTGCATTTCCTTTCTTCTCTGCATGCAAAGCCGAAGAACTTATTGAAGAGATGTCTGATTTTGGCTAATGACGATCCCCCTTGTTACAAGCCCCATGCTCTCTTTTCTTTCTCCTTATTCCCCCTTTGGTTTTCCACCTCTTCATTATTATCGGCAAAGGTGGGTTTCCCTCCTCTCTTTATGGACTGGACACATGCCTGCTCTGTGTGGCTCTCTGCTCCTCTCCCTGCCTCCCCTTGTGTGTTTCCAGAGCATCCTGCCTGGCCTCCTCTGCTTCCGTTCCTCGTAGATGCTTTGCATGCTAACCTCTGCTCTCATCACCTCTGCTCTGTGTGGCTCTCTGCTCCTCTCCCTGCCTCCCCTTGTGTGTTTCCAGAGCATCCTGCCTGGCCTCCTCTGCTTCCCTTCCTCGTAGATGCTTTGCATGCTAACCTCTGCTCTCATCACCTCTGCTCTGTGTGGCTCTCTGCTCCTCTCCCTGCCTCCCCTTGTGTGTTTCCACAGCATCCTGCCTGGCCTCCTCTGCTTCCGTTCCTCGTAGATGCTTTGCATGCTAACCTCTGCTCTCATCACCTCTGCTCTGTGTGGCTCTCTGCTCCTCTCCCTGCCTCCCCTTGTGTGTTTCCAGAGCATCCTGCCTGGCCTCCTCTGCTTCCGTTCCTCGTAGATGCTTTGCATGCTAACCTCTGCTCTCATCACCTCTGCTCTGTGTGGCTCTCTGCTCCTCTCCCTGCCTCCCCTTGTGTGTTTCCAGAGCATCCTGCCTGGCCTCCTCTGCTTCCGTTCCTCGTAGATGCTTTGCATGCTAACCTCTGCTCTCATCACCTCTGCTCTGTGTGGCTCTCTGCTCCTCTCCCTGCCTCCCCTTGTGTGTTTCCAGAGCATCCTGCCTGGCCTCCTCTGCTTCCGTTCCTCGTAGATGCTTTGCATGCTAACCTCTGCTCTCATCACCTCTGCTCTGTGTGGCTCTCTGCTCCTCTCCCTGCCTCCCCTTGTGTGTTTCCAGAGCATCCTGCCTGGCCTCCTCTGCTTCCGTTCCTCGTAGATGCTTTGCATGCTAACCTCTGCTCTCATCACCTCTGCTCTGTGTGGCTCTCTGCTCCTCTCCCTGCCTCCCCTTGTGTGTTTCCAGAGCATCCTGCCTGGCCTCCTCTGCTTCCGTTCCTCGTAGATGCTTTGCATGCTAACCTCTGCTCTCATCACCTCTGCTCTGTGTGGCTCTCTGCTCCTCTCCCTGCCTCCCCTTGTGTGTTTCCAGAGCATCCTGCCTGGCCTCCTCTGCTTCCGTTCCTCGTAGATGCTTTGCATGCTAACCTCTGCTCTCATCACCTCTGCTCTGTGTGGCTCTCTGCTCCTCTCCCTGCCTCCCCTTGTGTGTTTCCAGAGCATCCTGCCTGGCCTCCTCTGCTTCCGTTCCTCGTAGATGCTTTGCATGCTAACCTCTGCTCTCATCACCTCTGCTCTGTGTGGCTCTCTGCTCCTCTCCCTGCCTCCCCTTGTGTGTTTCCAGAGCATCCTGCCTGGCCTCCTCTGCTTCCGTTCCTCGTAGATGCTTGCATGCTAACCTCTGCTCTCATCACCTCTGCTCTGTGTGGCTCTCTGCTCCTCTCCCTGCCTCCCCTTGTGTGTTTCCAGAGCATCCTGCCTGGCCTCCTCTGCTTCCCTTCCTCGTAGATGCTTTGCATGCTAACCTCTGCTCTCATCACCTCTGCTCTGTGTGGCTCTCTGCTCCTCTCCCTGCCTCCCCTTGTGTGTTTCCAGAGCATCCTGCCTGGCCTCCTCTGCTTCCCTTCCTCGTAGATGCTTTGCATGCTAACCTCTGCTCTCATCACCTCTGCTCTGTTTTATGGTTGAACAAAGTTCTTCCCATCTCTTCCGTCCCCGCCTATCCAAGATATACTTTAGCTGTCTCCTGAGGTCTCTCTCTCCAACTGTTTTTGCTGTATTCGTTTTTTGGGTGTGTGTCAGGGTGCTGCTGTCCCCTCCTGAGGTCTGCTTCAGCTGTCTGTGCTGTATTCATATTCTGAGTGCCTCAAGCTACTGTTATCTTCTATCCTGAAGTCTCTTCTCAGTTATTCATGCTGTGTTCATACTGTTCATACATGTCTCAGGACACTGCTGTCTCTACCACTGTGTGTGCTGTATTCATACTGCGTGGTGTCTCAGGACACTGCTGTCTCTAAAACTGTGTGTGCTGTATTCATACTGTGGGTGTCTCAGGCTGCTGTTCTCTCCTTCTTTGAGGTCTCACTCCAGCTGCCTGTGTTGTGTTCATACTTTGTCAGGACACTGCTGTCTCTACCACTGTGTGTGCTGTATTCATACTGCGTGTGTCTCAGGACACTGCTGTCTCTACCACTGTGTGTGCTGTATTCATACTGCGGGTGTCTCAGGACACTGCTGTCTCTACCACTGTGTGTGCTGTATTCATACTGCGGGTGTCTCAGGACTCTGCTGTCTCTATAACTGTGTGTGCTGTATTCATACTGCAGGTGTCTCAGGACACTGCTGCCTCTATGACTGTGTGTGCTATATTCATACTGTGAGTGTCTCAGGCTGCTGTTATCTCCTTCCTTGTGGTCTCCCTCCATCTCTCTGTACTGTATTCATATTTTGGGTGTCTCAGGACACTGCTGTCTCTACGACTGTGTGTGCTATATTCATACTGTGAGTGTCTCAGGCTGCTGTTATCTCCTTCCTTGTGGTCTCCCTCCATCTCTCTGTGCTGTATTCATATTTTGGGTGTCTCAGGACACTGCTGTCTCTACCACTGTGTGTGTTGTATTCATACTGCGGGTGTCTCAGGACACTGCTGTCTCTACGACTGTGTGTGCTATATTCATACTGTGAGTGTCTCAGGCTGCTGTTATCTCCTTCCTCGTGGTCTCCCTCCATCTGTCTGTGCTGTATTCATACTGTGGGTGTCTCAGGCTGCTGTTATCTCCTTCTTTGTGGTCTCCCTCCATCTGTCTGTGCTGTATTCATACTGTGGGTGTCTCAGGACACTGCTGTCTCTACCACTGTCTGTGCATATATGTACACACACAGGGCGAGATTTTAAAAGCTCTGCGCCGGGCAGCACGCGCACATGGACACGTTGGCACAAGTTTAAAAATCTGCCCTAAATGAGGTGATATCCGTTTATTGGGTTAACAGTGCATTCCTTTCCTGGTTTTCAGAGTAACACTTTCTTCCTCAGATCAGAAGTTTAAGGAATGCCAGAAGTCTGCTTTTCTTTCTGTTCACCCTTTGGTCTATCCTGGGATCTGTGTTTTTGGGACACAGCTATATTTCAGTCATTTAGGTTGGAGCTTTGAAAGTCCAAAGTTTCGTATCTGTCTGTCTGTCTGTCTGTCTATGTCTTTCTCTGTCTGACTCTCTAATCCAGCTATCCATTCTGCAATATCTGTCTGTCTGTCTGTCTATGTCTTTCTCTGTCTGACTCTCTAATCCAGCTATCCATTCTGCAATATCTGTCTGTCTGTCTGTCTGTCTGTCTATGTCTGACTCTCTAATCCAGCTATCCATTCTGCAATATCTGTCTGTCTGTCTGTCTATGTCTGACTCTCTAATCCAGCTATCCATTCTGCAATATCTGTCTGTCTGTCTGTCTGTCTATGTCTGACTCTCTAATCCAGCTATCCATTCTGCAATATCTGTCTGTCTGTCTGTCTGTCTATGTCTTTCTCTGTCTGACTCTCTAATCCAGCTATCCATTCTGCAATATCTGTCTGTCTGTCTGTCTGTCTATGTCTTTCTCTGTCTGACTCTCTAATCCAGCTATCCATTCTGCAATATCTGTCTGTCTGTCTATGTCTTTCTCTGTCTGACTCTCTAATCCAGCTATCCATTCTGCAATATCTGTCTGTCTGTCTGTCTGTCTATGTCTTTCTCTGTCTGACTCTGTAACCCAGCTATCCATTCTGCAATATCTGTCTGTCTGTCTGTCTGTCTATGTCTTTCTCTGTCTGACTCTCTAATCCAGCTATCCATTCTGCAATATCTGTCTGTCTGTCTGTCTGTCTATGTCTTTCTCTGTCTGACTCTCTAATCCAGCTATCCATTCTGCAATATCTGTCTGTCTGTCTGTTTATGTCTTTCTCTGTCTGACTCTCTAATCCAGCTATCCATTCTGCAATATCTGTCTGTCTGTCTGTCTGTCTATGTCTTTCTCTGTCTGACTCTCTAATCCAGCTATCCATTCTGCAATATCTGTCTGTCTGTCTGTCTGTCTATGTCTTTCTCTGTCTGACTCTCTAATCCAGCTATCCATTCTGCAATATCTGTCTGTCTGTCTGTCTGTCTATGTCTTTCTCTGTCTGACTCTCTAATCCAGCTATACATTCTGCAATATCTGTCTGTCTGTCTGTCTATGTCTGACTCTCTAATCCAGCTATCCATTCTGCAATATCTGTCTGTCTGTCTGTCTATGTCTGACTCTCTAATCCAGCTATCCATTCTGCAATATCTGTCTGTCTGTCTGTCTGTCTATGTCTGACTCTCTAATCCAGCTATCCATTCTGCAATATCTGTCTGTCTGTCTATGTCTTTCTCTGTCTGACTCTCTAATCCAGCTATCCATTCTGCAATATCTGTCTGTCTGTCTGTCTATGTCTTTCTCTGTCTGACTCTCTAATCCAGCTATCCATTCTGCAATATCTGTCTGTCTGTCTATGTCTTTCTCTGTCTGACTCTCTAACCCAGCTATCCATTCTGCAATATCTGTCTGTCTGTCTGTCTATGTCTTTCTCTGTCTGACTCTCTAATCCAGCTATCCATTCTGCAATATCTGTCTGTCTGTCTGTCTGTCTATGTCTTTATCTGTCTGACTCTCTAATCCAGCTATCCATTCTGCAATATCTGTCTGTCTGTCTATGTCTTTCTCTGTCTGACTCTCTAATCCAGCTATCCATTCTGCAATATCTGTCTGTCTGTCTGTCTATGTCTTTCTCTGTCTGACTCTCTAATCCAGCTATCCATTCTGCAATATCTGTCTGTCTGTCTGTCTGTCTATGTCTTTCTCTGTCTGACTCTCTAATCCAGCTATACATTCTGCAATATCTGTCTGTCTGTCTGTCTGTCTATGTCTTTCTCTGTCTGACTCTCTAATCCAGCTATCCATTCTGCAATATCTGTCTGTCTGTCTGTCTATGTCTTTCTCTGTCTGACTCTCTAACCCAGCTATCCATTCTGCAATATCTGTCTGTCTGTCTGTCTGTCTGTCTATGTCTTTCTCTGTCTGACTCTCTAATCCAGCTATCCATTCTGCAATATCTGTCTGTCTGTCTGTCTATGTCTTTATCTGTCTGACTCTCTAATCCAGCTATCCATTCTGCAATATCTGTCTGTCTGTCTGTCTGTCTATGTCTTTCTCTGTCTGACTCTCTAATCCAGCTATCCATTCTGCAATATCTGTCTGTCTGTCTGTCTATGTCTTTCTCTGTCTGACTCTCTAATCCAGCTATCCATTCTGCAATATCTGTCTGTCTGTCTATGTCTTTCTCTGTCTGACTCTCTAACCCAGCTATCCATTCTGCAATATCTGTCTGTCTGTCTGTCTATGTCTTTCTCTGTCTGACTCTCTAATCCAGCTATCCATTCTGCAATATCTGTCTGTCTGTCTATGTCTTTCTCTGCCTGACTCTCTAATCCAGCTATCCATTCTGCAATATCTGTCTGTCTGTCTGTCTATTTCTTTCTCTGTCTGACTCTCTAATCCAGCTATCCACTCTGCAATATCTGTCTGTCTGTCTATGTCTTTCTCTGTCTGACTCTCTAATCCAGCTATCCACTCTACAATATCTGTCTGTCTCTTTCCCTCCTTCTATCCAACCCCTGGATTTTTCTGCAATTTTACATTTATTTGCCTGGTTTCTTCTCTCTGATCTCACCTTGCCCATTTCCTGGGCTAATAAAGCGAAGCCCCCAACCTTATTTTCATCTGTTATTATCTATGCCTGAGTTTCTCTCCTTCTACTCTGGAAATTGAGTCTTCAGTGAGGATAAACTGTAGAGGTCATGAAGCTGAAAGGGGGTGGAGGGTGGGAGGGAGAGCCAAGAGGGGAACTGGGAACTCTGCCTCCTGAGGCTTGAAGCCAATTTCTGGCTCCATGTGCTGTGTCACTGCCTGCCTGCCTCTTTATGTGCCTGCTGTTGTCTCCCTGGCCCTGTCTCTCCCTACCCACCCTGCTCTGTGAGAATCTGCTGTTATTTTAGGTATCTTAAGGAGCCTCCTCTCCTAATACTTTACCACTCCTGGGATTCTGTGCTCTGCAGGCTCAGGCTGGGACTGGAAGAACCAGCTGACTGACATTCTGTCGGGGTGCTAAGCGCACCGTTCCTCTAGCACTCCTCCTCCTCCTCCTCCTCCTCCTTTTTATCCCTCTTCATCTGCCTGGGAGGCAGCCCCAGGGTCATTCCTAGCCTCTGGGCGCTGTTCCTGCAGGGGAAGCACTACTGAAGCCTGGGATGCTGGTTTTCACATCCCGTCTCTGCATATAGGCAACCAACATCTGCATGCACTGGGTCTAAGAATTAGGTTTACATGCATATTTTGTCTGGCAGGCTGCAAACAGAGTAATAACCAGATGCCCTAGTGGAAATGAATTGAACATACCAAATTGCCTTACCGTGTGAGAATGAAGGTCCATCAAGCACAGCATCCTGTTTCCAACAGTGGCTAATCCAGGTTACAAGTATGTGGAAAGTATTCAAACATTAAATTTATTTATTTATTTATTTATTTATAGATTTTTCTCTACCGGCATTCGAGATTAGGAACCCCATCATGCCGGTTTACAAATAACAAGAGGGTGTGCACAAAAACAGAACATAAACAAATGCAAAGAAATAAAAGTTACATTACAACAGGGTCATAAAACTGGGGAGAGAATTAGAGTAAGATAGTTGAGTAGTAAAGATGATGCTGCTAATGCCAGTAATAGCAGTGGCTATTTCCTAAGTCAACTTGATAAATAGCAGTTTAGGGACTTCTCCAGAACTTATCCAAACTTTTTAAAATCCAGCTAAACTAACTTCTCTAACCACATCCTCTGGCAATGAATTCCAGAGCTTAATTGTTTGTTGAGTGAAAAACAATTTTCTCTGATTTATTTTAAATGTGCTACATGCTAACTTCATGGAATGCCCCCTAGTCCTTTTATTATTTGAAAGAGTAAATAACCAATTCACATTTACCCGTTCTAGTCCTTTCATGATTTTATAGACTTCTATGATATTTCCCCCTCAGCCGTCTCTTCTCCAAGCTGAACAGCCCTAACCTCTTTAGCCTTAACTCATAGGGGAGCCATTCCATTCCCTTTATCATTTTGGTCGCTTTTCTTTGTACTTTCTCCAGTTCAGCTATCTTTTTTCAGATATGATGACTAGAACTGAGACAGTATTCAAGGTGTGGTCTCACCATGGAGCGATACAGAGGCATTATGACATTTTCCATTTTATTCACCATTCCCTTCCTAATAATTCCTAACATTGTTTGCTTTTTTGACTGCTGCAGCACACTGAACAAACGATTTCAATGTTTTATCCACTATGATGCCTAGATCTCTTTCCTGGGTGGTAACTCCTAATATGGAACCTAACATTGTGAAACTACAGCAAGGGTTATTTTTCCCTATATGCAACACCTTGCACTTGTCCACATTAAATTTCATCTGCCATTTGGATGCCCAATCTTCCAGTCTCGCAAGGTCCTCCTACAATTTATCACAATCTGCTTGTGATTTAACTACTCTGAATAATTTTTGTCATCTGCAAATTTGATCACCTCACTTATCGTATCTCTTTCCAGATCATTTATAAATATATTGAAAAGCACCAGTCCAAGTACAGATCCCTGAGGCATTCCACTATATTTACCTTTATCCACTGAGAAAATTGACCATTTAATCCTACTTTCTGTTTTCTGTCTTTTAACCAGTTTGTAATCCACGAAAGGACATCGCCTCCTATCCCATGACTTTTTAGTTTTCGTAGAAGCCTCTTATGAGGGACTTTTTCAAACGCCTTCTGAAAATCCAGATACACTACATCTACCAGTTCACCTTTATCCACATGTTTATTAACCCCTTCCAAAAATGAAGCAGATTTGTTAGGCAAGACTTCCCTTGAGTAAATCCATGTTGACTGTGTTCCATTAAACCATGTTTTTCTATATGCTCTGTGATTTTGATCTTGAGAATAGTTTCCACTATTTTTCCCGGCACTGAAGTCAGGCTCACTGGTCTATAGTTAGTTACCCGGCTCAGTCCAGTGCCCTTTTTTTTTTTTTAGTTTCAAACAGACTTTATTGTAAAAATGAAAGACAGTACAATAAGATATTAAACAAGAACAAAAACATACCACTCAAAATATGAATTACATTGTCCAGCAAAGAAAGGCAAAATATATATAACATATTATAATATCACAATCCCTCACCACCCTGATGTTGCCCAAAAGGGCTGCTCTAGATAACATTGGATACAATGGAAACAGACTCTACTTCTTTACCACAAGTTTCAAAAATGGATCCCAAATTCTAGGCACATTTAACCAAACCTATATATATTTTCTATGATTTTTTTTCCCCACACTGAAGTCAGATTTACTGGGATTATAGTTTCCCAGAACAGCTCTGGAGCTCTTTGTAAATATCTGGATTACATTGGCCACCCTCCAGTCTTCAGGTACAATGGATGATTTTAATGATAGGTTACAAATTTTTACTAATAGATCTGAAATTTCATTTTTGAATTCTTTCAAAACCCTGGGGTATATTCCATCCGGTCCAGGTGATTTGCTATTCTTCAGTTTGTCAATCTCGCCTACTACATCTTCTAGGTTCACCGTGATTTGGTTAAGTTCATCTGAATCATCACCCTTGAAAAAAACCATCTCCAGAACTGGTATCTCCCCAACATCCTCATTAGTAAACACAGAAGCAAAGAATTCATTTAGTCTTTCTGCAATGGCCTTATCTTCTCTAAGAATGAACCCCTTTAACCCCTCGATCATCTAACAGTCCAACTGACTCCCTAGCAGGTTTCCTGCTTCGGATATCTTTTTAAATGTTTTTATTATGAATTTATGCCTCAACAGCCAACTTCATTTCAAATTCTCTCTGTCTTATCAATGTTTTACATTTAACTTGCCAATGACTATGCTTTTTCCTACTTTCTTCAGATGGATCCTTCCAATTTTTGAAAGAGGTTTTTTTTTCGCTAAAATAGCCTCTTTCACCTCGCTGATAGCCATGTAGGTAATTGTTTGGCCTTCCTTCCACCTTTCTTAATGTGTGGAATACATCTGGACCATCTAAGATGGTATTTTTATACAATATCCACATCTGTTGTACACTCTTAATTTTTGCTACTGCACCTTTCAGATTTTTTAATATTTTCCTCATTTTTATCAAAGTTTCCCTTTTAGAAGTTTAGTGTTAGAACTGTATTTATTTATTTATTTATTAACATTTCTATACCGGTATTTGGTAAGTGCCATCATATCCGTTTACAAGATTACATAAAAAACATTTCAACTAAAAATCAAATCAAAACATTTACACATAATAAAAACGATAATTCTCATAGGTGACAATTCGTACAATTTTCATATGAATAGCCTAACAATGAGACACTTGGACGATAAAACATTCAACATTGTGACCAACTCAGCAATTTTTCGCTTCTGCTTTTAGTTCTTTCCTTAGTTTGTGATTTTTTACCAATTACTATCACCATCCTGAAACGCTTGCTGAAACTTTTTTTCTAAATTTTATTCTGTTTGCCTCTAGCCGAATGTCAACAGGTAATTTATTCCAAATTTTTGGTGCAGCAAGGGACAAACTCTTTCTCTTACTGAGGTTAATTTAGCTGAAATCATTGAGGGAATGGATAATAAGCCTTTATTAGCGGATCTTAGATCTCTTTGGGGGGTGTGTACTCTTATTGCAGCGTTCAGCCATTCCACGTTTTCTCCATGTACTGCTCGATGGAGGATGCATAGGGTTTTAAACTTTATTCGCTGTTCAATTGGCAGCCAGTGAAGTTCCTGCAGAATTGGTGTAATATGTTCCCTTCTCTTTGATCCTGATAGTAGCCTTGCAGCAGAATTCTGCAGAATTTGTAATGGTCTAAGAGTGTTGTGTTGGGTAAACCTAGGAGTAAAGAATTGCAATAATCTATAGATTGGAAAATCAAGGCTTGAAGGACAGTCCTAAAATCCTTTGGTTTTAATAATGATTTTAGTCTTCTCAGTACAAGTAGCTTAAAATATCCCTCTTTTGTTTTATTCGCAATGTGTGTTTTAAAGTTTAATTCTTGATCAAGATGTATTCCTAGATCTCTGATTGAGGATGCCATTTTAATTTGATGGTTTTGGTAATTAAATACCAGATTATTGGTATTTGGCGATACTTTCCTTTCAAGCAAAATTATTTCGGTCTTTGCAACGTTAATACACAGTTTTAGTTGATTCAACAGTTGTTTAATAACGTTAAGGTATAAGGATGTTAATTGAAATGCGGTCTCAATTGTATCAGTGATTGGGATTATAATCTGAATGTCATCAGCATATAAAAAATACTTTAGTCCGAGTCCAGATAAAAGGTGACACAGCGGGAGTAGATAGATATTGAATAAGATCGCTGACAAGGTGGAACCTTGTGGTACGCCTGTCTCAAGATTAATGATATCATCCTTCCAGTTATTAGTTTAAATTTGATCATGTTATGATCACTATTGCCAAGTGGTCCCACCAGCGTTACCTCTCTCACCAAATCCTGTGTTCCACTAAGAATTAAATCTAAAATAGCTCCCTCTCTTGTTGGTTCCTGAACCAATTGCTCCATGAAGCAATCATTTATTACATCCAGGAACTTTATGTCTCTAGCAAGTCCTGATGTTACATTTACCCAGTCAATATTGGGGTAATTGAAATCTCGGGATCACTGGTGCAGGTAAATAAGTATATTTCCATTCAATGGTAAATAACTGTTTTATTATTGAAAAGGTTCCAATATCCTTACTGTGGCAACTCCATACAAAGTAACAGTCAAGAGTTACAGGTCCCCCGACACGGTCCCGTGTTTCGCGGTGGCTGCATCGGGAGGGACCGGATGACATTCAAAATCTGAAATATAACATGAGTAATCAAACATGGAAACAGGCAGGCTGCAGGAAAACAAGTTACAGTGAGTAATCACATACCTTATAAACAATCATCAGGAGCGCGAGCGTCCTCTGCATTTGACAGACATTTAAAGGGCAAAAAGGCGCGAAAAGCTAGCTCTCGCGAGATGCTGAGAGTGACAGGAAGACACCTGTAATCGGATTAACAAATTAACACAGATCCTAGTAAACCAGTTACAGTGAATGTTTACATATCTTATGAACAGGCATCAAGAGAGGAAGCGCCCTCTGCATTAGACAAACATTTAAAAGGGAAAAGGGCGCGAAAAAACGTACTTAATTGAAATCTCCCATTATTATTGCACTGCCAAATTGGTTTGCTTCCCTGATTTCTCTTAGCATTTCATCATCTGTCTGACCATTTTGTCCAGGTGGACGGTAGTATACTCCTATCACTATACTCTTACCCAACACACATGGGATTTCTACCCATATAGATTCTACTGAGCATTTAGTCTCTTGAATGATCTTTATCCTGTTGGGACTCTTGGACATAAAGCGCCATACTCCCACCCTGATATAGCACTGTCCCATTGGTTATCCTCCTTTCACCAGGTCTCTGAGATGCCAATTATGTCTACCTCTTCATTCATTGCTATACACTCTAACTCTCCCATCTTCTTAGACTTCTGGCATTGGCATACAGACATTTCAAAGTGCATTTTTTGTTTGTATTAACAACCTGCTTTTCAGCTGCAGGGATAATTGGAATACTTTAGCTCAGGTAATTCTTTAAAAGTGGGTGCTTGACTTTTAAGCTTTGTAATGGGGTACTCTGCCCTGCCTTGTGAATTTTACTTTTACATTCCAGTCTAACCATAGGCTTTGCTCCTCGTAACATGAGCTGTGGAATGTACCTTCAACAAGAGAGATTAGGTTTGAAAGACTAGAGAAACCAGTGGTTTTTTTTAGCTCCGTGTATCTTTAATACATTATTACTCACTTTGTAACTAGAAAAGGATTATTTAACATTCAGAAAACCTCATAAAACTTTTTAATTCTCCAAAGATTTCCCTTTCAGTTAATGACATTGTTTTAGTCTGTGCTTTTAGACTTTCTTTTATATTCATCTCAAGATTATGTCAGAACCTACTGATTATAGTTGTATTATCTTGATTTATTCAATGTTGGTTTTCTGTTTTTTAAACATTATTTTATTTTATGTGTGTTTGATTTTTTTTATTATGTGCTTTTATGCTGAGTCCTTTTGGTTCATTTTTTATATGTTTTTCATAAATAAGCACATTTTTTGTTAGTTTTAATCTTTTTTTTCGCTTTTTTACATCACTTTGATTTACAATGGTAAGAAATGTGATTAATTAGGTAAATAAGTAAATAATAGTTATAATAAAGCATATTACTGCTTTACAGCCATAAAATAAAATGACTCTGGTCTCTGAGCCTGTTGGCATCACTGCGAGCCAGGAGGGACTGGGGATCGTTCCTGCCTCTTTCTACCTCTGAGACCTCATACAAGTAGTCTGCATGAGCCATGTGTTGCATCCCTGCCCGCGCTTCACACAGACTGCTTCCTCTGCTCCGCCTCCTCCCTGCACAGTCAGGCCGATACAGTAAGGACGCGTAAGAAAGAGTGCGGCAGTGCCGGGCGCGCCCTCGTTTGCCGCGCGCACAATCTGGTTCACATACCGCCCGATACGGTATTCAAATGAGACGCAAATGCAAGCGGCATCCAAAGCGCGTCCATGAAGCGGTAGGCGTGCGCAATCCATTTTACTGTATAGGGCGGTATACAGCACCTATACAGTATCCTGGGTGCGCTGGTACCTGTCATTTCAAACGTCATTCCACCAGGAAAGTGGATGGTTCTCCTACAGACCCCGCTGCCTTGAGCGCCCGGCTGGACATCCAAGCCGGAAGTCCGAGGTTGCAGCTTGGACGTCCAGCCTGGGCGCTCAAGGCAGAGGGAAGGCCCATGAACGTCTGTCGGCATTGAAGCAAGTACCACACACTAGTTACTCACCAAAATACTCTTTCTTCATGTGCAGCACCAGCTCCTTCTCCAGTTCCAGGGACTGACCGCACAGGCTGGAGCGTGGACTGGCCTGCGGCGGGCCGGCGCCGTCAGCCTCAGGGTCGCCCGGGGCCCTGTAGCGTGAGTCTGAGTAGCTGGAACGAGGGCCGACGTGCCGCTGGTCGAAGCCCATGCCGATGCTGCTATACCAGTTGCTGCTGGGCTTGCTACCGCTGTCATAGCCGGTCAGGGCGCGGCGTGCGTTCATGCCTTCCCGCTACCTCGCGCGCCCACCTGGACGTCCAAGTTGGGTGCTCATGGCAGCGGGAAGGTGCATGAACGCATGCCATGACCTCGGACGTCCAGCTGGGTGCTCAGGTTGCAGCATGCGTTCATGCACCTTCCCGCTGCCTTGAGCGCCCGCCTGGACGTTCAAGTTGGGCGCTCATGGCAATGGGAAGGTGCATGAACGCACGCCGTGACCTCGGACGTCCAGCTGGGTGCTCAGGTTGCAGCATGCGTTCATGCACCTTCCCGCTGCCTTGAGCGCCCGCCTGGACGTTCAAGTTGGGCGCTCATGGCAATGGGAAGGTGCATGAACGCACGCCGTGACCTCGGATGTCCAGCTGGGCCCTCAGGTCGCGGCGTAGGGTGTGTAGGGTTAGGGCCTGATACAGGAGCTCGTGCCCACTGCAAGTCAGTGGGACAAGGAGCCCAGACCCACGAGAAGGCCAGAGGAGCCCCCGGAAACGGTGTCCGTTCTTCGCTATGGAACCGAAGTACTCTGACATTAAGCGCAGTGGTGCCAGGTTGGGTTACGTTTTTCTCCCTTGTGCGAGAAGCATTTTTTTCTGTGGATTGGGTTGGTTGGGGCTGGGCGGCTAAGTTCTAGCAGTCCACTTTGTTGCTGGCATGTGGTGCTTTTTTTTACTTTGCTGCGGGCAACTCAACCAGCAGTTAGTGATGACTCTTCGGCCGGAGCTGAGCGGTCGCATAAACTGCAGCGCGACAGAACGGATTCAGATTCAGAGAACTGCTGCTGGGCTTCAACCGGTGCTCAAAGCAGCAGGAAGCTGACTGAACACCAGGGTCAGGGTAGGCGGTAAATTTGCAGGTTAAAGACGCGGCAAAATAACTGGTTAAAAAGACGATAATCTGGGAGCACGTTACTGTATGGGAGGGAATAGCTAATCCGATCATTAACATATCATATACATGCGGCGGGCGGAAAGGGATACGCGTCGATTTCAGTAAGCGGTAAGGACGCGTAAAACCGGATACTGAATCGCGGGTTAGACATACGCGTCCAAAATGTGCGTACAAAGCGGGTTAAAAACAGGGTAACCACGGCCGCGCTTTACTGTATCGGCCTGAGTGGCAGGTACACCGCTGTCCAGGGTCCTGAACTTCCTGCTCCTGCTCCTCCTAAGGGGCAGGCCCGTGGCTCTCTACCCTTCTTGTTGGGACAGAGAGGTGTGGTCCTCTTAGCAGATCCTCCCAGGGAGTTGCCCTCTCAGCCCTATAAGAGGGCCCTGCTTCATTCCAGCTTTGTCTTTGCATCAGCTCAGATGCCCCCGAAGACATTTCTTCATCTGATGCCTGTTCCTGAGTTCGGATCCTGATGTCTGTTCCTGACTCTGGATTTTGATGTCTGATTCCTGAGTCCGGATCCTGATGTCTGATTCCTGAGTTCGGATCCTGATGTCTATTCCAAGTCCGGATGTCCACGAGTCCAGCTCCCGAGGTCTGCTCCTAGCCGGATGTCCGTGAGTCTAGATCCTGAAGTCCGTTCCAAATTCTGCAGTCCATTTCAAGTCCTGCAGTCCATTCAAAGAAGTTCCATGATCCAAGGTTCTGTTCCAAGTCCTGGAGTCCATTTCAAGTCCTGCAGTCTGTTCCAAGAAGACCCATGTTCCAGGGTTTTGTTCCAAGCCCTGTAGTCCATTCCAAGAAGTTCCATGCTCCAAGTCCTGCAGTCCATTCCAAGTTCTGCAATCTGCTTCACAATGTTCCTTGATGCCCATAAATTCCTTGATGCCCTGATGTTCCTCGATCTCCTGATGTCCCAAGTTCCGTCATGTTCCCGGTCCTAATGCACCAGAAGTTGGGACCTGTGCCTCTGGAGATTTCCTGCTTTTACTTCGAGTTTCCATACTCCAAGCTTTTAACCTGAGTTCCCATACTCCAAGGTTTTATCTGATTCCCTAGTTTCAACTCCGGAGGATCTGAGGGGTTTCTACTAATCTGCGCTAAGAGACTACCCGAGCCAGTCCCGATCTCCTCGTGGTCCACGACCAGCCATCCGGCTGTGTAGGGCATGAAGGAGACAGTGTGGTCCATGACCAGCTTCACGTGCTGTGTAGGACGCCTGAGGGTCTTGCTCATCCCTCTTGTTTCCTGTCTTTGTCCCAAGCTCCACATCAGAGCCTTCACTCCAAGTTCCAGTCTACGTTCCAAGTCTTCAGCTCTTCGTTCCAAGTTCCAAGTATTCAGCCCTATGTTCCAAGTCTTCAGCTCTACATTCCAAGTTTCAAGTCTTCAGCTCCATGTTCCAAGTCCCAAGCTCCATGACATATTCCTTGAGAGTCCCTAGCTCCATGTCGTCCTCCTCATGAATTCCAAGTCCAAGTTCCTATGTTCCAAGTTCCTAGTCCTAGCCAGAGACCTACATTGTAGTGCTGTGTTCCTAGCTCCATCCAGCTCTGCTCCTGTGACGCCCATTCCCGCATACACACCTCACCATGGGTGCGACTCATGTCCTGACCTGAGCCACCCTGTGGCCCAAGGGTTCCGCTCTCCCAAGAGCCAAGTGATGCGTGGTGAGCCCACACCATCGGCCCCTGAAGGCTGCGCTCGCAACACCATGGAGGGATGCCACTCTTGTTTGTTTCTTTTTCAAATAATGCATGATGTGTGCCAAACCAAAAATATCCAAATCATTTTCAGATTTTTTGGAGGGAGTTAATGATGGTTCAGTTTCAACAAATGGTTAAAACATGACCCAAAAAAATATTTTGTTCATACATCCCTATTCCTACAAATTACTCATCATATTCATCCCTACAAATTTTTGGTTTGGGTCATTCTTTCATTTTGCCCTTTTCTTTTTTGTTTTTTTACTTAGTTTTACTTATTTATTTATATATGAACATTTGATATTCCTCCTTTCCCAAGTTAATCACAAGGCAGATTATATTAAAACTAAAGAACAGTAATACATCAATACAGAAGGACATGCAGATTTGAGGTGGATTTTGAGCAAGGTTCTGAAAAACTAAAAAATGAAATTTCAGACCTATTACTAGTAATTTGTAAACTATTATTAAAATCATCCATGTGGTGAAGACTGGAAGGTGGCCAATGTAACCCCGATATTTAAAAAAGGCTCCAGGGGCGATCCGGGTAACTATAGACCAGTTAGCTTGACTTCAGTGCAGGGAAAAATAGTGGAAACTATTCTAAAGATCAAAATCACAGAGCATATAGAAAGACATGGTTTAATTTATTTATTTATTTATTTATTTATTTCTTTTGTATACCGACATTCGATCGAGATATCACATCGGTTTCCAGAAAACAGGTTGAATAGAGCCGGAACTGCCCTATTTTACATTGTAACAAGAGAACAGTTGATTAAACAATAAATATAAGGAACATTGTAACATATGAATAAAATTAAAATTAAATATTAGATGTGGGTATATAGAAATGGCATATAGTCTATATACAATATGTACAATATGACTTGGTTATGAGTAGGGTGGGGGACAGGGAAGAGGGAGGTTACGAGAAGGGTGGGGGACAGGGAAAAGGGAGGATAGAGAAGGGGGGAGGGGTTATGCGTTCATGCAGAGTAGAAGTTATGCGGTAAGGCTTTCAAGAGCGTTTATTATAGGATGTTGGGGTTCAGGAGGGAATGCTTTCAAGAACAGCCATGTTTTGAGCTGTTTTTTAAAGACTTGCGGTGAGGGTTCGTTTCTGAGCTGTGGGGGGAGGGAGTTCCAGAGGGTAGGGCCAGCTATTGTAATGGCTCGTTTGCGTGTTGTATTGAGGTGAGCATTTTTAAGAGTTGGGATGGAGAGGAGACCTGAGTTGGTGGATCTGAGATTTCTTTGTGTGAAATATGGTTGGATGTTGTTGTTTAGCCAGACCATTCTGTTGTTGTTTATTTTTTTGTGAAGAAGGGTGAGGGTTTTATACTGGATTCTTTGTGTGATGGGCAGCCAGTGGAGGTCTTTGAGAGTGGGTGTGATGTGGGAGGATTTTCTGTGATTGGTGATAATTCTGGCGGCGGCGTTTTGTAGAACTTGGAGGGGCTTGATGTGGATTTCAGGAAGTCCAAGGAGGAGGGAGTTGCAGTAGTCGAGTTTTGAGAAAATAATTGATTGTAGTACTGTTCGGAAATCATGCGGTTGGAGGAGAGGTTTGAGTTTTTTAAGTGTTTGAAGTTTGAAAAATCCATCTTTGATTATATTGAAGATGTGTCGTTTAAAGTTGAGTTGGCTGTCGATGGTTACTCCTAGGTTTTTTGTGGATGGTGTGAGTGAGGTTCTTGATAAGTTTGGCATCCCAGTGTTGTTTGCGCTTCCTGTGTTGTTTGAGGGGGTGCTCTCGAGGGGGGAAGCGGGACGGTCGTCCTGGATGTGAATGATTTCTGTTTTGGCTTGGTTGAGGCAGAGAGATAGTTGTGATAGCAGTTGAGATAAATTTGAACTGAGTTTGTTCCATCTTTCCATGGTGAGTTCAATGGATTTGGTGATGGGGAGGAGAATTTGAATGTCGTCTGCATAAACGAAGTAGGTGAGGTTGGCATCAGAGAGGTATTTGCATAGTGGGAGGAGGTAGATGTTGAAGAGGGTCGAGGATAGTGAAGAACCTTGAGGGACGCCATGGGTGAGGGGCACTTGGGAGGATTCAGAAGAGTTTGTCTTGACAATGAAGGATCTGTTAGAGAGGTATGATTTGAACCAGTTGAGTGTAGTGTCTTGCAGACCGATCTCTTTAAGTCTGGTGAGGAGAGTTCTGTGGTTGATGGTGTCAAATGCGGCTGATATATCGAGGAGGATCAGTAGAAATGTCTTGCCACTGTCTCGGCCTCTGAGGATGGTGTCGGTGAGGGAGAGGAGGAGAGTTTCTGTGCTGTAGAGTTTTCTGAAGCCGTGCTGTGTTGGATGGAGAAGATTGTGGGCGTCGAGGTGGTCTGTGAGTTGATTGTTGACAGTTTTCTCGATGATTTTTGCTAGGAATGGGAGGTTGGAGACTGGTCTGTAGTTTGCAGGATCAGATTTGTCGAGTTGCGGTTTTTTTATGATTGGTTTGATGATGGCGTTTTTGAGTTTGTCTGGGAAGATTCCTTGTTCGAGGGATAGGTTGATGATTTGGGTTATAGGTTTGGCAATAATCTCTCTGATGAGTTTTAGGGTTTTGATGGGGATGGAGTCTACGGGGTGGGATGCTGGTTTGGTTTTTTTGATGAAGGGTTCAATTTCTGTAGATGCAACAGGAGTGAATTGGGTCCAAATGTGGATGGGAGGAGGGATATTTGTTGAGTCGTTGTGGGAATGGGGAATCTTGGCAATGATGTTGTCGACTTTGTCCTTGAAGAATTGAGCTAGTTTGTCACTGGAGATGTTGTTGGAGTTTGGCATTGTGTCATTCTGGATTGGGTTGGTGAGTTCTTTGACGTATGAGAAGAGGGTCCTCGGGTTGAATTGGTATTCATGAATTCTGGATGTGTAGAAATTGCGCTTTGCTGTGTTGAGGTCAGCTGTATATTTGTGTAGAAGTGTTCTATATTTGTCTTTCAGGTTTGGTGTAGGTGTTCGTCTCCATTGTTTTTCGGTTTGTCTGAGCGTTCGTTTGGATGTTTTCAGTTCGGGGGTGTACCAAGGAGCATTTTGTTTAGTAGATGATCTGATTTCCTTTTTTATTGTGGGGCATAATGTGTTGGCTATGTCAGCGTTGATGGAGATCCAGGAGTCTGTAGCTGAGTTGGCATCATGTAGGTTGATTGTTTTTAGTGCTTCCGGGAGTAGCTCTGCTAGGTCTTCACTGGAGCAAGGTTTGGTGTATTCAATGAAGCAGGAGTCTGTTTTTGCTGTGTTCGATTGATGTTGGAGCTTGGCTTGAATGAGGTAGTGGTCGGACCATGGAGTTGGAGTAGTAGTGGGTGATTCAGTTGCAGATATTTTATTGTTAATGAAAATTAAATCAAGGGTGTGCCCAGATTTCTGAGTGGGGGTGGTAATGATTTGGGAGAATCCGAGAGCTGTCATGGAAGATAGGAGGAGTTCGCAGGTGGGAGTTGTTGGTTGGGTGTCAATATGGAGATTGAAGTCTCCTAGTATGATGGCTGGTTCTTGTAGGTTGATGTGTGATGTGATGGCTTCGATTAGGGGGGAGAGGTTGTGTTGTAGGCAGCCGGGAGGAGCATAGAGGAGGAGTATTTGTAGATGTTTTGATTTAAATA
This sequence comes from Rhinatrema bivittatum, assembly GCF_901001135.1. Classification (NCBI taxonomy): domain Eukaryota; kingdom Metazoa; phylum Chordata; class Amphibia; order Gymnophiona; family Rhinatrematidae; genus Rhinatrema; species Rhinatrema bivittatum. The sequence goes on along the minus strand of NC_042616.1, from coordinate 814,814,179 downwards.
GGTTAGTCTCGAAAGGAGGGGGTAGGTTTAGGGGGAAAGAGGAGAATTTAAGTTTTTTGTGGGCTAGGAATAGTAGTCCACCTCCCTTTCTTTTGCTCCTAGGTATGGAGAATATGTTGTATGTGTTTCTGGGCAGTTGATTGAGTAGGACTGTGTCAGTGTGTTTGAGCCATGATTCAGTTATGCAGAATATGTCTGGGTGGTAGTCTGAGAGCAGGTCATGAATGATTGGGATTTTTTTGGTGATAGACTGTGCATTGATGAGTAGTAGAGTGATGAGTGTGAGGGTATTAAAGTATATTTTAGGGTTAGTTTGGATTTTGGTGAGACGTCTAGTGGATGGAGTGAATTTGGGAGGGTGGTATTGGTTGTAGTGGTGAGGAAGTTTGGGAATGCATTGTGTTAGATCCATAGCGTGTGTTTTTGTTGTGCGAGAGAGCCTGTTTGGTTGCTGCGTGACTGTATAATGTTGTGTGGAGAGTTTTGTTAGTATAGCGATGCATAGAAGATTTCAATAGATAGGGTGAAGGGTGGATGGAGGAGGGTGGGTCGGGAGTTTAGGGTGGTGGGGGGTTTCAGGGGAGGTCAAGGAGGATTGAGTCACTTAATGAGGTTGTAGTCACTTAATGAGGTTGTAGAACATAAAGGGAGTGCACTACGGGAGTGCACGAAGGAGCGCACAAAGGAGCAGGTCCTTCGGCGCGCGACGCTAGGCGCGCGGCGCTTGGGTGTCTCACAATTTAAATTTAATGTCTAATCAGGGCGGTCCCCTGATTGGCTGTGCGTGCTCAGCGTTCCCCTCGGAGGCGGAGGAAGGGCCGGAGGATGTCGTCGGCGTCTGCGGCTCAGGGAAGACGGCAGGGGCTGCCTCGTGGTCGGGGTCGGAGGCGGCCGTGGGTAGGTGAAATAAGTTGGGCCTTACCCCGGCGGGTCTCCGGCGCCGATCGCGCAGGCCCAGCACCGATTTTCCCCCTCTGCTCGGCAGGGCTGCGTCCGGATGAAGAGGGCTCGGTCGGCGGGAGTTTCAGATTTAAAGGCCAATCAGGGCGGTCCCCTGATTGGCTGTGTGTGCTCAGCGTTCCCCTCGGAGGCGGAGGAAGGGCCGGAGGATGTCGTCGGCGTCTGCGGCTCAGGGAAGACGGCAGGGGCTGCCTCGTGGTCGGGGTCGGAGGCGGCCGTGGGTAGGTGAAATAAGTTGGGCCTTACCCCGGCGGGTCTCCGGCGCCGATCGCGCAGGCCCGGCACCGATTTTCCCCCTCTGCTCGGCAGGGCTGCGTCCGGATGAAGATTTAAAGGCATGGATTTACCAAAGGGAAGTCTTGCCTAACAAATCTGTGGACAAAGGTGAAACTGTAGATGTAGTATATTTGGATTTTCAGAAGGAGTTTGATAAAGTCCCCTATGACGAACTCCTGAGAACTAAAAAGTCATGGAATAGGAGGCGATGTCCTTTTGTGGATTGCAAATTGGTTAAAAGACAGGAAACAGAGAGTAGGATTAAATGGTCGTTTTCACAGTGGAAAAAGGTATACAGTAGAGTGCCACAGGGATCTGTGTTATGTCGGCGGGCTGTGGAATCGCAACTGGACCTCCTTATCTAGCTTGCCGCCCTGCCGGGGGCGGGCCCCGGCCTCTCCACTGCTCCTTCGGGCCCGAGACATGGCTGAGATGCCGACGACAGGCCATACCACAGCAGAGATGCCGCCACCGTCGGCCTCTCCCCATCCGGGTTCCCTAGGCATGCGCGCGCACCCTCTGGTTGATTTAAAGGGCCCACAGCACGCTAAGGCTGCCAGCCTTTCCTGAAAACATCTCGTGCCAGGACCTATTTAAGGCAAGCTCTGACAGTCAGATCTTGCCTTTGCAACAGGTCCCCTCGCTCCTTGTTGCCTCCTGGCAATTCTTCAAGTTCCTGATTTCTTCTATCATTGGACTGCTTCCTTGGATATGATCTCTGCTTTGCCTGACCACGTCGTTGATCCTCTCCAAGCATTGACCTCTGCATTGCCTGACTACGTCATTGACTCTCTCTTCGTCCAGACCTCAGCCTGTCTTGCCACTACTTCCTGATTGCTGCCGGCCCTGACTGTAGCTTGCCTACGATGGTCCCTCAGTCTACGTCCTGGACTTGGCCAATTCAAGCTTCGACCTGTTCTTGCTTGGGCACCTCCTGCCTGACTCCGTTCCTATTGGCGCCCGAGTCTCCAGGACTCCGCCTCATCCAGTACAGCCTTCTTCTCATTACTATTGCTGCCTCTGGGCTGACTCTTCGATCCATCCATCTACGATGACAAACGGAGGCCCACCTAAGCCCAGCCAGCCCTGGTACCAAAGGCTCAACCCGCGGGGAACGAGGGCTGGTATTGGTGAAGCGCCAGCCGGCGTCTGTACCTTCAGCCAACTCCACCTGCTGACCGTGGGGACCCGTAGGATCCTTCCTACGGGTAGCATCAACCCCATCTTGGCCCAGGGTCCACCTCCAGCGCAACAATCTATACTTGGACCAGTGCTTTTTAATATATCTATAAATGATCTGGAAAGGGGTATGATCAGTAAGGTAATCAGATTTGCAGAAGATGTAAAATTATTCAGAGTAGTTAAATCACATGAAAATTGTGATAAATTACAGGAGGACCTTGCGAGACTGAAAGATTGGGTGTCCAAATGGCAGATGAAATTTAATATAGACAAGTTCAAGGTGATGCATATAGGGAAAAATAACCCTTGCTGTAGTTACACGAGGTTAGTTTCCATATTAGGAGCTACCACCCAGGAAAAAGATCTAGGCATCATAGTGGATAACACATTGAAATCGTCGGCTCAGTGTGCTGCAGCAGTCAAAAAAGCAAATAGAATGTTAGGAATTATTAGAAAGGGAATGGTTAATAAAATGGAAAATGTCATAATGCCTCTGTATCGCTCCATGGTGAGACCTCACCTTGAATACAATGTACAATTCTGATTGCCATATCTCAAAAAAAGATATGGTTGCACTGGAAAAAGTATAGAGAAGGGGGACCAAACTGATAAAGGGGATGGAACTGCTCCCTTATGAGGAAAGACAGAAGAGGTTAGGGCTGTTCAGCTTGGAGAAGAGACGGCTGAGGGGGGATATGATAGAGGTCTTTAAAATCATGAGAGGACTACAACAGGGAAGTGTGACTCAGTAATTTACTGTTTCATAGAAGGACTAACGGACACTCTATGAAGTTAGAAAAAAGCACATTTAAAACAAATTGGAGAAAATTCTTTCACTCAAAGAATATTAATGTCTGGAATTCATTGCCAGAGGATGTAGTTAAGATAATTAGAAGAACTGGGTTTAAAAAAAGTTTGGACAAGTTCCTGGAGAAGTCCATAAACTGCTATTAATCAAGTTGACTTAAGAAATAGCTACTGCTATTACTGGCATTAATAGCATGGGATCTATTTAATGTGTGGGTACTTGCCAGGTACTTGTATCCTGGATTGGCTACAGTTGGAAACAGAATGCTTTGCTTGATGGACCCTTGTACTGACCCAGTTAGGCAACTTCTTATTTTCTTATATATAAGTATTTGGTTGTAAATAATACTTATAAGTAGAGAGATGGGGGTGTATTTGGTAATACATTTCAAAAGTATAAGATGAATAGTGAGTGAATATACAAGAATTAAAAGTATAAAATAAATAGGGAGTCAAATGACTGCAATGAATGGATAGATGTGTGAAGCATTCAATTCACATATACAAGCCAATGCAATAAAGTGCACTCAGCCTAGCCCACAGGTTAATCTGCGTCGTGGACACGTTGGACTAAAACCCAATGCAATAAGATGAATAGCGCATGCAAAATGCTTGTCCAAACAAATGCACGGCTAATAGCGCTTATCATCTGTAAATGCTATGTGGATGAGGCTATTAGCTATTACCCCCCGATGCAAAAAGTCGCAGTGCATCCAACATTCACTTTGTAGCACGACAAATTTAACGCCAGCCTCCAGAGCTGGTGAAAAGTCTTGTTGTGCATGAAGGGCTCAACTAAACAACAAAAAATACTGCTTTTCTGTGGTTCTCCTACTAAGATCTATTACTACTAAATTATTAAACGATGAAAGGCTTAATGACAAATAACATTTTGGGGTGTACAATATATACGCTCCAGGCCGCGTATATTGTGTGAGTATATTGTGCCGGTAAATTATCCGCCGAGGGATAAAACATCATATCGAGCGTCCGGTTTCCTAACCTGCACACAGCCACGTCTCCTGGGCGCCCGATACTTCGAGTGCTAGGGACGCACAATTTATCCTTAGTGCGTCCTTTTTAGCGTGGCAGCTCATTAGAATATTGCGCCACGCACCCAGGAGAGATGGATGTGCGTGCGTTGAAAAAAACGGGCACCCAGTTTGGACACAAGCTTTTCTGCGCATGATGTTTCTTCAGCCCCATGGATAGGCTGAACCAGACTAGCCCAAAGATGGTGAAGACTGGGAATTCAGTTAAAGAGGAGCTCTGGAAGTTAGGTAGTAAGAAGAGGAATCTCTGTAGAGATTCTAGTAGTTATACCCATAAATGCCATTCTGCATGTATAAAATTCAGTTTTCTGTGTATAGATTGTACTTAGGCAAATAATCTTTTATATGGAAAAAATGTATGCGCTTAAACTACAGAAACAAGTGAAAATGAATGCAATTCCTATTGGCTAAATGCTTCTGCTAGCTGGGTCTCCTGCTTCCAGTTATTACGGAGCTTGCAACCGGCCAGACAGACCTAGCTGCTAATGAATGTTTGCAACTATAGATCCTCCGTGCCTATTGCATGCCCTCTTGAAGCTCTTTACTTGTTTTAGCTTTCACCATCTTCCCCGGGGGCGTTCAAGACACTGAATGTTTTCAGAGGCACTTTTTATTCCTTGGTCTGCATGCAGATTCCTTTGCCGTTTGTCAGCGAGTAGGCTGAGCCTCTCTCCTTGTCCTCACCAATCGCAGCTCAGATGAAAAGGCTAAATAATGGTAGACAGCCCAGTATTAGGGATTTCAGCAAACATGGTTGAAAATGATATGAAAAACACATTTTTAGATCAGTGAGGTAAACCTTTTGTCTTCAAATTTTACATATTCAGACTGCTAAAATCTATTCAAAGCAAGCCTGGCAGAATGAAGGCAAACTGAGAAACTTTGCATCAACGGTCTTGAAAGTGTTTATCTGCTCAGACAGTGTTTCTGTGCTTTTCTATTAATTAAATCAATTCCTACTCTTCCAAGTCTCTCAAATGACCTTCTCATAGCTTTGTGTGTATGAAGGGCTTTCTCCGGGATGGATCCTTGAGCTGGCACCCAGGAGCACATAGGAAAGGAGACGGGCCTTTTCTGCACACAGTTCTCTGTCTCGCCATGGATAGCACCTTCAGTCTGAGGCCCAGAGCTCCCACTGGGGAAGAATAATAGTTCTGAGGCCCTTGTGCAATAGTCCCAGTACAAGCATAGAAACATAGAAATATAGAAATATAGACGTGATGGCAGAAGAAGACCATACGGCCCATCCAGTCTGCCCAGCAAGCTTTCGCACTTACTTTTCTCATACTTATCTTTTACTCTGACCACTGAGGTCAGGGCCCTTATTGGTCACTTTTTGGTTCTAATTTTCCTTCCACCCCTGCCATTGATGTAGAGAGCAGTGCTGGAGCAGCATAAAAGTGAAATATCCCGCCTAATTGGTTAGGGGTAGTAACCACCGCAATAAGCAAGCTACCCCCATGCTTATTTGTTTACCCAGCCTGTGCAATTTAGTCCTTGTTAGTTGTCTTAATATAAATCCTCTTTTCTTCATTCCCCCTGCCATTGAAGCAGTGAGCTGCGCTGTATATGTATTCAAAGTGAAGTATTGGTTCGGGGTAGTAACAGCCGCAACAAGCAAGCTACTCCCACGCTTATTTGTTTACCCAGACTATGCATTCAATCCCAGTTGGTAGTTGTCTGACTGTAAATCCTCTTATCTTCATTCCCCCCTGCCGTTGAGGCAGTGAGCTGCTCTGTATATGTATTCAAAGTGAAGTATCAGGTTTAATTGGTTTGGGGTAGTAACCGCCACAACAAGCAAGCTACTCCCACGCTTATTTGTGAATGCAAATCCTTTGTCCCACATTTCCTCTTGCCGTTGAAGCATAGAGCAATGTTGGAGTCGCATTAACCGTGTGTATGTTTATTGAATAAGGGTATTAATCACCAGGAAGTAGCCAATAAATAATAGGCCAGTAAACAACAGCTTAATAAACTTCGTACCTCACTCTTTTGGTAAAGTCTCTTAATTCCTTGGAAGCTCACTTCTTAACACTTGATCTCTTTCTTTTCCCAGTTACTCGGCTTCCTCAGATTTCACAGATTGAAGATAATTCAATCCTCCTTTTACTTCCCAATTTAATTCCAGTTTCTCCCCACTGTGGAGTGGTTAGCATAAAGTCCCAATATTGTATCAGAACGAAAGCCCCAGTTCTCATCTCTTTCCTGAAGTCTTCTCCATTACTTTCGATCTCCTTATGAAGTACCAGATGGACACTCTCCTCTCAAGCAAAACCTTGTCTGAGTTCAAAGCAACAAAGTTTCAGGACTGCCTTCAAAGCTTTCTTTCCTCTGAGGAAGGCAAAGATTTAGTCCTCCCAGATATTCCTCCAGTTGTCAGGCTCCTTCAGAGTGAAAGATACCTCTTTTCCAGTAGAAAGGATCCGGAGTTCTTAGTATCAACGGCACGCAGCTCCAGGTGGGACTCAAACTAGCTTTTCCCACAAAGGGGAAAACCAAAACGGAGGCAGGAGGGGTGGAAAAGCGTCAACATGAGGAAATAGCCTGCATCAGTCACCAGACATATCTATCAAGTGAAGGAGATCTGCCATAATCTTCCCCAATAAATATCTAAACAATACCAAGTAATGTGCAAACTTTATTGAATCATATCACAATCCTCACTCTATCTAGACAATAAAAACTCTCTATCTCACACATTCATACACATTCACACCATACTAAAAACATTTAAAACATGTGTCTGATGAATATAGTGACCCCTAATACACTTCACCATTAATTTTATATCAATACACTGTGAACATGAATATAACAATAAATTGTTTGTTCAGTTTTACAAATCTCTCATTATTATTTCCTTAATGCAGTGGATAGTCACCGCTGCTCGCCTCAGTTGGGTCATAGTCCACTACCCATTATTTCTCAGATGTTTTTCTTAAACCGTTGGTTATTTCCTTAACACTGTGAACGCCACCTCTTGCTCGCCACAGTGTAATCAGTATTGTATTAAATATTCTCTGGGTATTGTATTATTTAGGTGTGAGGGGATATGCTGATAAATTACCCTGTGTATTATATAGTCTTCTCCAACACATGATCTAACCTTACAAAGGGACGCCCCAATCCTCTGTGAAGGGCTACCAGAGCTCTCACAGGGAAAAAAGCTTCCAGACGAGGGCCAACTGGCAGGCAGCCCACAAGGGACTCCACGCTCGTCCATAATCAGGAAAAAGAGCTAGGAAACGTGATGTGGGACAGCACCATTCTGAAATGCAATGGTCATTATTTCAAACTAAAATAAGCAGAGCTGTATCTTGGCAAATATAACTCAATCCCTCTACTTTATGGCTCATAAAATGGTCTGGACTCCGGTAAACCTGCATAAAATTGCTGGCCATAGTTCTGGTGCTGGTTTTGTTACACAGTCACAGGTACATTTCAACATATTACTTTTTTTCTGCCCCCCAATTATTCTATATCTTGGTTCACCTGAACTCCTTCCCGATATGCTCAGACCTACTTTTATCTGTCCCATTCCGACAAAGTCTTCCTTGGGTTTTATTTCCATTTGTTGGCACATCTCTCTCTCTTTTCCCTTCCCTCTGAAGTTCTCAGATGTGTTGTTTATTACGGCTCCCTTAAGTTTCTTCTGCTCTCCAATGTGATGGACCCTATTCAGTCTGATTTTCAGCCTTTCCGATCCACTGAATCTATCCTTTTCCACTCGCTTAATAATCCTCACTTGTCTGGTTTTCCTCACTGCTCTACTAACCTCATCTTACTTGACCTTTCTCCTGTATCGGATACAACTGACCACCTAGCTCTCTTTTCCACTATTGGCTCTGAGCTTCTCTGGCTCGGTCTGTGATTGATTCTCATTTTTAACTATCTAACTGCGTCAGTCTTTAGGGTCCAAACTAACAATTCTCACTTTGAGCTATCTCCACTCCTTGCTGATGGCTTCATTTGTGGCCCTCGGCTTTTCCCGATCTAGGCAGCCTGGAATTCCTGATCTCCTCCATTAGGAGCTTTCATTCACTAATGACATCCAATTTTCTTTCCTACTACTACTACTGCTCCTACTACTGCCTCCTATCATTTATATCATACTATTAAACGCACACAGTGTTATAACTTTCCCAGAGCTCTGCGGTCAGCTTCTCTTTGCTGACCTAATGCCTCTCCTTCTGGCTTCACTTTCCTGACTCCCTGTCAGGTCTTAAGCTCTATTCAAATTTCCGTTTGGCTCTTTCTTATCATTCCTCTCTTATTCAGCATTACTCTGGTTCACACCCTCTCTGATCCTTTCCTCTGTCATCTCCAGAAGGGGTATCAAGGTTCTTTCCTGTCAGGGGAAGGGACCCTGACCCTACTGGTGAAAACATGCCAAGGGCACTTCAGACATCTCTGGGAAGACTCAGTAATGTTTTGTTCCCAAAACTTACTTGGAAGTAATGGTCAATGGAAAGTCTTTACAGATCACAAAATATTTACAAATTATTTACATTACCATCCAATCAGCTGTTGTCTGGATTTTCACTTCTCTCTCACTTCTCACTTCTCTCTCACTTCTCTCTCACTTCTCACAATGTCAGAACCTCTTGTGGGGGTGTCTGCCTTATACACTTCTCTTCCTTCCTTCTCAGCAAAACTATTCAAAAGTCTTTTAATAATGCCGATTGACTTCCATCTGACTACTTCCCATTCTGTCAGAGCGTACAGGTAAGTGTCTGCTAACCATCTAGTTAGTACTCTAGGATCTCCCCGATTTACCACTGGACTCTGTGAAAATAACACTGCCACTGAGTAATGTCTAATAGCTCCCATCTACAGATGATATACGATCTGTGCCCAGGCTCTGCTGTTCCTCTGGATCTCTATCCTGGATGACAGAGATCTGTCCTCTCTCTGCATATCTGTCCTGGACAGAGCTATAGTCAGGCAATTTGGCACCTATGGCCAAGTAAAAAAGTGTGCCCTTACCCTGGACCCAACATACTACACCATGAGCTGGGAAACTCTGCTAAATATTTAGGGGGGTATTTAAAACATGTTGCTATTACTATTTATAACCTAGAAGCAAAAACAAGTATGACCCTGGTGCCACAATCAGACTTCTAGGTCCAAATGGAACTGACCCTTAACCTCTACCCATCTGATCAGTAATCTGTACTTGTCAAACAGTAGCAATTTAAAAAGAAGTGTGTGCCTTTAAGTCATGATAATGTTATAACTTTTTTTTGCTTTTATTGACTCATATGATTTTTTATTAAAATAAATCCTCGCAAAATGCAGTTCACTGTGGAAAGGACAGGAGCATGAGCAATACCACATAAAATGAACACACAGAATTGGAAGTGAGGTAAGCCTCAATCGATTTTCAGAAAAATGTATTTGTCAGAAGCTAGCTAAGAACATAAGAACATAAGAAATTGCCATACTGGGTCAGACCAAGGGTCCATCAAGCCCAGCATCCTGTTTCCAACAGAGGCCAATCCAGGCTACAAGTACCTGTCAAGTACCCAAATGCTACGTAGATCCCTAATACTAAAAATAGATAAAGCGATGCAGTCAGATGGGGCACATCCAAGAGTTGTAAGGAAACTTAAAGAAGTTCTGGAATCTTCACTGCTTGACCTTTTCAATGCTTTTTTTTTTTAGAGTAGAGAGTAGTTCTGGAAGAGTGGAGACAGGTGTATATGGACACAAGGAGGAGGCTGGAAAGTATAGGCCAGTTAGTCTAATCTCTGTGGTGAGCAAATTAATGGAATTACTGCTGAAACAGAGGATAGTGTGGTTTCTGGAATCCAATGGATTACAAGTTCCGAAATAGCATGGTTTTACTAGAGATAGATCTTGTCAGATAAATCTGATCAATCTCTTTGATTGGGTGACCAGAGAATTGTATCAGTGGAGAGTGCTAGATGTAGTGTAGTTGGTTCTCAGTAAGGCCTATGACTTGTTTCTGCATAGGCGACTTATAAATAAATTGAGTGCCCTTGGTATGGACCATAAAGCGACTGGCTAAGAAACTAGTTGAATGGAGGTGACAAAGAGTACTATTGAATGGAGTTAAATCCAAGGAGAGGGGCATTAATCGCAGTATGCTGCAGGGATTGGTCCTTGGACTGGTTCCTTTCAACATTTTCGTGAGCAACATTGTACAAGGATTGTCAGGAAAGGTTTGTCTTTTTGTGGATGATACAGAAATCTGCAACTGGGGTAAACACCCAGGAAAGTATGGAAAACATGAGAAGGGATCTAGTGAAGCTTGAAGAATGGTCTAGAGTTTGGCAGCTAGGATTTAGTGCTAGGAAATGCAGTCATGCATATGGGATGCAAAAGCCCAAGGGAGCGCTACAGTATAGGGGGTGAAATTCTTCTAAGCATAAAAGAAAAGTGGAATCTGGGGGTGATTGTATCTGATGATCTTAAGGTATCTAAACAGGTGGATAAGGCAATGGCAAAATCCAGAAAAATGCTTGGCTGCATAGGGAGAGGAATAGTCAGCAGAAAAAAAGGATGTGATATTACCCCTATATAAGTCCCTGGTGAGACCTCATTTGAAGAGCTGTGTACAGTTCTGGAGAATGCACCTTCAAAAAAATATAAACCAATTGGAGTCGGTCCAGAGGGAGGCTACTAAAATGATCAGTGGTCTTCATTCTAAAGCTTATGAGGATAAACTTAACAATCTAAATATGTATTTCCTAGAGGATTACTGGTGTGATCTACAGGCCACTAACTCAAACAGAAGAACTGGACAGAGAACTCATTGAGGGCATCCAAAAGGTGAGAAAGAAGGGCGAAGTGTTGCTCTTTGGAGATTTTAATCTGCTGGATATGGATTGGAGAATCCCTTCTGCGGAACCTGTGAGAAGCAGAGAGACAGTGGATGCCCTTCAAAGGGCTCTGCTCAAACAAATGGTAATGGAACCCATTCTGGTGCTCACTAATGGTGGTTAGGTTCCATCAACTTTCTCTCTTCCACTCTCCCCACAACACCTTCTCACACATTCATTCTCTCTCTATCACTCCCCTCCTCCTTTCAGGGATGACCTCAGCACTCTCCTCTTTCCTAGCTATTGGCACACAAGGATTCTATAAGGAATCTCCCTACCAGAGAACAGCATTCTGCTTTTAGCTCCTCCCCTTCTCTCCCTTCTTCCCTCCCAGGCAGCATGCAGAGAACAGGAGGGGAGGTGGTGAGGCTGGATGTTGCGCTGGAGGTGGACCCTTGGCTCAAGGTGGGGTTGATGCTACCCGTAGGGCGAGCCTCATGGGTCCCCACCATTGGGAGGCGGAGCTGACTAGGAGATGGAGGCCAACTGGAGCTTTGCCAATACCAGCCATTTTTCCCCGCAGGTTGAGCCCTTTGGGTGCCTGGGCCGGCTGATCTTAGGCAGGCCTCCGTGTGACGACTCCCAGTAGATGAGATGCAAGGGTTGCTGAGGACCAGCAGAGGTATCAAGGGACAGACGTAGGTCTGGACGAGGCAGGGATCCAGAGACCCGGATGCCAAAAGGATCAGGGCGGAAACAGGTGGCGCCTAGGTAATAGAAGGCCAAAGCCGCAAGGCCAAGTCTGGGGAGATACGAAAGGCGTAGTCAAAGGCTGGCTGGTGTCAGGGCAGGCGGCTGAGCAAGACAAGGTATAGAGTCTAAGAGAGCAAGGATCAAAGCCAGAGGGTCAGTCCTGAGTGTGGTCCAATATAGCAAGGGTCAAAGCCAGAGGGTCAATTCTGAGCATGGTCCAATGTAGCAAGGGTCAAAGCCAGAGGGTCAATTCTGAGCGTGGTCCAACGTAGCAAGAGTCAAAGCCAAAGGTCAGTCCAGCAAGACAAGGAAGGGACCAAGGTTCGGGTCAGGAACAGGAACCAGGAACAGAGTCAGGATCAGGAACCAAGAACGAAGGGCAATGAGCACACGAACAAACGTGGAGACCTGTTGCCAAGGCAAGGAACTAGTGGTGGGCCCTGCCTTATATAGCAGGGCCGGATGATGTCATCATCCGGGGCTGCGGGCTAGCTTCCCGCCGTGGCCCCTTTAAGGGTGCGAGAGACACGCACTCGCGCGCCTAAGCCAGGGCCCGCAGGAGGCTGGACAACGGCATCTTCCCGCAGCACATGCAGGGAGACCCGCCAGGAACTGAGGAGATCCGTGGAGGAGCCAGGAACAGCCGAGGAGGCAGCAGGCGCTCGGGGGCATAGACAGCGGCCCACAGCCACGAGCGAGGTTGGTCCGGGTCCGGGATTCAGAGCTGCAAGGGTGAGTTGGCCCAGTCGCAGGCCTACCACGGACGGGACACGCAACACTGGAGAGTTCAGAGCAGAGCAAAGAATAGCTGCTCTACTCTCTAATCCATCCCCTCCCTTCCTGTCATTTCACCTTCCCTCTGGTCCTGTATAGGGAAGAAGAAAGGAGGGGAGAGGCTGGAACAGACAGAGGCATTAACTGTTACCCCTCCCAGTGCAGAGAGGTGCGTAGACTTAAATCATATTCTCTTTACGTTGGAAATTGTACTCCTGGACAGTGGAGGAGGAGTCGTTTCTGGGGCTAGTATTAGTTTATGGGGCTGATTGGGCATTTGTGATGCTGGGGGACCTGCACTCTTGATTTATGTGCACAAAAGGTGATCTATGCCCGTAAATCTTCTCTTTCTCGTCCTCTCTTCCGCCACGACCTATTTTTTTGTGATATGTGTGGAATATACATTTTTAATAAACTAAAGCTAAACTAGTTTCAAAATGCCTCCATGGGGCTGTATATCCTTCCTGTCGAAACATTGCAAACCGCAGCTTCCTCCAAAACAGGGCAATGACGACTGGCGATCCCTCACCCAAAAAAGGAGCAAGTCCTTTTGGATAATAGGGGAGAATCCTCCTGTCCAGAAAATAACTTGGTCCTCCTTTGGCTGAGAGAACCCAAGTCGTCACCACTAGTGCCCTTGCAGTGTTTTGTCAGGTAGGAGAGAATTAGACCATAGCCCCACAGGGGTGCGAGTCACGTCTCCCCACACCTTGTCCCCTCATCTCCCTCACCCCTTTGCCTTTACAGATTGCTCCGTCCCACGAATGCCAGGAAGGCGCTCCAGTGTAGGACTCTGCAGACCCAGGGGGCCACAGTCACCAGGGACAAGTCAGTGTCAAACCCGGCCAGTGTGGGAGATCAGAAACCCAGGCTGTGCCTCAATCTGTCCCCCAGCGTTAAAATGTGTGCTCAGCATTGCAAAAGACTGAACGCACATTATAAATCGGGTTTGTGCACCCGGTTTTAGGCTAGCACACATTTTTAACTACTGCATCGGGAATTAAAATTTTTGTTTGCGCTCGTGGTTAAGAAACTGCACTGAATTTCAGAGCATAGTTTTACTGCATGGTTTACTACATCAGCCACTTAGTTTTTCCTACTTTTGGTGATCAGTAACAGTCTGGTAACACTACTGAAATGCCTAGAAGACCCTGGTGTGCAGAGTCTGAGAAATGAATCTCACCTACCTATGGTGAAAGGGGATGACTTAGCACCTATTTATCGTGCTTGAATTGAGCCTAAGAGCATGATAACAGTTTAATATTACATAAGATAAAATATTTGCACTTCCATACATATTGTATAACCTCTAGAGAAAATTAATTCTCCAAAAGTCAAATAAAATATATAAGACAGGTAGCAGCTGTTTGATGGATATTGGGTGAGGTCCTAAATTATTCCTATCAGTACCCAAAACCAACACTGCAGGTGCCATCCCCTCCCAAAAACAAACCAGCCCCTGACTTAATGGCTTTCCAGAGGCTTTCAGCAGCAGGGGGGCCTCTACCCTTTTGGAAGCTGTTTGCTGAGCCTGATCCACTGACAGGCGAGGAGGATACGCCCGGGCCGGAGCAGGGCTTCTGCCGTGACAAGCACCATGCCTGTTAGCACTCGTGAACCGAACAGTAAAAAACAGCCAGCTTGAAACAACGTGTGAGGCCTGCTCAAGACAAAAAATGGGCAAGACGCCCACAAGCCCCATTTTGTACTCTTTCCTGAGATAAAGTAGTTTGGCTGCCGTGTTAGCCCACTTAAATGCACAGAAATAAGAGTTAACAAATAAAAACAAAAGTATATATATATATCAGGTGATACCCTTTTATTGGACGAACAATACATTTCGTGATTAGCTTTCGAGAGCTAATAGTCTTTGCTTCAGGTCAGAATTCAAAGGAGCAAAAGATGACATTACCAGGAAATATAGAGTAGCGTGGCTGCCATAAGTGAATCATAAAAGGGATCACAGGAGGATCCAAGATGGCCGAAGCTGCTGGTTGTGCGGGAGGTAGCTCCGCTTGGGCTGTGTTAGCTTTTTGGTCTCTTTATGCCTCATTCAGCAAGGAAGCAGCGGGCCAGAGAGAGAGAAGCCCTGCCGATACCTTCTACTACGATTTCTGGCCCGATGGTGGCCCAGTACAGCGGGGAACGTTAGAACCGGGGGTTACGTCGCTGGGTGCTGTTCGGGAGGAAGTTGCACCTGATGCCTCTCTTGAGCTACGGACGGCCCCGGCTAACCCGGCAGAAGGCAGACCTCTCGCTCAGTCCCGCGTGTCCTCAGAACCCATTAGCGGTCGGACCTTGAGCGGGCAGGGTGAGATAAGTACATCGGAGGTGCAAGGTCTTTGAGCCTTCCTTGTCAACATTGGGAGCTGGGGAACAAGTCAGGATCACTGGGTCTCCGTCGACAGTTGGAGGAGTGCTTGCATTGCCGAAGATTTCAAAAACTGATTTGGTAAGGCCAACAGTGATTTCTTTAGATTCAGTATGGGAGGCCATTCAAATGTTAAATACTAACTTACCTGCTCCAGCGGCTCCGATCGTTGCGAGGCCTGCGCAGCCGGCGCCGAGGCCCACCGGGGTAAGGCCTGATCGCACCCCTGCCCCACGGCAGCCCCCAGCGCCGACCACGAGGCACCGAGCCGCGACCCGAGGCGCCTCCCTCAGCCCTCCTCCGGGCCGGAAGCAGCCAATCAGCCCCACCACCAGCCGCCAATAGCAGCAGGGCCAGGAGCCCTTTAAATCCAACGCGACGCCTAGGCGTCGCACGCCGAGCGTCGCACGCCGAAGGAGCACGACAAAGGGGCTGGCCCCTTTGTGCGCCCCTTAGTGCAGCCCAGAAGAGCAGCCCAGAAGCCAGGTCTCAATCACAGCTGGGTCTTAAGGTAAGCCCGAAAGACTCTCAGCTAGCGGCAGCGAAAACAGGCCCTCTCAGCAGACCTAACCTAATAGCCGTAGACGAACCCACAGTGCCAGACCCACCACCCTCTTCCTGACACCTATAGACTAGAGGACACTGCAACTACTGTTCCAACCATTGTCTAACAGCCACCCATCAGTCATCAGAGAAGCTACCAGCCCTCCGTCACCCCAACCACAACTTCGGATTCCAAGTAAGGATACAATTCAACACACCACCACCGTATCATGCACCCTATACCTATACCAACTATCCAGTACACACCTAAACCCAAATCCAATAAACCCAGGATTCTAGGCATACGACATCAGAGATTGATTCCAATCATGATCTCCCCCATGACCCAAACGCTAGGATTAACATTATTCACGCTCACACTATTCAACGCCCAATCGATCACAAAAAAACTACACCTCCTCAACGACCATCTGACAGACAACAACCCCGATATTTGCGCCATCACAGAAACATGGCTGAAACCCACAGACACAGTCCTACTAAACCAGCTACCCAACCATCTTTATGACGTTCATTCAATCCCTAGAATCAAAAAAAGGGGTGGAGGGATCCTTCTAGCCACAAAAAAGGGCCTAGGGCTCTCACTCCAATTATCTACCACAATAAACAAGACTGAAATTGCCTTCTTCAATTCGGACCATCTACAAATAGCTTTAGTCTACTCACCACCTGGAACTTTAGACACGGACCCTTCACCTCTAATTGAGTTCACAACAAAACATTGCAAACAGGATAAACCAGCTATTCTGATGGGAGACTTCATCTTACATGTAAATAACACACCACTAACTCATAACTGTGATATCCTTCTCTCAGCTCTCAACCACTTAGGCTTCAACCAGATAGTCAAAGATCCCACGCACAAAGCAGGACACACACTTGACCTGATCTTTCTCAACAACGGCATATCACCAACCAATAACCCTACCTGCGTCCCAGTCCCTTGGTCGGACCACCACGTCATCTCGGCAGAACTTCAAATTTCAGACCAGCCTCGTCCCATATATCCAGTAACCACTATACGTTACAGGAAACCCTGCCCCATAGACAATCTTAGTAACATACTTTCCACAGAACTCGACCGACTGGATTTAACAGATGCATCCTCAGCTATTACCTCCTGGCTCAATATTACAAACAAGATTGCCGATCTTACCTGTCCCGCTACCACCAAATCCTTAAAACCACCCCAAGCAAAAAGACAACCGTGGTACACTCCAACACTCAAAACCCTCAAACAAGAACTCCGGAAAAAAGAAAACAGCTGGCGCAAATCTCCGTCCACCATCACAACGCGAATTTACAAATCCCATCTTAACACATACAGATTAGCCATCCTAAAAGCCAAAAAAGACTTCTTTGCAAAAAAAATTCACAACTTTGCACTGGACCCAAAAGCTCTATTCTCATTTGTATCTTCCCTAACAAAACCTACTCCTCCTAGCATTCCAGATGAACTAGCAGCCAACAAAGCTGAGGAACTAGCAATTTACTTTGACAAAAAGATCACCAACCTCCTCAAGCCTATCCTTACCCAACAAAAAACAGTACTACAGCTGACAACCACACCATTTATCAAAGAATACAGCCTTTCATCGTTCGAAACTCCTTCATCATTAGAAATCGAACTTATCCTCAAGAAGCTCAAACCATCTTCCCATCCTATGGATACTATACCCTCCAATCTTCTCCTAGCGACCCCAAACACCATTTCTAAACCCATATCAGACATCATCAACTGCTCCTTAATACAAGGAAAGGTCCCAGACCAACTCAAAATAGCAGTTTTGAAACCGTTACTAAAAAAACCAAACCTTTCAACGGATGACCCTGCAAATTTCCGACCTATCGCTAACCTTCCCCTTATTTCAAGAGTGATGGAAAGATTCGTCAACAAACAATTGTCGGAATACCTGGAGGATAACAACATTCTCTCCCCTTTCCAATTCGGCTTCAGGAAATCACAAAACACTGAAGCACTCCTAACATCGTTATCCGACACCATACTTCTTAATCTGGAAAAAAAACAACCTTACCTCCTTGCTCTTCTTGACCTATCCGCCGCATTCAACACAGTTAACCATACCATACTACTCGAGCGACTATCCGACATTGGAATTCAAGGAGAAGCACATAGCTGGTTCCAATCGTTCCTGGAAAATAGATTCTACAAAGTAAAAATCAACAATGAAGAATCGCAACCCATCAAATCAACTCGAGGAGTACCACAAGGATCATCTCTCTCTCCTACGCTATTCAATATTTACTTGCTCCCACTCTGCCACTTACTCTCTAACCTCAAGCTAAAACACTATATTTTCGCTGATGACATTCAGATTCTCATGCCCATCACAGAATCACTACAAAAAACTTGGGCGCATTGGAATATCTGCTTACAAACCATCAACTCTCTCCTATCCAGCTTGAACCTCATACTTAACCCAAACAAGACAGAAATCCTCATCATCTCACCAGACGAAAATCACACCCTTACCAACTTTCAAAGCGTAACTCAATTCTCAAATCCAATCACTAACCTCTCCACCTCCGTCAGAGACCTGGGGGTGCGTCTTGACAACAAATTTAACCTAAAATCCTTTATAACCAACACAACTAAAGAATGCTATTACAAACTCCAAGTGCTGAAAAATCTCAAACCTCTTCTTCACTTCAGCGACTTCCGACTAGTAGTCCAGTCTTTAATTCTGTCTAAGCTGGACTACTGCAACTCTCTACTGCTAGGTCTCCCAGCTTTATCCACCAGACCATTACAGATGGTGCAGAATGCAGCAGCAAGGCTACTCACCAACACTAATAAAAGAGCCCACATAACACCTATTCTTCACAGCCTACACTGGCTTCCTATAAAAGCTAGAATCACCTACAAGACTCTATCAATGATCCACAAGGACATAATGGGCATCGCCCACCTAAATCTAAATTCGCTTCTCCGCCTTCACACATCTCAAAGACCCATCAGGCACAACTACAAAGGTTCCTTATATGCTCCCCCGATCAAAACCACATTAACAAAACGAGCACTCTCAACAGCCGGACCCACACTCTGGAACTCACTACCGCCAGATCTACGCCAAGAGACCTGCCATCTAACTTTTAAGAAAAATCTAAAAACGTGGCTTTTCAGGCAAACATATACAGAATCACAAGTTTACTTAGACACCGGCCAAAAGAAAAATAGCTCAACACCAGATCCAGTTTCACCTTTACCCCCCTTCAAGACTCAACTACGTCGGATCTGAACTTCTCACCTTAAAGACTTCTTAAAGACTTCTTAAAGACTTCTTCTCTGATTCATCTGTCTTCCTTAACTCATGGATTTCTCGCATACTTTGCACATCAACATGGTCTGTGTACCCTCAAATCTCAATTTAGTCTACCCTTTAATTTTTTTCTAGATATTTATTCTCGCTATAATCATGCCGAGCATTCACCTACGTCCTGTTGACGAGTTACTATTATTATTATTATTATTATCTATGTAATATTTAATTTAATCTATTATTAATATCCATATGTTATAGGTTATATGCTAAATGCAATATGTTATACGTTATATGTTAAGAAACGCTGTTCCATGTAACGCCTTTTGTGCGAAAGTTTTGTTATATGTAAACCGACCTGATTCGATACTTGTATTGAGAATGTCGGTATATAAAAATCCGAAATAAATAAATAAATAAATAAATATCTTTAATCAAATGGCCCCAGTCTATGCTTATTTGGGAAATTTAGATACTCGAGTGGAAAAAGAAACAAGAATGCTATTGAGTTACTGCAGCAGGATTTAAACAACAAATCGTCATTTCAGGTATCTCTGATTAAGGAAAATTGCTTTCTGTTAGGCTGGAAAACATGGAAAACTTGATCAGAGGGAAAAACCTCCGTTGTATAAATTTCACCAGAGACCAGCTAATTTCACCGAAGGATATGTGGAAACTCTCAAAGCTCCTGAACAGGCACTCCCCTTAACCTCAAGAGTGTGTTATATCCCTTCTTTCAAGAGAAAGGATTCGTCTGAGCAGAAAGGGGTTCGAGTCCTGACTCCAATTGTGCCGGAAACCCTTGAAACCACCCAGAAGGAGTCCATTACTCCCGCCACACTAGTGGTTTCCTTTCTTCTTGAGTTTAAGGAATGCACATAGGTGGGGTTACTCACGCCAGGCCTATTTTACAAAGGCCCGGCGATGCACGTAAAGCTCCAGGACGCGTCTTGGGGCTTCAGGAAAGCGATGGGGAGAGGGCAGGGCGGTCCGGTCTGGGGGAGGGGCGGGGGCCAGAGGCCTCCGGCACAGCGGCCATTTGCTGCTGTATTGGAGGATTGCGTGCCGGCCGGCAGGGGCAGCAGGTAAAATAATTTGGAGGGGGGGGGGGATTAGGACAGGGATAGGGGGCGGGTTGGTTAGGGGAAGGGGAAGGGCGGTTAGGGTAGGGAGTTGGGAAGTTCCCTCCCAGGCCGCTCCTAAATCGGAGCGGCATGGGAGGAACTGGGGAAGGCCGCGGGCGTCGGCACGCGCAGGGTGCACAATTGTGCACCCCCTGGCACGCGCCGACCCCTGATTTTATAACATGCGCGCACCTGCGCGCGCATGTTATAAAATCGGGCGTCCGTGGGCGCGCCCAACTTTATAAAATCTACCCCTAAAGATGTATTTTCGCCATCGTACAGAAATGTTTATGGATTGCAAAGTTAGTGTGTTCCCTGATTTGTCGAGAGTAACTCAAAAAAGAAGGAAACAGCTCTTATTGCTAAGACCTAGGGTTAGTGAGACAGATGCTTTATTTTTGCTTAAATTTCCTCGCAAATGTATAGTAAAATATCAAGGTCTTGCCTATAATTTTTTCCAACCAAATCAGCTTTCTTCTTTTCTTTCAGATAAAAATAAACCTGTCACTAGCTCTTCTCCAATTGTAACTGAGTGCGTGATAGGTATGGCATATATAGGTCCATACAATGTATGTATTAGTACTCTGTACTAGAGATGTGAATCGTTTTTTGACGATTTAAAACAATCGTCAGATATATTTTAAATCGTCAAAAATCGTTAGAGCCGCGATACAATAGCAATTCCCCCAATTTATCGTCAAAAAATCGTAAATTGGGGGAGGGGGGAGGGCGGGAAAACCGGCACACCAAAACAACCCTAAAACCCACCCCCGACCCTTTAAAACAAATCCCCCACCCTCCCGAACCCCCCCCAAAATGTTTTAAATTACCTGGGGTCCAGTGGAGGGGTCCCGGCGTGATCTCCTGCTCTCGGGCCATGGCTGCGTTAATAGAAATGGCGCCGGTGGCCCTTTCCCTTCCCATATGACAGGGCAAAGGTAGCGCCAGCGCCATTTTGGTTCCTGTCACCCGACGTCACGAGTGCAGGAGATCGCTCCCGCACCCCCGCTGGACCCCCAGGGACTTTTGGCCAGCTTGGGGGGTACTCCTGACCCCCACAAGACTTGCCGAGAGTCCAGCGGGGGTCCGGGAGCGACCTTCTGCACTCGTGCCGTATTGCCAATATTCAAAATGGCGCCGGCGCTACTTTTGCCCTCACTATGTCATACGGGTCGATTTTTTATGATTTTTTTACAAAAAAACCCATGACGATCAGATTTCCCTCCCTCCCCAGCCAAAATCGATCGTTAAGACGATCGATCACACGATTCACATCCCTACTCTGCACAGCACCTCTTTTTCCTTTTTGGATTGGTAGAATACAATTATACCTGAGGTAGAGTTATTGGATCCCATGTAGAGGACTTAGATTTCAGAACAGAGATACTGTTGATTTTTTCTTAACAAATCTTGTATTACAGTGCTTCTTTGAGTTTGTATCTCTGATTTCAAATCAAGATGTATATAATTTCTTGAAAATATTTGTTAAATTGAATAAATAATAAATTAAAAAAAAAAAAAGGCATTTCAGTGATAGGGTGAAGGGGACGGGGTGGAAGGGAAGGCCCGAAGGGAGTTTGGACGACCAGAAGGTGACAACAGACAGTGTAATTTTATGGAACATAATGTGATTGGAAACCAAGGTCTCTGCTGAGTACTTTTTTTTGTCAATTACAAGGTGTCTGATCATTTCACCTTCAAAAGTCTTGCGTTCCTGGATTGTTTTAAATGTTCCTTTGATTATCCTGATCATGAGGTCACTGATGCAGTGGTCTGCTTCCCTAAAGTGCCCCCCCCCCCTGGATGAGCTGTCAGGCTGGTCCTCCCTGTGGTGATTGATCCTGTGTCTGAGTGAAGGTCTGGCCTGTCTCAGCAACGTGGCAAGCTTCTCCACAGTTCCTGCATTGAATGATGGGCACTACATTAGGGGTGCAACATGAGTAGGATCCCCTTTTGTTGAATATGTTTCTCATGTGGGTGATTGTTAGGTCCTGTGATATATGTTGGCATAGTTTCTTCTTTCTGAGTTTCTGTTGGAGGCTTGCTTTTTACTAATTTCTGCTTCAGATTAGGTGGTTGGCCTGAAGGGCAAGACCGTTGGTGCGGGGAATATTTCATCCTGCAGCAGTAGTGGCTGCAGGTCTTCTTAGTTTGGGTTGTGTATCACTATGAGGGGGTTTCCTTTCTTTGTACTGCAGGGGATTTCTCCTGGATGTCTGAAGTGAACAAGCCGTCTTCCTGGAGATGATTTTGGGGTTGCAGCCCCAAAACGGTCATCAATATACTGGTAATATTTGAAGGATCTGGTCAAAAACGCCTCTTCCAAATTCTGCCTTAAAAAGGTTGGCAGTGCCCATGATTTGTCGGTAGACGTCATTGTTAAAGGATGAATCTGATTAATTCTGTAATAGTTACCAGTGTGTATTGGTAGCACAGAGTTTTGAAATCTGCATGGGGAGTGTCGCTGTGTTGTGATTCTTCATCCACTGTCATTAGGAGAGCATCAGGTGGTAGCCATCCAATGCTCTTTATATTGTTCCGAACGTCTGTGGTGTCTTGTAGGAAGCTGTGTTATGTACCAGGGCTTTGAGAATCCCCTCTATAAGTCCAGGTATTTCCTCTGTGAGAGTGTCAGTGCCAGATATGATTGCTTTGCCATGCCAGAGCCCCCGGCTTTGTGGATTTTGGGCAGCATGTAGAAGGTGCCCAGCAGAAGGATGGGATGGCATCAGATTTTCCCCTGAGATTGTTCTTATTTTGAAAATGTGCTGATAAGACTTTTTAATTGCTGTGTAGGTACCCCGGTTTCCTGTAGTATGTATTATTTGAGAGCTTGTCTTGTTTTGTAGATTTTTTTTTTTAATGGCGGTGTTTTCTAGTGGAGAAAGGCTGTACAGAATTTTTTTTCTCTTTCTTTTTAGTATGTATCTGAAACTCTCCGTGTGGTTCTGAGATAGTACATCTCTTGCTCAAGGATTTCAGTTGCAGAATGGCTATGGGGAGTCCTGACCCTGCCTACTTTGCAGGTGCCAAGCATGTGAGGTAAAGAATGCAATTTCAACATGAACTCCCTGCATGTACATTACCAGGCCTGACCTGCTCCCTCCCCCTAGTGCTACCATTTTATCCACATAGTGGGTGTGAAATTTTCAAAGTTTTGGTTTTTTTTTTTTTCATGGGAGAACACCCACTTATCTACAGAAATCCTACATTATTAGAGCACAGAGTTATTCTGAGCCACTAAAAAAACAGCAGAAATGGATCATTTTAAAGAAAGGTGCAAACTAATCTCATTGAGAAACATAGAAGCGAATTTGGGATAATTTCATTAATTGGAAGGCTCTTTTGCCAGGTTAGTTAAAGTTAGGGCTGGTTCAAAATGTGAATAATACAATAGCGGTGGAGGGGCGAGGCGATAACTTTGATGTTCTGAATTAATGCTTGTTCTGGAATGCTACTGCATTAAAGGAGACTGGGAGGGTATACAATTATATCGCTCAGGTATTTTGGGGTTTACTAAGATTGCTTTTAGTGGTTTCTTTGGTACTGGATGTACCTATACTTGCCTTCAATGTGCAGATTTTCTCAATAAAAAGGATGGACTCTATTTAGGAAAGGTGCAGACGAGGGCTGCAAAGGTGATAAGGTGTTTGGAACAGCTTCTAAACATAGAACTCCTACCAAGGATAGATAGGATAGAGCTGCATTTGTAATCCACTGTGTCGTTGCAAGCTGGTATTGTCCTGTGTTTCCTCAGCAGACAGGAGATATTGGGACATTCTGTCACTGGAGTCTTATAGCTGAGAACATGTGAGAAGCCTTTAGTGAGGGTGGGAAGAAAGACATGGTGGGTGACATGGGAGGTGGGCTCTCAGACCCCCTTCCATCCCATGCTCCAATAATTTAATGTAGGTGTAATGCCTCTGTACCCAGTTAGGGACATTCCCGAGTCCTGGACTGACCTGGCGGGAACCCCGCTCTGGCGGGCTCTGGCAGTTCTCGGGGGTATGCACCTGCTGTATCCAGGCTGAGTCGTTCGTTCCGCCCTCAAAAATGGTCCCTGAAACAGGAGGTTGCAGATCGGATCTTCCGCATTTGGGGAACCCCGAACATAGACCGATTCTGTTCCCTGTTCAGGATGGATGATGGGCTGGCCTTGGATGCCTTTGCTCGCTACTGAGGCACCAATCTCCTATATGTGTACCCCCGCTTCCGCTGGTATCCAAGACTCTCCTGAAGCTCCAGCAGGACCAGGGAACCATGATCCTGATTGCTCCGTACTGGCCACAGCAGATCTGGCTTCCGCTTCTACAAGATCTGACCTCCCAGGCCCCAATGTCTCTGGGGACCTCTCCAGACCTGATCACCCAAGATCAAGGCAGGCTGCACCATCCCAACCTCTGGTCTTTGGCTCTTATGGCTTGGATGTTGACTGGATGATCCTGCAGAACCTGGGCCTCTCAGAAAATGTGTCTCAGGTTCTGGTAGAATCCAGAAAGCCTTCCACTAGAAAATCTTACAATCTCAAGTGGAAGAGATTCTCAGGCTGGTATGAGGGACACAGCTTAGATTCGTTCTCCTGCTCCACCTCAAAATTTCTGGACTACCAGTTACACCTCTCCGAGGCTGGCTTGAAGACCACCTCCATGAGGGTCCACCTCAGTGCTATTGGAGCATATCACCAGGGAGTGGATGGCTTGCCCATCTCCATGCTGCCTTTCGTGGGGCACTTCATGCAGGACCACTCCAGCTCAAGCCGCCGATCCATCCTCCGGTGATCTCCTGGGACCTCAACCTGGTTTTAACCCACCTTATGAGGGCCTCTTTTGAGCACCTGCGATCTTGTGACCTGAAATACCTGTCCTGGAAGGTCGTTTTTTTGGGTTGCTGTTACCTCAGTGCGCAGGGTCAGTGAGCTGCAGGCTTTGGTGTCATTCCCACCTTATACAAAATTCTTCATGACAAGTTGGTTCTGTGTATGCATCCTAAATTCCTGCCGAAGGTAGTGACAGAGTTCCATCTCAATCAGTCCTGCCTACCTTCTTTCCAAAGGCTCATTCCCACAAGGGTGAGTGGGCCCTGCACACCCTAGATTGTAAAAGGGCCCTGACATTTTACCTGGATCGTACAGCAGTCCACATAACTTTTTCTATCCTGTGACAGAAACAGATTGGGTGTTGCAGTGCCCAAGCAGACCTTTTCCAACTGGCTAGTGGATTGTATATCTTTCTGCTACGTGCAGGCCAGACTGCAGCTTGAGGTCACGTCACAGCTCATTCTGTGCGAGCCAAGGCAGCTTTGGTGGCCCATTTGCATGCAGTGCCCGTGGATGAAATCTGCAGGGCTGTGACTTAGAGTTCCCTCCACACCTTCGCCTCTCATTATTGTCTGGAGAAAGATGGCCGACGTGACAGCAGTTTCACTCAGTTGGTCCTCCATAATCTTTTTCAGCAGGGAAAACCAACTCTTCCTGCCTCAGGCCCTCTATTCGGGCTCAGGCTGTCTCCCTCTGTGGCCAATGGCACCGGGGTTGTTGTGCCCATTGGCACCTGGTTGGATGCCTGTTGGTCTTGCTTGTTGTTCGGGAGCAGCCTGTAGCTATGTATTCACCCAGGTATTCATCCTGCTTGTCCTAGGAGAAAGCAGAATTGCTTACCTGTAACAAGGATGTTAGTCCTCATGAAACCCACCTGCCTCCCTGTGGAGTTGGTTTCTCTTTGGGTTTGTTATTTTGTTATTTTATTTTTTGCAAATTCTATATTATAAGACTGAAAAGGGACCCCGCGTGGACGTGTGGATAGTGGCATGCTGGGCATGCTCAGTGTGCCTGTCAAAGTTTCTAGAAACTTTGATATAAGTTTTCCATGCCAGGCTCCATCTGATGATGTCACCCATATGTGAGGACTAACAACCTGCTGTCCTAGAAGAATACCTGCTACAGGTAAGGAACTCTGCTTTATAATAGTTTCCATGATGTTTCCTGGCACTGAAGTAAGGCTCACTAGTGTATAGTTTCCCAGATCACCTCTGGAGCCATTTTTATATATCGGGGCTACATTGGCCACCTTCCAGTCTTCATTTTTTAGTTCTTTCAGATACCTCGGATGCATACCATCCAGTCCAGGTTATTTGCTACTCTTCAATTTGTCAATCTGGCATAATCCATATTCCAGGTTCACTGTGATTTGGTTCAATTCATCTGAATCGTCACACTTGAAAACCATCTCCGGAAAGGCATCTCCCCAACATTCTCCTCAGTAAATACTGAAGCAAAGAATTGCCTATTAGAAATTAAACTTCTCCTCAACAGTCTAAACCTTGTACTCAATGCTTCGAAAACAGAATTCCTGCTCATATCACCGGAAAACAATAACACACTTCCTAAACCACCCACACTCCTTCAAACAACCCACGTAAGAGACTTAGGAGCCATCCTAGACAATCGTCTCAACCTCAAAACATTCATTAACCAAACCACCAAAGATTGCTTCTACAAATTACATATCCTGAAAAGAATAAAACCGCTGTTTCACACTCAGGACTTCAGAACAATCTTGCAAGCAATAATCTTTTCCAAACTAGATTATTGCAACTCATTACTATTAGGCCTCCCAGCTTCTTACACCAAACCTTTACAAATGGTTCAGAACTCTGCAGCCAGAGTCCTTACAAATTCCAGGAAAATTGACCACATTTCACCTATTCTCAAAAACCTCCATTGGCTTCCGATCCACTATAGAATCATGTACAAAACCATTAACATCATTTACAAAACTATCAACCAACGCACGCAACTCGACCTACAAATACCACTTAAAAAATTCACCTCCGCCAGGCCTATCAGGGAACACTACAAAGAGTCACTCCAAATTCCAAAGGCCAAAACCTACCAACATAAATCCTTGAGTCTCAGAGCCTTCTCATCAGCAGGTCCAGCTCTCTGGAACTCGATCCCACCTGATTTGAGACAAGAGCCATGCTCTTTAACATTTAGGAAAAGACTAAAAACTTGGCTTTTCAAAAAAGCATTTCCAAGCCTTGAATAAAACCTCCTCTCACTAGCACTAACTCGTATGCAATAATGGAATGTAAACACGAATCAACCAACCTCAATCCCTCTCTCACTAATTCCTGCTGAATATTTATCATACTATTACCATTCACAACTGTCATATTTATTCATTTGATTACCTATGTACCGTTTCATAGTCTTATTTTTTCACTTGCTATTCTAATGTATCAATAGGCTGAAATGTAAATATTGTGCTGTTCAATTTCTCCCCTTCCATCCCAAGTTTATTTTCCTTGTTTTTTGTAACTTTCCCTCTCCCTTTTTCTGATTCACTGTATTTAAAGTTCAAGGTTCTTATTGAAAATATTGTTTTTTACGTTACGTTATGCTTTACACTCCTTGTTATTTGTAAACCGGGTTGATGTGATGCCTATCATGAAACTCGGTATAACAAAAACAATAAATAAATAAATAAATAAATAAATTTGTTCTTTCCGCAATGGCCTTATTTTCCCTAAGTTCCCCTTTAACCCCTCGATCATGTAAACGGTCCAGCCGACTCTCTCATAGGCTTCTTGCTTCGGATATATTTTAAAAGGTTTTATTATGAGTTTTTGCTACCCCACCCCTTAAAGGAAAGGATATTCTGTTCTCCGGTGCCCCCTGGTGGGGACACCGGAGACTGATAAACAGGAGGAAAGGAAGGGAGCTGGGGGGGAGGGGCCGGAACTAAAGGGCTGCAGGTTGCCCTATGCTCATCCGCCTCTCAGCTCACCTGCTCAGGCAGAGTGTGGTCAACCCTCTGGTGGAAGCTGGCTGCCAGGTGAAATAAATAAGGCCAAGGCAAGGTAAGGGGCCGAGGGGAGCTGGAGGCACGCAACTCCCCAAAGCAAAGCCATGGAGGAAGCCTCTGAGGGAGAGGAGCCAGGACCAGCTTTATAACACTTCCAGTACTAAAGTTAGTGATTAGAAACCACGTCGTGGTGGTATTGGGAGCTTGGAGAATTAAGCATGAGCCAGAGAAGAGTTTCAAAAGGCAGGAAGAGAGGGAAACTGCATGGGGATAAAGTGAGGCTGCATTTTGTGTCTGTGATTTTTTTTTTGTTTTATTGAAGCACTGGGGCTAGGGCTCTATCGGACCCACGCAATATCAGCGAGCGTTAAAGGTGGCACTCGCGATTGAGCGCCCGCTCTCTTAACGCGCGTCGATCCACCTTTCCGGGGCGCCCGATGCCGCGGGAAAAAGGAGGCACTAGGGGGAAATTGTGCGGCCCTAGCACCTCCTCGGCAGGGGGTGCCCAGGCGAGGTGGCTGTCAGCCGATTAGGGAAACAGACGCTCAATTTTAGCGCATCCGTTTCCCTAACCTGGCCGTCGGCACATTTTTTTTTTTGGGACATTTCCAATTTTTTACTTCCTCCGACTTAATATCACCACTATTGTAAGTCAGAGGAAGTACAGAAAAGCAGTATTTTCTGCTTTTCTGTACACGTTTTGGGCTCTTCCTCGGGCAGATTTGCACATTTTTTCTTGCATGGGGGAATAGATAATAACCTCATCAATATGCATTTGCATGTAATGAGCGCTATTACCTATGCGCACGATTGGACACGCGTTTTGGACACGCTTACCCCTGTTTTGCATCGGGAGTTTTGGACACGTGTCCAATCGCCGGTTAAACCGTGCGCTGCAGCCAGTGGATGGTATAGCACTGGCCCGTATGTAAGAACATAAGAACGTGCCATACTGGGTCAGACCAAGGGTCCATCAAGCCCAGCATCCTGTTTCCAACAGAGGCCAAAACCAGGCCACAAGTACCCAAACATTAGATAAATCTCAAGCTACTATTGCTTTTAATTAATAGCAGGTAATGGACTTCTCCTCCAAGAACTTAGCCAAACTTTTTTGAACCCAGTTACACTAACTGCACTAACCACATCCTCTGGCAACAAATTCCAGAGTTTAATTGTGCACTGAGTGAAAAAGAATGTTCTCCGATTAGTTTTAAATGTGCCCCATGCTAACTTCATGGAGTGCCCCTAGTCTTTCTATTATCTGAAAGAGTAAATAACCAATTCACATCTACCCGTTCTAGACCTCTCATGATCTTAAAGACCTCTATCATATCCCCCCTCAGTCGTCTCTTCTCCAAGCTGAACAGCCCTAACCTCTTTAGTCTTTCCTCATAGGGGAGCTGTTCCATCCCCTTTATCATTTGGTTGCCCTTCTCTGTACCTTCTTCATCGCAATTATATCTTTATTTGAGATGCGGTGACCAGAATTGTACACAGTATTCAAGGTGTGGTCTCACCATGGAGCGATATAGAGGTATTATGACATTTTCCATTTTATTTGCTGGCCCAGTATATCATTTTTATGTCACAGGAGGGGATACGAGCTTCTCATCTTCCTGCAGGGATTACAGAAGGCTTTGGGGGCTGGGGTAGTGGGGCTCTAATTTTTAAGCAGGGGAAAGAGTGATCAAACCACTACGTCCCTGACAAATATTTATCTCTGCTGAAGGCCTGGGGGTGGGATTGGGCTGCTGGTCTGGCTTAAAGTTATCTGGGTTAACCTTACCCCTCTCCACCAAGACCAGACTTATCTGGTTAAACTTAGTCGGGCAGCACTGATATTCAGCTCTACCCAGCTAAGCTTAAGCCCCATTCCCAGGATGATATCTACCCCTGCAGACAGGATATGTTTTAGCTAGGTAAGTCATTTAAACCTTGTTGTTTGTTTAGATGAGTCCCAAACTTTTGAATAAGTCCCAACTACTTTTGAATATTGACCTCAGTAAGTGTGTGTGTGTGTGAGTGTGTGTGTGTGAGTGTATGTGAGAGTGTGTGTGAGAGTATGTGTGTGTGTGTGTGTGTGTGTGTGTGTGTGAATGTGTGTGTGTGGATGGGGGGGAGCTTAACATTCCATAGAAATGCTGCAAACGGATCTACTTTACCATAAAAACTATGAGGAAATGACATAGGACGCGCACTGAGAACAGAGTTAAACTCGGGAACAGTGGCCATGTTGGTGGACTCCCCCTTCATGACACCTGGTTAAGGAGTCCTGTCATAAATAGTGTTAAACGTTGTGCTATTGTAGGAGACACCATCAGTTCCACATCTGATCAGGGGCTAAAGCTCCCACACACCTCCCACACTGTCCCACTCATTCCAATGCCCGTAAAGAGGCAGGAGGTTTCACTCTTCCCAGCTGACTTTATAACCAGAAGACGCAGAATACTGGTGCTTTGGCAGATGATTCAGGGTCCATTTCTTCAGAAGCCTGCAGAGGTGTCACCTCGATTGCAAATCAGCCTTTGCACATCCACACCCAATTCTGAGGAATATTTTCTTTCAAGGCAAGTCCTGTCCCGGCAGAAGTGTTTTATTTTTTTATGTTTTTTTTGTAATTGCAGCCTGGGAAAAAACCCTGGAAAGATGATTTCAACTGATAATCCTCTTCCACCGAAGACTTGTCTTTCCAAACCTGGCAGAAGATAAAGGCAGGACAGGCAGTTATTGACTTATCCTCTCCCTCCGAGAGAGAAATAAACCATTTAACACCTCACCACCCCAGACACGCAACAAGTTACAACACCATCTCACATAAATAGGAGGTTGGCCCAAAGGGGACCATGGTTGTGATTTTGCTGTGTTATGTGCTGTATATTTTATTTTGTTATAAAACCACTTTGAGTATTTCATATGAACACAGGATTATAGAAATTTGAATAAATAAAGAATAAATAAGCCCAGATGTGCCTCTAGGGTTCTTATCGGGAATCTGGCACAGATAGCAAAGGACAGAGAGGAGAAATAAATGTGACAGGATCTTGAGACCAGCAAAGAAAAAAAGAAAAAAAAGCTGTTAGGAGGAGAATCATTTAAAAAAGATTAGGGGTAGATTTTAAAAGGTTGTGCGCAGGCGTACATGTGCGCCCGCTACTCGGCACGTGCACACGTACACCCGATTTTATGGCCGCTGTGCCGGGAGCCTGACCCCGCCCCCCGCCCTGACCCGGACCGCCCACGCCTCCCTCCTTTTTGCAAGCCCCGCGACTTACGCGCGTCCTGGGGCTTTACGTGCGCCGCCGGGCCTTTTTTAAAATAGGCTCGGCACGCATAACCTTTTAAAAACCCAGCCCTTAATGCGTCCCGCTAAGGAGAGCGGCAGCGCCCGCCAGCCCTGCAGTTTGCGCACCGTATGATCTAGAACCCGGGGAATATTAAGATGATAGAGCTGGGTCAAGCGAGTAGAAATATAGATCCCCGTGGCTGCCGTGTAGCGTGCACGCGAACATTGCTGTTCCGGTTTCCTAGATAAAAATCTTTTTTTCTCGGCTGGTTTACTTTTTTTCTCCTTGCCGTTTTGGAAACATAATGGCCTCATACAAAGAGTTAGGCCAAGGTCAGAGAGGTTACATCGACTCCAGTTGCAGAGTCAGGGCAACCCCGGATGGAGGCCATGTTTGCGAGACCCGTGCCGTGTCATCCGGAGGGAGGAGCCGCTGGGGAGGTCGGTGTGGAGCGGACCCCGAGCCCCATGGCTGACGAAACATCCCTCAGCCCCGGCGCGCAAAACAACCGCTGAACCGCCGTCCGGTGTCCTGGAAAGAGCGGACCTACCAGCTTTATTACTGGAGAAACCATCGGCCTCATTTAACTTTGGTGTCCAGAGAAGGGCTGAGGAAATCCCAAGCCCTTCGGAGACCCCGGGTATCCAGGGTGCCAGGGGCCAAAAAGCAGAGGCACAGTACCGAGACGTTGCCGGAAAGGGCCCGGAGGAGGTAGGAAACGAGAATCAAAATATAAAAGTTATTTGTAATCCCCCCTGGATAAGGCCCCAGAAAATTACCTTGGAAGAAATTTGGAGTATGTTAGTACTGATGGACAAATCCATAAATACGTTGACAAATTCACTACAGGAAAGTATAACTGAGACCCAGGTGTTGGAAAATAAAGTGACAAAGGTGGAAACATCTTTAAAAGCAACGGAAGAAAAAATAGAAAGTATGGAGGCGGTTCAATGTAACTTAATTAGATCTGAAAAATTTCAAATGAATAAAATAGAAGCACCTGAGAAGCAGTTGAGGAGATCTAATTTAAGAATTTTAATGTTTCCAAAGACAAAAATGATCTCTCCAAATGATCTATTTAAGAGTTATTTGATTAATGTTCTGAAATATCCTGAAAAAGCCCTTCCTGCAATTTCCAAGTTGTATTACTTACCTCAGCTTAGAGAAGAAAACACTCCGCAAGAAGAAAAACCTTTGGATTTGGATGTGACTATATCAGATATTCTGGAGAAGTCATTTGAGATGTCCATAGACACTAGAGCCGTATTACTGGTACGGTTTACTTTTACATCTGAGAGAGACTCAGGGTTAAAAATGTTTTTTTCGCCATCAAAAGAAAAATTTCTACGGCCAGCAAGTTCGTGTATTCCCAGATATTGCAAGAAATACTCAAGTTAAGAGAAAAAAGTTCATTGCAATGAGAGAGGAGACCATTTCAATGAATGTCAAAGTGGCCCCTAACCCCCTACACTGATACCTAACCCTCACCTCGAGTTACTAGGTGAGCCTCCCATAGGGATACAAATACCTGTCTAGGGAGAGGACATTATGGCCAGGTGCTGGTGCTCTCTCTCTCTCTCTCTCTCTCTCTCTCTCTCCCTCCCCTGATGGGCTAGCTAGGCTGGTGCTCCAGGAGCTTCAAAACTACTAAAACAGGCCTTTGAGAACACATCACAAAATGCAATGACACCTTAATGCTACTGAAACAGGTGTAGCTAAAATCAGCATTAAAGCCATGCAATAGGACTTTGCAAAATGGTTTAGCCCACTCCTAACTCCTCCTCTTTTTCAGATTTGCATCGCACCACAGGATATGGTGCCATCGCATGCGTTAATGGCACTTTTTGCGTGCGATAAGCCCTTAATGTATGCGAAAACGCCTTTTAGCATTTTGATAAATGACCCCCTAAGCTTGATTCGATGCAGCTCCAGCCCTGCTCTCTATATCAGTGGTGGGGGTGGAAGGTAACTAGAAACAAAAAGTTACTAATAAGGGCCAAGAGTAACGTAATTGTAAACAATATGAATGTGAATTTTACCCGTGAACAGTACCTTACAGGTACACCTGGTCATGACCTACTTCACTAAACAATTGACTGTCTGGATGGGCCGTTTGGTCTTCTTCTGCCGACATTTCTATGTTTCTATATATATGTTTCTGTTGAGCGCGCGCCAGCAGCCTTCCGGCACGCGATCCCCCAACACAGCTGCAAATGGTTGCTGTGCCAACAGCCTCTGACCCCGCCCCGCCCTCAGACTGCCCCACCCTGCCCCTTCCCCCCCCTTTTTCGGAGCCCCGGGACATACGTGTGTAGCAGGGCTTTTCGCGCGTCACCGGGCTCTTCTAAAATAGGTCCTGCGTGCTGCATAGGCTTTTAAAAATCTACCCCTTAGA
This sequence comes from Rhinatrema bivittatum, assembly GCF_901001135.1. NCBI lineage: Eukaryota > Metazoa > Chordata > Amphibia > Gymnophiona > Rhinatrematidae > Rhinatrema > Rhinatrema bivittatum. Next base: position 814,780,763 of record NC_042616.1, on the reverse strand, counting down.
TAGACAGGGTTTAATGGGACACAGCCATCATGGATTTACCAATGGGAATTCTTGCCTCACAAATCTGCTACGTTTTTTTGAAGGAGTTAATAAACATGTGGGTAAAGGTGAACCGGTAGATGTAGTGTATTTGGATTTTCAGAAGGTGTTCAACAAAGTCCCTCATTAGAGGTTTCTAAGAAAATTAAAAAGTAATGGAATGGGAGGCGATGTCTTTTTGTGGATTGCAAACTGGTTAAAAGACAGGAAACAAAGAGTAGGATTAAATGGTCAATTTTTACAGTGGAAAAAGGTAAACAGTGGAGGAATCTGTTCTTGGACTGGTGCTTTTTAATATATTTTTAAAGGATCTTGACAGGCGTCAATGAATGAGGTAATCAAATGTGCGGATGACACAAAATTATTCAGAGTAGTTAAATCACAAGCGAATTGTGCTACATTACAGGAGGACCTTGCAAGACTGGAAGATTGGGTATCCAAATGGCAGATGAAATTTAATGTGGACAAGTGCAAGGTGTTGCATATAGGGAAAAATAACCCTTGCTATAGATACACGATGTTAGATTCTATATTAGGAGCTACCACCCAGGAAAGAATCATAGTGCATAATACATTAAAATCATCAGCTCAGTGTACTGTGGTGGTCAAAAAAGCAAACAGAATTTTGGGAATTATTAGAAAGGGAATGGTGAGTAAAACGGAAAATGTCATAATGCCTCTGTATCGCTCCATGGTGAGACCACACCTTGAATACTGTGTACAATTCTGATCGCTGCATCTCAAAAAATATATAGTTGTGATGGAGAAGGTACAGAGAAGGGCTACCAAAATGATAAAGGGGATGGAACAGCTCCCCTATGAGGAAAGGCTGAAGAGGTTAGGGCTGTTCAGCTTGGAGAAGAGACGGCTGAGGGGGGATATGATAAAGGTCTACAAAATCATGAAAGGAGTTGAACAGGTAAATGTAAATCAGTTATTTACTCTCTCAAACAATAAAAGGACTAGGGGACATTCCATGATGTTAACAAGTGGCTCATTTAAAACAAATTGGAAAAAATTATTTTTCACTCAATGCATAATTAAGCTCTGAAATTCATTCATTCATAAGGAATAGTAGCTTGGGATCTATTTTATGTTTGGGTACTTGCCATGTACTTGTGACTTGGAATGACCACTGTTGGAAACAGGATGCTGGGCTTGATGGACCCTTGGTCTGACCCAGTGTGGCATGTCTTATATTCTAGATGTGATACAGGCATGTAAAATGAACATCATAGAGTCGGACACATGTATTAAATGCCTTATACAACAAGGTTCATGTATGCATAACTTTCTGTTTTGTCCTGTACTTTTCCCCTTTTGGGATATAGTCTTCAAAATGATTGAATGGATAATTAAGTGTAAACTGCCTCTTTGTGGAGTATTTCTGCTCCTAGGTTTCTGAACATCATTCTAAATAATATCAGAATTCAGATCTTACTGGCACAAACATGTATTTTATCTACTTGGATTACACCCTATGGTCCTTCCAGTTTGATATAGTACCAAAAATTGGCCGACTGGATGCAAATAGAACGACTTGAGTCCATACATGTCCATAAGGATTATATTAAATTGTGGACGGATACATATAGACTATTAGATATCAATGGGTATTCTGTCATATGGTGAGTTTTCTCTGTGATGGAGGGTCTGAGTTATAATAGGAAAGCCTTTATTTTTAAGGTATCCACTCCGCCTCCTTATGTTCCTGTTTGGTCACCAAGTGGGATCATTGTTGGGTGAATGTTTTGAGTGTATGGGTGTGAATGTTGTGGAACTAGAGGATTGGGTTTACAATATAAAAATTGTAGGAGTGACATTACTGCAATGTTGAATTCTGGTCACAGTTTTTGTTTTGTTTTTTAAAGTTGGATATATGCTGTACACTATACCATGCTTGAGCGACGGTGAATTCCATTCACATTTTCATGTAATATGTCCTATGTTGCATTGCTTTGTGAAGAAATAAACAGTTAAAAAAGAATACTTTAATATATTTTGCAAATAATGTATTAATGTAAATATCTTATTTAACTAAATTAGAATGACCCACCTATTTCACTACTGAGAACCCCATGCACCTCAGTCCTGCCCTAACAGCTTTTTTTTTTTTTGCTGGTCTCAAGATCCTGTCACATTTATTTCTCCTCTCTGTCCTTTGCTATCTGTGCCAGATTCCCGATAAGAACCCTAGAGGCACATCTGGGCTTATTTATTCTTTATTTATTCAAATTTCTATATTGCTGTGTTCATATGAAATGCTCAAAGTGGTTTTATAACAAAATAAAATATACAGCACATAACACAGCAAAATCACAACCATACTCCCCTTTGGGCCAACCTCCTATTTATTTGAAATGGTGTTGTAACTTGTTGCGTGTCTGGGGTGGTGAGGTGTTAAATGGTTTATTTCTCTCTCGGAGGGAGAGGATAAGTCAATAACTGCCTGTCCTGCCTTTATCTTCTGCCAGATTTGGAAAGACAAGTCTTCGGTGGAAGAGGATTATCAGTTGAAATCATCTTTCCAGGGTTTTTTCCCAGGCTGCAATTACAAAAAAAATTAAAAAAAAAAAAACACTTCTGCAGGGACAGGACTTGCCTTGAAAGAAAATATTCCTCAGAATTGGGTGTGGATGTGCAAAGGCTGATTTGCAATCAAGGTGACACCTCTGCAGGCTTCTGAAGAAATGGACCCTGAATCATCTGCCAAAGCACCAGTATTCTGCGTCTTCTGGTTATAAAGTCAGCTGGGAAGAGTGAAACCTCCTGCCTCTTTACGGGCATTGGAATGAGTGGGACAGTGTGGGAGGTGTGTGGGAGCTTTAGCCCCTGATCAGATGTGGAACTGATGGTGTCTCCTACAATAGCACAACGTTTAACACTATTTATGACAGGACTCCTTAACCAGGTGTCATGAAGGGGGAGTCCACCAACATGGCCACTGTTCCCGAGTTTAACTCTGTTCTCAGTGCGCGTCCTATGTCATTTCCTCATAGTTTTTATGGTAAAGTAGATCCGTTTGCAGCATTTCTATGGAATGTTAAGCTCCCCCCCATCCACACACACACACTCTCATACACACACTCACACACACACACACACACTCACACACACACACTCACACACACTCACACTCACACACTCACACTCACACACATACTCACACTCACACACACAGACTTACTGAGGTCAATATTCAAAAGTAGTTGGGACTTATTCAAAAGTTTGGGACTCATCTAAACAAACAGCAAGGTTTAAATGACTTACCTGGCTAAAACATATCCTGTCTGCAGGGGTAGATATCATCCTGGGAATGGGGCTTAAGCTTTGCTGGGTAGAGCGGAATATCAGTGCTGCCCGACTAAGTTTAACCAGATAAGTCTGGTCTTGGTGGATGCAGAAATTTAATCTGACGCCAGCCTTTCTTAAAACATGAACTTTATTCACAGCTCCAATCATACACAAAGCAGTAGACTGAATTTACCTTCAGACAGTGTACTCTCTCTCTACTCCGAAGGGATGGGCTCCACCTCTACTCCGAAGGGATGGGCTCCGAAGGGATGGGCTCCACCTTAACCAGGGTGGAACCAGACTGCTGGCGCTAACCTTTAAAAAGGAGATAGAGCAGCTTTTAAACTAGAACAAAGGGGAAAGCCGACAGTCGCTCAGCAGCGCATGGTTCGGAGAGATGTATCTTTAAAGGATACTAATGATGCATTAGAATTAGGGCATCCCGACAGTGAGGTTCCAATAATTAGAAAAGTAGTCCAAGTGCCTGTAACTAAAAACTCACCTGAGCTAAAAAATTCTAACTTATCCCTATCAATTAAAAAGCAGAATAAAAATACAAACAAAAAACAAACTTTGAAATGTTTGTATGCTAATGCCAGAAGTCTAAGAAGTAAGATGGGAGAATTAGAATGTATAGCAGTGAATGATGACATAGACTTAATTGGCATCTCAGAGACATGGTGGAAAGAGGATAACCAATGGGACAGTGCTATACCGGGGTACAAATTATATCGCAATGACAGAGAGGAGCACTCGGGAGGAGGTGTGGCGCTTTATGTCCGGGATGGCATAGAGTCCAACAGGATAAACATCCTACATGAGACTAAATACAAAATTGAATCTTTATGGGTTGAAATCCCTTGTGTGTCGGGGAAGACTACAGTGATAGGGGTATACTACCGTCCACCTGGTCAAGATGGTGAGATGGACAGTGAAATGCTAAGAGAAATTAGGGAAGCTAACCAAATTGGTAGTGCAGTAATAATGGGAGACTTCAATTACCCCAATATAGACTGGGTAAATGTATCATCGGGTCACGCTAGAGAGATAACGTTCCTGGATGGAATAAATGATAGCTTTATGGAGCAATTGGTTCAGGAACCGACGAGAGAGGGAGCAATTTTAGATCTAATTCTCAGTGGAGCACAGGACTTGGTGAGAGAGGTAACGGTGGTGGGGCCGCTTGGCAATAGTGATCATAATATGATCAAATTTGAATTAATGACTGGAAAAGGAACAGTGTGCAAATCCAAGGCTCTCGTGCTAAACTTTCAAAAGGGAAACTTTGATAAAATGAGAAAAATTGTTAGAAAAAAACTGAAAGGAGCAGCTACAAAAGTAAAAAATGTCCAAGAGGCGTGGTCATTGTTAAAAAATACCATTCTAGAAGCACAGTCCAGATGTATTCCACACATTAAGAAAGGTGGAAAGAAGGCAAAACGATTACCGGCATGGTTAAAAGGGGAGGTGAAAGAAGCTATTTTAGCCAAAAGACCTTCATTCAAAAATTGGAAGAAGGATCCAACAGAAGAAAATAGGATAAAGCATAAACATTGGCAAGTTAAATGTAAATCCAACAAAGCACTGGAGTAATGCTTGCACTTTAATATATTGACATCCACACAAGTGCAAGAAACAACATAAATTCCTGGTGTAGTTTAAAGTTTTATGTATGACATTTTATTGCGGCAACTCCTGAATTCAAAACAAAGACTTTAAATACGATACCCCCAACACGATCCCGTGTTTCACCACCCGGCTGCTTCGGGGGGGGGGAGTTAATTTTAACAATGATCCCCATATAAGGTTAATGATGTCGGCACGTAGTCCTGGCGTCCATTACGTACCAGAGCAGCCCAATCTGTCATGATTTTCGCGCCAAAAGACAGCGTTTATAAACTTCAGTCAAAACCGCCGTAGTTGCGCTCCTGTCAAACACGCTGTCAGATTGATACAGGTATGTTTACTTATAGAAATGTATTTTCATAGATTCTAGCAATAGCGCTTCTGTCTAACACATTGTCAGATTGATATAGGTATGTTTGTTAATAGAGATGTATTGTTATAGACACTAGTAACAGCGCAATTACTCGGCATTTAGTCTGGACGGTACTGTTCTTGTTCCTGGTTTTAATGTATTTCTGTGCTCTTTCTAGATCATTGTTAAAATTAACTCCCCCCCGAAGCAGCCGGGTGGCGAAACACGGGACCGTGTTGGGGGTATCGTATTTAAAGTCTTTGTTTTGAATTCAGGAGTTGCCGCAATAAAATGTCATACATAAAACTTTAAACTACACCAGGAACTTTTGTTGTTTCTTGCACTTGTGTGGATGTCAAGTTAAATGTAAGACATTTGTAAGACAGGCTAAGAGAGAATTTGAAAAGAAGTTGGCTGTAGAGGCAAAAACTCACAGTAAAAACTTTTAAAAATATATCCGAAGCAGAAAGCCTGTGAGGGAGTCAGTTGGACCGTTAGATGATCGAGGGGTTAAAGGGGCACTTAGAGAAGATAAGGCCATCGCGGAAAGATTAAATGATTTCTCTGCTTCGGTGTTTACTGAAGAGGATGATGGGGAGGTACCCGTAATGGAGAAGGTTTTCATGGGTAATGATTCAGATGGACTGAATCAAATCACGGTGAACCTAGAAGATGTGGTAGGCCTGATTGACAAACTGAAGAGTAGTAAATCACCTGGACCGGATGGTGTACACCCCAGAGTTCTGAAGGAACTAAAAAATGAAATTTCAGACCTATTAGTAAAAATTTGTAACTTATCATTAAAATCATCCATTGTACCTGAAGACTGGAGGATAGCAAATGTAACCCCAATATTTAAAAAGGGCTCCAGGGGCGATCCGGGAAACTACAGACCGATTAGCCTGACTTCAGTGCCAGGAAAAATAGTGGAAAGTGTTCTAAACATCAAAATCACAGAACATATAATGGAACAAAGTCAGCATGGCTTTACCCAGGGCAAGTCTTGCCTCACAAATCTGCTTCACGTTTTTGAAGGAGTTAATAAACATGTGGATAAAGGTGAACCGGTAGATATAGTATACTTGGATTTTGAGAAGGCGTTTGACAAAGTTCCTCATGAGAGGCTTCTAGGAAAAGTAAAAAGTCATGGGATAGGTGGCGATGTCCTTTCGTGGATTGCAAACTGGCTAAAAGACAGGAAACAGAGAGTAGGATTAAATGGGCAATTTTCTCAGTGGAAGGGAGTGGACAGTGGAGTGCCTCAGGGATCTGTATTGGGACCCTTACTGTTCAATATATTTATAAATGATCTGGAAAGAAATACGACGAGTGAGATAATCAAATTTGCAGATGACACAAAATTGTTCAGAGTAGTTAAATCACAAGCAGATTGTGATAAATTGCAGGAAGATCTTGTGAGACTGGAAAATTGGGCATCCAAATGGCAGATGAAATTTAATGTGGATAAGTGCAAGGTGATGCATATAGGGAAAAATAACCCATGCTATAATTACACAATGTTGGGTTCCATATTAGGTGCTACAACCCAAGAAAGAGATCTAGGTGTCATAGTGGATAACACATTGAAATCGTCGGTACAGTGTCCTGCGGCAATCAAAAAAGCAAACAGAATGTTGGAAATTATTAGAAAAGGAATGGTGAATAAAACGGAAAATGTCATAATGCCTCTGTATCGCTCCATGGTGAGACCGCACCTTGAATACTGTGTACAATTCTGGTCGCCGCATCTCAAAAAAGATATAATTGCGATGGAGAAGGTACAGAGAAGGGCTACCAAAATGATAAGGGGAATGGAACAACTCCCCTATGAGGAAAGACTAAAGAGGTTAGGACTTTTCAGCTTGGAGAAGAGACGACTGAGGGGGGATATGATAGAGGTGTTTAAAATCATGAGAGGTCTAGAGCGGGTAGATGTGAATCAGTTATTTACTCTTTCGGATAGTAGAAAGACTAGGGGGCACTCCATGAAGTTAGCATGGGGCACATTTAAAACTAATCGGAGAAAGTTCTTTTTTACTCAACGCACAATTAAACCCTGGAATTTGTTGCCAGAGAATGTGGTTAGTGCAGTTAGTATAGCTGTGTTTAAAAAAAGATTGGATAAGTTCTTGGAGGAGAAGTCCATTACCTGCTATTAAGTTCACTTAGAGAATAGCCACTGCCATTAGCAATGGTTACATGGAATAGACTTAGTTTTTGGGTACTTGCCAGGTTCTTATGGCCTGGATTGGCCACTGTTGAAAACAGGATGCTGGGCTTGATGGATCCTTGGTCTGACCCAGTATGGCATTTTCTTATGTTCTTATGTTCTCACAGTTGTACTGCTTCGTCTCAGCCAGAGTTTTTGGACAATGTAGTAACTTTTCATTGACTTTTCTTTAACCACGCTGCCGTGCCTCTAGCCCAAGTTTGTCTGTTGACCGCCACCAACATGGTCAATGTTTCACTAAAATGCTGCTTCAGGGCGGACTGTTTTTTATCGATGACCTTCTTCTTCAATTGTCGGGCTTGATCTGATCAACATTGCAAGAGAAAGATAAGTGCCCTGCCATTATTCAGTGTCGGGAATTTTGTTGGAATTGTTGCAGGACATGTAAAGTCATGTTCTGCTTGATGAAAATCAATTGGAACGGAGGAACGTTGGAACGGTGTAATTGTTTCCAGTCCGAAGTTAGAAAAAGAAGGGCTGAAACACATTTTTATTTGATACTGATGATTTGAACATAGAAACATAGAAATGACGGCAGAAGAAGACCAAACGGCCCATCCAGTCTGCCCAGCAAGCCTCACACATTTTTTCTCTCATACTTATCTGTTTCTCTTAGCTCTTGGTTCTATTTCCCTTCCACCCCCACCATTAATGTAGAGAGCAGTGATGGAGCTGCATCCAAGTGAAATGTCTAGCTTGATTAGTTAGGGGTAGTAGGGGTAGTAACCGCCGCAATAAGCAAGCTACACCCATGCTTATTTGTTTTACCCAGACTATGTTATACAGCCCTTATTGGTTGTTTTTCTTTTCCCCTGCCGTTGAAGCAGAGAGCCTTGCTGGAAATGCGTGATGTATCAGTCTTTCTCCCATGCCGTTGAAGCAGAGAGCCATGCTGGATATGCATCGAAAGTGAAGTATCAGGCACATTTGGTTTGGGGTAGTAACCGCCGTAACAAGCCAGCTACTCCCCGCTTTGTGAGTGCGAACCCTTTTTTCTTCTCCCCTGCCGTTGAAGTAGAGAGCTCTGCTGGATGTGTGAAGTATCAGTTTTTCTTCAGCCCTGCCGTTGAAGCAGAGAACTATGCTGGATATGCATTGAAAGTGAAGTATCAGGCTTATTTGGTTTGGGGTAGTAACCGCCGTAACAAGCCAGCTACTCCCCTCTTTGTGAGTGCAAATCCTTTTTTCCATATTTCCTCTTGCTGTTGAAGCTTAGAGTGATGTTGGAGTCACAGTAACTATGTATATGTTTATTGAATAAGGGTATTGTTTCCAGGCAGTAGCCATCATTCTGGCGAGTCCCCCACTCTTCATTGGCGGCCTCTTGAATTTATGGATCCACAGTGTTTATCCCACGCCCCTTTGAAGTCCTTCACAGTTCTGGTCTTCACCACTTCCTCCGGAAGGGCATTCCAGGCATCCACCACCCTCTCCGTGAAGAAATACTTCCTGACGTTGGTTCTGAATCTTTCTCCCTGGAGCTTCAAATCGTGACCCCTGGTTCTGCTGATTTGTTTCCTACGGAAAAGGTTTGTCGTTGTCTTTGGATCATTAAAGCCTTTCAAGTATCTGAAAGTCTGTATCATATCACCTCTGCTCCTCCTTTCCTCCAGGGTGCACATATTTAGATTCTTCAATCTCTCCTCGTACGTCATCCGATGAAGATCCTCCACCTTCCTGGTCGCCCTTCTCTGTACCGCTTCCATCTTGTCTTTGTCTTTTTGTAGATACGGTCTCCAGAACTGAACACAGTACTCCAGGTGAGGCCTCACCAAGGACCTGTACAAGGGAATAATCACTTCCCTTTTCTTACTCGATATTCCTCTCTCTTTGCAGCCCAGCATTCTTCTGGCTTTTGCTATCGCCTTGTCGCATTGTTTCGCAGACTTCATATCATTAGACACTATCACCCCAAGGTCCCTCTCCTGCTCCGTGCACATCAGCCTTTCCCCCCCCCCCCCCCATCGAATACAGTTCATTCGGATTTCCACTCCCCATATGCATGACTTTGCACTTCTTGGCATTGAATCTCAGCTGCCATATCTTCAACCACTCTTCCAGTTAACATGGAATAGACTTAGTTTTTGGGTTCTTGCCAGGTTCTTATGGCCTGGATTGGCCACTGTTGGAAACAGGATGCTGGGCTTGATGGACCCTTGGTCTGACCCAGTATGGCATTTTCTTATGTTCTTATGTTATGTTCTTAATCGAAGTTACACGAAAACAATATTGATTGATATAAATCATAGTTGTGAAAAAGAAAAGATCAAGAGATGGCATCTTAAGAACTTTATTGTAATACATAATAGCATAATGAATTAAAGTGTGTCTTCTCTCCTATAAAGTATGTCTTCTCTCCTATATTCTAATCTCCACCTTTATCTTAAACTTCAAAGAACTAAAGTTAAGTAACACCAAACTTTTAGCAGAGTTAGAAAAACTAGACATAACTTATAACACTCACCAAATAGTACTTATTATGATATAATGTTACAGTATTTTTATGGCACCTGTTTAAGAGTTAGAATTCCAGACACTTTATGCAACACAGTTTTTGTGCCTTATTATGAACTGTTGTGATGGCACCCGCTTAACGACGGTATAGAAAAGATTTTAAATAAATAAATAAATTGCAACAGCAAGTATCTTTAAGCAATTTAATAAAATGAGAGAGTAAATTTAAGTCACTTGAGAACCACAATTGGATTAAAGATATTGGTAATAATCATTGTTGTGGAAAAGACAAGATAAAGTGACGGTATTATGAGAACTGCAACTGAGATACACAATAACATCATGTTTCAATCTCCGCTATCAATGTTTCATTGAGAATAAGTTGAGAAGAAAATGCTTCATTGAGAATAAGCTGTGAAGAAAAATTCATAATCAAATGAAGTTATATTGAAATAACATTTTGACGAAAGAGATTGACAAAAATCATAGTTGTGGGAAAGAAAAAATTAAGGGACGCCGTCATAACAACTTTATTGAGACATACAATAGTACTATGATTCAATGGGCCGGATTTTAAAAGCCCTGCGCGCGTAAATCTGGCCAGATTTACGCACACAGGGCACTTGCACGCCGGCGCGCCTATTTTGCATAGGCCGCCGGCGCGCTCATAGCCCTGGGACGCGCGTAAGTCCCAGGGCTTCGTAAAAGGGGTGGGAGGGGGCATGTCCAGGGGCGTGTCCGGGGGTCAGGGGCAGTTCGGGGCGGGACCGGGGGCATGGAGCCGGCCAGGGGGCATGGTCGAGGCCTCCGGACCTGCACCCGGGTCGGGTGATGGCGCGCCAGCAGCCCGCTGGCACGTAGATTTACGCCTGCTTCTGGCAGGCGTAAATCTGCCAACAAAGGTGGAGAGGGTTTAGATGGGGCCGGGTGGGTGTGTTAGGTAGAGGAAGGGAGGGGAAGGTGAGGGGAGGCAGAAGGAAAGTTCCCTCTGAGGCCGCTCCGATTTTAGAGTGGCCTCGGAGGGAACAGGCAGCGCGCGCCGGGCTCGGCGGGCGCAGGTTGCACAAATGTGCACCCCCTTGCATGCGCCGACCCCAGATTTTATAAGATACGCGCGGCTACGTGCGTATCTTATAAAATCCAGCGTACTTTTGTTCGCGCGCACGTAAATTTATAAAATCGACCCCAATATGTTTTGTAAGTGAATCGAAGTAATTTTATTTAAGAGAACAAAATTGAAGTCACAGAGAATAAAATTGAAGTGATATGGAACTAAGACTTTGATTAAAAAAAAATTTAAGCAATTTTACTAAAATTCAAAATAAGAGAGTAAAAGACCAGTGATTGTAACAATTGGCTCATAAGAAGAAGTTTCTGAAAATTTGGATCTCTTGCCAATACTGAGGTCTTCTCTCTAATCAAAAAATTAAATGTTTAAAAAGTTTAATTAAGATTAATAAAGTCAAAAAGAATTTTTAACAGTAAATAAGTAACATAAAGAAATCACAGTAATTTTCGGCAGCAAATATCTAAATACATAACTATATCCAAGAGAACCTGCAAAAAGGGTTCATTAGACCTTCTAAATCCCCGGCTGGTGCGGGGTTCTTTTTTGTTGGGAAAAAAGACGGATCTCTTCGCCCTTGTATCGATTACAGAGGTCTCAATGAAATCACCATCAAGAATCGCTATCCTCTACCATTGATAACTGAACTGTTTGACAGACTCCAGGGGGCCAAGGTGTTTACTAAGCTAGACTTAAAGGGGGCCTACAATTTGGTCCGAATTCGTCAAGGAGATGAATGGAAGACAGCTTTTAACACCCGTGATGGGCACTTCAAATACTTAGTCATGCCTTTTGGACTGTGCAATGCACCAGCAGAGTTCCAGAATATGATGAAGGATATTCTGTGGGACTTACTGTACCAGTGCATGGTGGTATATTTAGATGACATTCTGATTTTCTCCCAGGACCTCCAGACCCACCAGGCCGATGTGATAAAGGTACTACAAAGGCTACGTGAAAATCGCCTTTATGCAAAGCTCGAGAAGTGCGCTTTTCACCAGGAGTCAGTGCCTTTTCTGGAGAACATTGTTTCCAAGAATGGCTTCCAGATGGACCTTCAAAAGCTGAAAAGCATTCAAGAGTGGCCTCAACCCACTGGCTTAAAAGCCTTATGCCGTTTCCTCAGCTTCACAAATTATTACCGTACCTTCATCAAACAGTACTCCACCTTAACAGCACTACTCACAGCCATGACTAGAAAGGGGGCTGATCCATCTCAATGGTCTGCTGAGGCAGTGGCAGCTTTCCAAACTCTCAAAGAAGCCTTCCAGACTAAGCCTTGTCTTTGTCATCCTAATCATCAGCATCCTTTCATCGTCGAGGTCGATGCCTCCAACGTCAGCGTGGGAGCAGTACTAAGCCAGTATAGTGATGCCAATGTTCTCCATCCCTGCTTTCTTCTCATGATGATTTTCTCCTGCCGAGAAGAATTATGGAATCAGAGATAAAGAATTGTTAACTATAAAATTGGCCTTTGAAGAATGGCATCCATGGCTGGAAGGTACACAGCACTAGATAACTGTGTATACCGATCATAAAACATATACAAATCAACCCTACACATATACAGAAACGCCACTCACCGAGCGAAAAAAGCTTTCTACGGTCACAGAATACATGACCTCGTCTTTGATCCTAAGGCCCTATTCTCCTATGTTTCAGAGCTCACTAAAACCGCTAACCCATGCATCCCAGACGAACAAGCAAAAGCAAACGAATTGGCAATTTTTTTCCACAACAAAATATCTAACTTACTAACTCTCCTGCCTGTCAATTCTACTTCCACTCACATCTCCAGCCCCCCCCCCCCCCACCTCTCAAATTCCGGACCCTCACTGGATTCATTTGAGCTCACCTCTGCTCTGGAAATTGAATCCCTTATAAAGAAAATGAAACCCTCCTACCACCCTCTCGACAAAATCCCAACCAAGCTTCTTCTATCAGTGCCAGACTCCATCTCCAAGTACCTAGCCAACATCATAAACTGCTCACTATCTCAAGGAATCTTCCCGGACGTCCTAAAAATTGCCACCCTCAAACCCCTTCTTAAGAAAGCAAATCTAGATCCTAGAGAACTCAACAACTTCCGCCCCATTTCCAACCTACCTTTTCTGGCAAAGATCATAGAAAAAATAGTCAACAGCCAATTATCAGAATACCTGGAAGATCACAACATCCTCCACTCATCGCAATATGGATTTCGCAAAGCTCTAAGCACCGAATCCCTCCTCATCTCCCTCACAGATCATCTCATCAAGGGTATGGACTCCGGTCACTCCTTCCTTCTAATACTCCTCGACATCTCGGCAGCATTCGACACAGTGAATCACTCCACTCTCCTTAAACGACTTTCGGACATTGGGATAACAGGTACGGCCTTCAAATGGTTCGACTCCTTTCTCACGAACAGAGGCTACAAAGTAAAGATTAATAATAAGAAATCTCTGCTCATCAACACAACCAGAGGTGTTCCACAGGGCTCCTCTCTGTCTCCTACACTATTCAACCTATACCTTCTTCCCCTTTGCCAGCTGCTTACGAATCTTAAACTCAAACACTATCTCTACGCCGACGATGTCCAAATCCTGATCCCAATAACCGAATCCCTCACAAAAACACTGAAGTTCTGGGATAACTGCCTCCAAGATATCAACGACCTCCTTACCACCTTAAACTTGTTCTTAACACTTCTAAGACAGAAATGCTCCTTATATCTCTCAACCACAATGATAACATACATTCAAATCACACAAACACCCTGGTCAGCCAAGCAAGAGACCTCGGAGTTATAATTGATAACCAGCTAAATCTAAAAAGGGTTCATCACCAACACAACCAAAGACTGCTTCTTCAAACTTCAGGTACTAAAAAGACTCAAACCGCTACTGTACTTTCAAGACTTCAGATCGGTACTTCAGGCCATTATATTCTCCAAATTAGATTACTGCAATTCCATTCTGCTAGGCCTTCCCGCCTCTTCCACCAAACCACTTCAAATGCTACAAAATTCGGCCACTAGAATTTTAACAAACTCCAACAGAAGAGACCACATTACACCCATCCTAAAAAACCTGCATTGGCTCCCAGTAAACTTTAGAATTCTTCACAAATGTCTCACCATCATCCATAAAACCATTTACAACAGAACACCCATCGATTTACACTACCCACTCACGCTGCACTTCTCTTCTAGACCCATCAGAGAAGCATATAAGGGCTCGCTACACCCCCCACCCCCTCCCAGCCAAATCCACACATTTCTCATCCACCAAAGATCGAGCCTTCTCGACAGCGGCTCCAACCATCTGGAACTCCATGCCCCCAGACCTTAGACAAGAACCTTGCATACTGACATTCAGAAAGAAACTCAATACATGACTATTTCTACAAGCCTTCCCTGATCTATGACCGCCCCAACTATAATAACTCGCCATGGTTTTCCAGTCGACGTACCCCATCCCTGACTTGGCTTCTGACTACACATTAATTAGTCCCAAGTTTTTTATGAACTGACACTATTTAGTCAGGAACATATGATATTATTACAGCCCTGAGTATATGATATTTATATATTTGAAATAATCCAGTCTTGAGTACATGTTTTATTATAATCCTGAATATATGACTAGATATTATTTATTTCTGAGTTAGCAATGTCTCTGGCTCTTCCTCCTCCCAGTTCATGTGCCCCTGTTTCATTGTAACTTTTGTTCACTTGTTCTCTCTTCGCCTATTGTTCATGTTGATGTTAATGTTTTTTGCCCATTGTTTCTTGTAAACCGATATGATATGATTGGTATCATGAATGTCAGTATAAAAAAAAAAAAAAAGCCCTAAATAAATAAATAAATAAAAATTTGGAATATTTATGACACGCTCAGCACCTTAATCATCGGCAAGCGAGGTGGTCGTTGTTTTTCAACCACTTTGACTTTTTACTGAAATACCATCCAGCAGAAAATAATATTAGAGCAGATGCTCTTTCGCGCTCCTTCTCTACGGTGGACGAACCCGATGAGCCTCATCATATCATCAGTCCGGCGAAGGTGGTGTTAACAGCCACTCACGCAGTCCCCGCTGGTAAGACAGTGGTGGCACAGGGAATGAGGAAGAAATTGTTAAAGTGGGCACATGACTTCCATCTGGCCAGTCACCCCGGGCAAGAACGTACATTAGCTATGCTCCAACAGTTCTATTGGTGGCCTACCATGAAGACTGATGTCCAAGCCTATGTGAAGTATCTAGCTAACTGTTTAGGGGTAGTAGCCGCCGTAATAAGCAAGCTACTGCCATGCTTGTTTACCCAGCCTGTGCAATTCAGTCCTTGTTGGTTGTTGTCTGAATATAAATCCTCTTTTCGTCATTCCCCCCTGCCGTTGAAGCAGTGAGCTGTGCTGGATATGTATTCCAAGTGAAGTATCAGGCTTAATTGATTCTGGGTAGTAACCGCCGTAACAAGCAATATACTCCCCTGCTTTTTTGTGGATGCAAATCCTTTTTTCCACATTTCCTCTTGCCGTTGAAGCATAGAGAAATGTTGGTGTCGCATTGACCGTGTGTATGTTTATTGAATAAGGATATTAATCTCCAGGTAGTATCCATCATTCCCACAAGCCGCCCCCTTGCATCTTCTCTTCATTCACATCCTCTAGACTTTATGGATCCACAGTATTTATCCCACGCCCCTTTGAAATCCTTCACAGTTTTGGTCTTCACTACTTCCTCCGTAAGGGCGTTCCAGGCATCCACCACTTTCTCCGTGAAGAAATACTTCCTGACATTGGTTCTGAGTCTTCCTCCCTGGAGCTTCAAATCGTGACCCCTGGTTCTGCTGATTTTTCTCCGGTCATCTCCAACCTCTGCCTGTACCAGAGGAACCTTGGACGCACATCGCGACTGACTTCGTAGTAGACTTACCCCCTTCTGCTGGAAACAATATGATCTGGGTGACCGTTGATCGGTTTTCGAAAATGGCACATTTTGTGGCCCTGCCAGGATTACCATCTGCTGCTGAACTAGCTAAATTATTCGTGAAGCACATCTTTCGCCTCCACGGCATGCCCAAACACATTCTGTCTGATAGAGGCATCCAGTTTACCGCAAACTTCTGGAGGGCTCTGTGTCGGAAGTTCAACATCGCATTGGATCTGACCTCAGCCTATCACCCACAGTCCAATGGCCAAACAGAGCGAATGAACCGGATGCTCAAGCAATTCTTATGCTCATATGTGAATACTAGACAAAGTGACTGGGCAGAATTACTTCCTTGGGCCGAATTTGCCCTAAACTCATATTCAGCTGCTGCTACGGGATAAACACCCTTTCAAGTGGTGTATTGCCGCCAACCATTAACCCCATTACCTCTGCCACTCTCCGTGTCATCTCCAGCAGCTCAAACCACCGCAATGGAATTGCAACAATTATGGAAACAGACTAAGGATCTCCTTCTCAAGGCGGGAGAAAGAGCCAAGAAGACTTATGATGCTCACCACAGGAAGGCTCCTCAATTTCAGCCTGGGGACAAAGTATTGCTTAGTGCAAAGTTCCTCTGCCTAAAGCTGCCCTCTGCATGTTTTGCTCCTTTGTACGTCGGTCCTTTTGCCGTCCTCTGACGTCTTGAGAATTTGACTTACAGTTTGAGGGTACCGTCATCCATGAAGATTCATAATGCTTTTCATATGGCACTACTGAAACCTCTCATACTGTCTGAATTTTCCAGAAAAGCTCCGGAACCAACACAGCTTGATGCAGAAGAAGATATCGCATATACCGTTGATGACATCCTGGATGTACGCAAGAGAGGTAAACGATGGGAGTACCTTATCTCTTGGAAAGGATACGGACCAGAGGAGAACTCCTGGGAGCCCATGCCCAATATTTTGGATAAAGACATGCTCCGTCACTTCCATCAATCTCATCCTCGGAAGCCGAAACCCCCTGGGAGAGCCCTTGGAAGGGGGTTACTGTTGAGCCCGTCGGCCGCAGACGGCTGTGCCCTTTATTGCTCACCTTTCTTCTAACTGACTCAGTTCATTTTGGAAAGATAGCAGCCTCCGCTTCTCCTCACTGAACCCTTTGGCGTCTTCGGCCCAGCATGGGCAATTGCATTCGCGATCTTTCTCCAGGAGTCACCTAGGGCACGTGCACAGTCCCGTCCTTTATGTTTGTCATGGTGGGAACCTCAGGAGCGTCCCCACCGCATGACTTCACTAGCTCTGGTATTTAATCTCCACTCACGATTCCTTCTTCGAGTTAGCAAGGAATCCTCCATGCTATTCTCTCCACGTTACCAGACACTCCAACTCTGTGTATGCTCACTTCAGGATGACTTAGGTACCCGCTCCACGGAGGCCTTGCCTCGCTCCTCCTTACCCTCCGGGGTTATCTCCTACCAACTGGGACGCCTAAGATACCTGCTTCTCGGGGGCCTTGCCATGCTCCTACCTTCCCTTCGGGGTTGCCTACTCAGTAACCATGATGCCTACGGTACCCGCTCCTCAGGGGCCTTGTTCGTCCGGGACCTCCACTCCTCGGGGGTTCCCTCTCTCTTCAACTACCAGCATCAGAGTGAGTACTGCCGCTTCAGTCCTGTCTTTGCATTGTCTCGACTCTCTCCCCATAGATCATAAGAACATAAGAACATAAGAAAATGCCATACTGAGTCAGACCAAAGGTCCATCAAGCCCAGCATCCTGTTTTCAACAGTGGCCAATCCAGGCCATAAGAACCTGGCAAGTACCCAAAAACTAAGTCTATTCCATGTTACCGTTGCTAATGGCAGTGGCTATTCTCTACGTGAACTTAATAGCAGGTAATGGACTTCTCCTCCAAGAACTTATCCAATCCTTTTTTAAACACAGCTATACTAACTGCACTAACCACATCCTCTGGCAACAAATTCCAGAGTTTAATTGTGCGTTGAGTAAAAAAGAACTTTCTCCGATTAGTTTTAAATGTGCCCCATGCTAACTTCATGGAGTGCCCCCTAGTCTTTCTATTACCCGAAAGAGTAAATAACTGATTCACATCTACCCGTTCTAGACCTCTCATGATTTTAAACATCTCTATCATATCCCCCCTCAGCCGTCTCTTCTCCAAGCTGAAAAGTCCTAACCTCTTTAGTCTTTCCTCATAGGGGAGCTGTTCCATTCCCCTTATCATTTTGGTAGCCCTTCTCTGTACCTTCTCCATTGCGATTATATCTTTTTTGAGATGCGGCGACCAGAATTGTACACAGTATTCAAGGTGCGATCTCACCATGGAGCGATACAGAGGCATTATGACATTCTCCGTTTATTCACCATTCCCTTTCTAATATTTCCCAACATTCTGTTTGCTTTTTTGATTGCCACAGCACACTGAACCGACGATTTCAATGTGTTATCCACTATGATGCCTAGATCTCTTTCTTGGGTTGTGGCACCTAATATGGAACCCAACATTGTGTAATTATAGCTTGGGTTATTTTTCCCTATATGCATCACCTTGCACTTATCCACATTAAATTTCATCTGCCATTTGGATGCCCAATTTACCAGTCTCACAAGGTCTTCCTGCAATTTATCATAATCTGCTTGTGATTTAACTACTCTGAACAATTTTGTGTCATCTGCAAATTTGATTATCTCACTCGTCATATTTCTTTCCAGATCATTTATAAATATATTGAAAAGTAATGGTCCCAATACAGATCCCTGAGGCACTCCACTGTCCACTCCCTTCCACTGAGAAAATTGTCCATTTAATCCTACTCTCTGTTTCCTGTCTTTTAGCCAGTTTGTAATCTACGAAAGGACATCGCCACCTATCCCATTACTTTTTACTTTTCCTAGAAGCCTCTCATGAGGAACTTTGTCAGACGCCTTCTGAAAATTCAAGTATACTACATCTACCGGTTCACCTTTATCCACATGTTTATTAACTCCTTCAAAAAAGTGAAGCAGATTTGTGAGGCAAGACTTGCCTTGGGTAAAAGCCATGCTGACTTTGTTCCATTAAACTATGTCTTTCTATATGTTCTGTGATTTTGATGTTTAGAACACTTTCCACTATTTTTCCTGGCACTGAGGTCAGCTAACCGGTCTGTAGTTTCCCGGATTGCTCCTGGAGCCCTTTTTAAATATTGGGGATACATTTGCTATCCTCCACTACCGGATCTATTGGCTATTCCATCTAAGCTTGGGTTCTCAGCCTACCCTGCTTCACAGACCACTACCGGACCCATCTCCCTCTTGAGATCTGGTGAGAGTGTGGAACTGCCTTTTCCACTCTGCAACCTACAGACGGAACATTGCCATCTGGTTCCTCATCTCCTGGCTGGAATCATCACCCATTCCTTGGGTCACTATCTATGTTGCAGTACAATAAAGCTAATTCACTATGTCCATCTCTGCCTTGAGCTAGCCTATCGCTGCAAGTCCCCACAGTGCCCCGCCCGTGGGAGGTGCCATCTCTTACAGCGACCAAGGCCCACGCTTCAATGTCCAAAATACAACAATGAGTTTCTAAAATGAAGCAGGTTGACTGCTGATATTGGGTACAAATCTATATCAATCAAGTCTGAGACTTCAAATTTATACTGGCGTCTTCACCATTGCCAACAAAACTGAAATTGACATGCAGTATTAAAATACCGAAAATGAGGAAGTTTCACTCCCCCCATATTTTTTAGAAATATGAGAGTAGCAAAACTAATTTTGGAAACTTTGCCCTGCCAAATAAAATAACCCACAATGGAGTGCAAACAGGTTGCATCTTTAGTTTTCATCGAAACAGGAAGCATCTGTAATTTATATTAGCTACTTGGGCAAAAGTGACATTTTAAAAAGTGCACAATGCCCAAATAATTAGAGGGGGAGATTTTTCCATAACAAAAGTTGTTCTTTGAAGGCATTAATTAGTTTAGAGATATTCAGCTCGTACAAGGTGGATAAGTTCCTAGGCCCCCAGATTCCCAAATATTTAATACACCCCGATGACCATGCTAAGAGGAAATCCCCTATCCACAAACGTTGCATAGTGGGAAAAATTGGTAAGGTTTCCCATTTAGAAAAGTTAATTTTGAGACCAGAAAATAAGCCAAAATCCCCTATCATGCTCATAATCTGTGGGAAAGATATATAGGGATGCCTAAGAAATAATAACAAATCATCGGCAAAGAGACACACCTTGTGTTCCTTATGTCCTAACTGAAAACATTCAATCTCAGATGTCCCTCTGATTTTAATAACTAAAGGTTAGGTTCCGCTGTTAAAATATTGTTGCAACCGTCGCTGCCCGACGGCTTCACTCCACCTACCTTTCTTTTACTGCGACTCCTCCTGCTCCTTGTGGACGTCTGGCTGCCCCGGCGTCTGCCCGCCATCCTCTCTGGTGTCCCCGGACCGGCTTGGGCGCTGCCTCCCGCCATGCTCCTCAGGTACCTTAGGGCGCGTGTGCTGCGCGACCCTCATTCTTATTTCCTTTATGGCACGAACCTCAGGGGCGTCCCCCTGTGATGACGTCACGCTGCCCAGATATTTAAGCCTGTTGCTTATTGCTAGTCTTTGAGTTAGCAAGGGGATTCCTACGGATGGGATTCTCTCTCCGTACCCAGCTACTTTGCCTCCAACTTCTAATTGGACTCTTTGATGCTAAAGAGGTACCCGCTCCTCGGGGGCCTCTCTGCTTCTTTCAGGTGCTATCAGGAACCGGTACTCGCTCCTCGAGGGCCCATGTTCCCTGACTCGCTGCCTGTGTCCATCTCCTCTTCTACTTGGAAGAATTCGCCACAGACACCATCTGTGAGTACTGCTACCATCTACTCCTCAGAGCTGTTTCCCTGGAACCAGGTACTCGCTCCTCGAGGGCCTGCCTCCGTTCCAGCGCCAGTGTCATCTCCTATGTGGAACTGCTGCGTGAGTACTTGCCATCGAGTCTCTGCTCCCAGGGATCTGGTACTCACTCCTCGAGGGCCAGCTCTCCCTATCTCGGGGCTTCTCCATACTGGGGACTCTGTGAATGTCTTATTGTACTCATTCTCTCAGTTCTTTTCACTACAGCACTGCTACCGGAGGAGCCGCTGTTCCAGCGCCCTGAGGAACAGTAGCCCAGCCGGGCTCCATCTTCTACTCACTATCGCCACCTCTGGTGGCTTCACAAACTGTCTAAATAAAGATATAATCTGTGTTTGTGTGTCTAGAGCTGAGCCTGACCTGTGGCCCCCTCACGGGACTTCTCCTGTGGGCATGGTCAGCTGCCACAGTGTCCAAGGGTCCACCCAAATCTTACAAAACATAACAAATATATAGTTCAGCAAAAAGGACTGGGTTATTTCGCCATTTATCAAAATACCAGCAGAAGGCAGAGTATACAGTAACCATATCCATGAAATAAAATTTCCGGGGATATCATATCTTTGCAGTACTCAAAACATATAGGGCCAATGAACATTGTCAAATAGTTTTTCTGTGTCTAGACTCACAATCAGACCCTCCAGATTAAGCTGATCACCAGAGCCAATAGCTTCCAGTAACTTGCATATATTTGTAACTCCATGCCCATTCTTGACAAATCTAGTTTGGTCATCAGCAGTCAGATGAGGAATCACTATATTAAGACGATTAACCAGACGTGATACTAAAATTTTTAGATCAATATTTATTAAAGATGTAGGTCTATAGGTCCCTGGTTTGGACAAATCTTTAGCAGGTTTGGGAAATATTACAATCAAAGCATGATTCATATTAGTGAGGAATTCACCCTGAGCCAGACAACAATTGTACATTTGAAGCAACGAATCCACCACCTTATCATAAAGAAGCTTATAAAATTCTCTTCCGAAACCATCCAATCCAGGCAATTTAGCTAAAGTTAAAGAATTAATGACAGAAAGAATCTCAGAAGCCAAAATAGGTTTATCCAGAAGCTATTTGTGCACAGTTTATGGATATTAGGGAAAGACAGAGATTTTCAAAGAATTTTTCTTGCGCGCTCTCACCGCTCAATTAACCAGCATGTAATTGCCGATAAAAATCCAGTATAGTCTCAGTGCTTCCCTTATTAGAGGTGTGTATTGTAAGTCAGTCATCAGTTAATGAAATAATATAATGGTTAGGCTTAATATTTTTCACTAAGCACGATAGCAATTTGACAGCTTTATTACCTTACCTGTGTTGTACTTATCTTTGTTACAGGAAATTGTTTAATGAGTTTCTAGTACAATCAATGTGCTGTTGAGTCTCTGCTTTAGCAACCACAGCTGAGAGTGCAATCTCAAGATTTCTTTATCTCTAGATTTATTTTTATGAGCCTGTAGGCTATAACATGCCCTTCCTTCCCGCTTTTTTCAGCATCCAAAGAATCTCTCCAGAAACATCTGGCGTAGCACTGGAAGTCATATAATCATCCCATTTATCTTTAAGATCTTTATGAAAGCTATCATCATGATATAACATTGCCAGCAACTGCCACAAAAAAAACGGAAGACCCAAGAGAACCTAGAGATAGCTCAAGCAGAACTGGGGCATGATCAGAGGTGGTAAAAGTATCTATAGAGGCTGCATTTACTTTAGGGACTCAGATATCAAAAAACAACCTGTTCTAGAAAAGGAGTCGTGTACTTTTGAATGAAAAGTAAAGTCCAGCTCAGTAGGGTGAAGAATGTGCCAGATATCTATGAAGTGGATTTCATTTGGGAGATAAAAAAAACCCCTTCCCTCATGTAATTTACAGGCACATTTAGATCGACCAGGCTTCGTGTCTAAAAGAGGTTATACTGGTCAATTGAAATCAACTCTCACAATTAATTACCGGTAATTGATGCTGTGAAAACTGGCCCAATTCAGCTACTAGAGAAGAAAAAAAGGATTGTGAAAATATATTGGGAGCATAAACATTACATAACACTAATTTATGTTATGCTACCGAGCCACGCAAGATAACATAGTGAACTTCCTTATCCACTATTTTTTTCTCCAGTACAAAGGGAATTGCCATGCCAAGTTTCCAACTACTAGAATAAGAGACATAGTGGCATTGTCCCACTCAGTCCTGCTTCAGCTTCCCATGTTCTGCATCATTCACTTTGAATGCATATACAGCATTGCTCTCTGCTTCAACGGCAGGGGGAAATGTGGAAAAGAGGATTTACATTCAGACGACATCCAACAAGGCATTGATCTGTGCGGTCTGGGTAAACAAGCATCAGGGTAACTTGCTTGATGCGGTGGTTACTACCCTTAACCATTAACCTTATGATTCACCTTTGATGCAACTCCAACATTACTCTCTGCATCAAACAGATACCAACAAGGGCCCTGAACTTGGTGGTTGATGAAACAGATAAGTGTGGGAAAATAAGTGTGGAAGCTTGCTGGGCAGACTGGATAGGCCGTTTGGTCTTTTTCTGCCGTCATTTCTATGTTTCAACTTTATGTTTCTATATTCAAATGGGTCTCCTGAAGAAAGGCAATATGCATCTTCTCCTTTTTAAGAAGAGACAGTATCTGCTTTCTTTTTATAGGAGAGTGAATTCCGTAAACAGTAAATAATACTACCTTTAAATTATCCATATTTAGTCCACCAAAATAATAATAATACAGAAACAAGTTTGGCATCAGCATCCCAATATCATTATTTCTAAAGGAAAATCGCCACCTCCTCCCTTGAGCCACCATAGGCTCCTTGCAGAGGGAAGTCACCAATCCCTTGCATCTGAACAAGTATCCATGCCTCCCCAAAAACACACAACCCAGCCACTGACCCTGAACTCCAAGAAACACCACATATTCAACCACAACCATAACTCTACTTCATTCACACCAGTCAAATGCACCTTGTGCCACAGCATCATCAACTCAACCTCCCAAATTGCTCCTAGGGGCCGTATCTTCATTTCTTCAACTCCACAAATGCTCTTCTGAAGACACACCCTTCAGGCCACTCATTAATGCACAAAAAGGAAAACAAATATGTCCTTTGGCCAATAAAAACTGGATATCGTTGTAGTTAGAGGATGAAGAGAGAAGAAGTCTAGAGTTTATCTCCTAAAGAAAATGCCAGCATAAAAATAGAAAGATGAAACCCGGGCAAATAAGTAGGAATTCAATTCACGGGGGACAAAATTAAAAAACCCTTGTATAGGTTTACCTATCACTGTCCTTGAAGAAGTGTCCGTTATGATAGCAAAAAAGAAAACAAGCTACATTGACACCATACAGCGTACATCTTCTTAGTCTTCAGAGCACCTGCTATATTTGAGAATAGAAAGGAAAGCAAACTGCGTCATCATATACAGCTGAGAAAAAGAAACAAAAAATGTTTGCTCCAGGCAAAAACGAAACACACCCTCAAATGAGCTCATAGCATGACCAAAAACAAACACAGCCATTGAACTGGGAAGAGCAAAAGTAGATCTCATACACAATATGTCGATTATGGGTGTCAAAGTATATCCCCGAAAGAAGACGTGCTGCAAGTCTCCACTGTTAATAGAGAAGAAAATCACCAAAAGGAAAAAAACACAACCATAAACAAATCTATTACAGGTTTTTAGTGGTGAAGAACAGAACCCCCCCCCCCCCCCACCTAAAAAATAGATCATTGCCTCTTCGTTATGATGCACCATGCATGTTGGGTGCCCACCTCAGCAGCAGTGATCATCATACATTATGGTTTCATATCACAAATAAGATACGGAGAAGAAGCACGAAGACCCGAGTTTTGCAGTTCAAAAATACAGACTTTGATAAAATGGGGAAGTACCTGGAGGAAGAACTAGAAGGCTGGGAGAACAAGAGAGATGTGGAACAACAATGGACCAATCTAAAAGGAGCAGTTACCAAGGCAACTAATCTATATGTTAGAAAAGTAAAGAAAAGCAAAAGAAAAATGAAACCTATCTGGTTCTCAAAGGAGGTGGCTGACAAAATAAAGGCTAAAAGAACAGCGTTCAAGAAATATAAAGGATCCCAAAGGGAGGAGGACAAAGAAGAATATCTGGTAGAACTGAGGGAGACGAAGAAAGTAATAAAGAAGGCAAAAAGTCAAGCGGAAGAAAGGATTGCCAAGGAGGTAAAGAGAGGTGACAAAACATTTTTCAGATACATCAGAGAGAGGAGGACGGCCCAAGGAGGTATAGTGAAATTGAAAGGTGGAAAGGATTAATGTGTGGAGAGAGATGAAGAAATAGCGGAAATATAAAACAAATACTTCAGTTCAGTGTTCACTAAAGAAGACCTGGAGAAGGACTGTCCCTAGTTAACAAGAAACTGGAGGGGAGTGGAGTAGATGTAACTCCATTTACAGTAGAGAATGTATGGGAAGAGCTGGGGAAACTGAAAGTGGACAAGGCCATGGGGTCATTTATCAAGCTAGGTTGAGAGAACATTGCACAAATCTCATCTTTGGGTGAATTTCCTCACTCCGAAGGTCATCAAATCTTCACAAGAGAGCACTGTTCTGTTCGTACGTCGCACTCTGAATGTCAAAGTGACCGCTAACCCCTACACTAATACCTAACCCTCACCTCAAGTAACTATGTGGGCCTCCTATAGAGGTATAAATACCTACCTAGTATGAGGGTCTTCTAGCTAGTCTCTTTCTCTCTCCCCCCCTCCTCCCCCAGTGGTGGTAGGCTTTGCTCTGTCTCCCCTAGCAGCTTAAAATACTGAAAACACTATTTGCGAAAACATCTCCCCCCCCCCCCGTGGTCGAAGGTAGGAATTACAACAATTCTGGCGAAAAAGTTATCACAGTTTGCAGTAATACCTATGCGAAGCGCTAAGGTAGCGCACTTTGCGATAAACAGCCTATTACCATAAAACACGCCCCTTTTCCTATTGCATGCGATGTTTAGTGCGTTTTGATAAATCCAGGCCTAAGATAGGCTGCAGAGAAAAAACTTGACGTGATAGAAGAAAACTAACTGCAGCTTTGACATCAGCCTGCCCATTTAAGTCTAAAACAGCTGAAAAATCGAACTCAACAGGAATTATGTTAAACATTGTTCCCCGGTGTTATGGACCTTGTATTGCGTCATTGTTGGCAAGAGGGCAGGGTCAGGGCAGGAGTGGGATGCTAGGAAACTATGGCATGCCCAAGTTATGTCCTAGAGGGGAAAGCGATAGAGGGGGGTGTACTAGAGACGTTCATAATGCCCGCATTACAAATCTTTTTCACAGGAAAGCCTGAGAAAGGCTAGCACCCACACTGACGTGACTGTGCAGCTCCAGGGCCTGCAGCAAGCACTGACTCACCACCTCTCAATTTATTATCCCTTTTCCCAGCTGGCAATTACAACCATTCATTAAATAATTAGCTCTGACTAATTAGTGACTTCAATGCCTGGCAATATCAAAGATTGTTATTATTATTATTATTTATTTTTTTTTTAGCTTTCTATTTTTTTACATTTAAACAATATAAAGTACAAGCACTTTTGCACACGGAAATTCAAGGAGGAAAAATCAAAGCGATACGGCAAGAAAACCGGAGCCAGACATACAAATGTACAACTTCCCCGTTCTTAGCAGAAAGCAGAAATAAAGGAGGAGGATAGAAAGTCAAGGAGAACACAAGGAATAGCCTTAACATGAAATTAATCTGCAGCGAAAATGATCATTGCACTGAATCTAACTGGCAGCCCGAGAAGACGCTAACACTCTTCAGTAGTCCAAAAAAGACTTCAACTGCTCAGGAGCAAAAAAACACAAGCAAACACTATATTTAATCACACATTTATAAGGATTTCTTCATGTAAAGGACGTTCCCAAAGCAGTAACCTGCTACAGAAAGGCAAGGAACTCTTTGCTCCTCAGCTGAACAATCCTTGGTAAATCAGGATAAATCCTAACAGTTTGACCTAATTATTCATATTTCTGAAATATAACCTCATAATAGCACTAAGGTCTTGTTCTGTCACAAAAGAAACTGACTCCGTAATCTCAGGCCCAGAGGTTTCCGGGAAAAGCCGTCAAATTAAGGACATCGGTAGGAGATAGAGCTCCCTGAAACTGCTGAGCATTAGGACGCTGTGCAGTAGGTAAAAAATGCACCCTAATTAGGGGAGAAATAGCCTCAGCTGAAATATGCAAAAGCTCCACAAAATATTTCTAGTAAATTCACAAGCAGCCATTCGCCCATAACTTTAGGAAAGTTCAGTATACACATTTAAGGTGCCGTGAGCGATTTGCCAAGAATCCCAGCCTCCTGGAAAGAGCACCCCACTCTTGTATCATGGCAGCATGAACCCCCATGAATGCTCTTGACCACGGTTTCCAAAAGCTGAATATTATTGCTATGCTGCCCCAGTTGGCCCTCATGCCTCAGGACCAAGGGTCAGGTTTAGAAGTCCAAGAGTCTATTTTAATAGTCATGTAAGGACTTCTCAAAGCCCCCACAAAGAATCCAGAGTTACCACCGCCGGCTTCTCTGGCATTTGTAAAAACGTACCGAGACAGTACATGCCCCGACTGCAGCATCTTAGATGAAGAAGTGCCCAAAGCTATGTCCAAAGTATTCACACCAGCAGAAGGGGGCACAGGAAAGATGTTGAGAGGAAACTGCTCTTCCATAATCCAAAACTGCCAGTGAAGGAGAAAGATGTGCCAAAAATGACGCTTCCCTAGCCCCCTCCCCTGCGGTGGCATCGCTGACATCAACCATCACCACGGTTGACTTGAGATGGGTCTCTCAAGGCAAAGGTCTTGAGGGCTGAGGGCAGGCTCATCCCCTGGTGAGTCCAGCGCTCCTTAACTGGAAAACACAACGGGTGCGTCCGTCCCTGTTCCCGCAGAAGACCCGGACATGAAGGAGGTGATAAACTGCTGGCCAGGAAGGTGAGTGGGTTTAGGAAGCGTATAGAAAGAAAATCCAAAAATCGAAAACTCAGGCAGCACAGCACACTTCATGTCCGTCCCTGACATCCTGCCATCTTGCTCCTCCCTGCATCAAAGACTGTTATAGACTGACTGGCAGAGGTAGGAGCCAGCAACAACAAAGGTCAGTCGCACAGGGCTGGACCCGTGTGTGTCTGAAGGTATGGGGATGTTATTATTTGTAAGGGTTTTGGGTGGATCCCTGGACCTGTGGTAGATGACCACGCCAACGGGAGGAAGTACCGTGAGGGGCCACAGGTCAGGCTCAGCGTAGGACACATACACACACTAGTTCTTTTATTATACAGGATTGGTGAACCACCAGAAGTGGCAGTAGTGAGCTGGAAAGTAGCCCGGTTGGGCTTGTAGTCCCTCAGGCTCTGGAACAGCGATCCCACAATGACTGTGCTGTAATAGAGAGAACTGATATTGTGAGTACAGCAGGATATGCAGAGTTCAGGAATAGAGCCTCGTTGGTAATGTACTCACGCAGCGGCCTCTCAGTGTGGAGCACAGGAGCTGGAGTAAAGGCAGGCCCTCGAGGAGCGAGTACCTGGTTCCAGGGAATAGCTCTGAGAGATAGAGATGGTAACTCACAGATGGTATAGGCAGCAGTATCTTCCTGGCAGAAGTGGAGTCCAAGTAGCGAGTCCAGGAACATGGACCCTCGAGGAGCGAGTACCGGTTCCAGACTGCGACCTGAAAGATAAGAAAGAGAGAGAGAGGCCCCCGAGGAGTGGGTACCCCAAATAGAGTAGGTCCAAAGGAGGCAGAGTTGCAAGGTACGGAGAGCGAATCCCATCCGATAGGAAACCTTTGCTAACTCGACTAGCTAGCAATCGCGTAGGCCTTTTGTATCCGGGATGCGTGACGTCATCACAGGGGGACGCCCCTGAGGTTCGCGCCACTGAAGGTCCTTGAAGCAGGACCGCGCGGCATGTGCGCCCTAAGGCAGCTGAACAGCATGGCGGGAGGCAGCGCCCAAGCTGGTCTGGGGACACTGGAGGGGACGGCAGGCAGATGCCGCGACAGCCAAACGTCCGTCAACCGCAGGAGGAGTCGCCAGAGAGGTAAGGAGGGCAGAGTGGAGACATCAGGCAGCGATAGTCATAACAGGGGATTACAGTCACTCACACAGGACTGGACAGAGATGTGTGTGTCTGAAGGTATGGGGATTACAGTCACTCACACAGGACTGGACAGAGATGTGTGTGTCTGAAGGTATGGGGGTTACAGTCACTCACACAGGATTGGACAGAGATGTGTGTGTCTGAGGGTATGGGGGCTACAGTCACTCACACAGGACTGGACAGAGATGTGTGTGTCTGAAGGTATGGGGGTTACAGTCACTCACACAGGACTGGACAGAGATGTGTGTGTCTGAAGGTATGGGGGCTACAGTCACTCACACGGGACTGGACAGAGATGTGTGTGTCTGAAGGTATGGGGATTACAGTCACTCACACAAGACTGGACAGAGATGTGTGTGTCTGAAGGTATGGGGGTTACAGTCACTCACACAGGATTGGACAGAGATGCGTGTGTCTGAAAGTATGGGGATTACAGTCAGTCACTCACACAGGACTGGACAGAGATGTGTGTGTCTGAAGCTATGGGGGTTACAGTCACTCACACAGGACTGGACAGAGATGTGTGTGTCTGAAGGTATGGGGGCTACAGTCACTCACACAGGACTGGACAGAGATGTGTGTGTCTGAAGGTATGGGGATTACAGTCACTCACACAGGACTGGACAGAGATGTGTGTGTCTGAAGGTATGGGGGTTACAGTCACTCACACAGGATTGGACAGAGATGTGTGTGTCTGAAGGTATGGGGATTACAGTCACTCACACAAGACTGGACAGAGATGTGTGTGTCTGAAGGTATGGGGGTTACAGTCACTCACACAGGATTGGACAGAGATGCGTGTGTCTGAAGGTATGGGGATTACAGTCAGTCACTCACACAGGACTGGACAGAGATGTGTGTGTCTGAAGCTATGGGGGTTACAGTCACTCACACAGGACTGGACAGAGATGTGTGTGTCTGAAGGTATGGGGGTTACAGTCACTCACACAGGACTGGACAGAGATGTGTGTGTCTGAAGGTATGGGGGTTACAGTCACTCACACAGGATTGGACAGAGATGTGTGTGTCTGAAGGTATGGGGGTTACAGTCACTCACACAGGATTGGACAGAGATGTGTGTGTCTGAAGGTATGGGGATTACAGTCACTCACACAGGACTGGACAGAGATGTGTGTGTCTGAAGGTATGGGGATTACAGTCACTCACACAGGACTGGACAGAGATGTGTGTGTCTGAAGGTATGGGGATTACAGTCACTCACACAGGACTGGACAGAGATGTGTGTGTCTGAAGGTATGGGGGTTACAGTCACTCACACAGGACTGGACAGAGTTGCGTGTGTCTGAAGGTATGGGGGTTACAGTCACTCACACAGGACTGGGCAGAGATGTGTGTATCTGAAGGTATGGGGGCTAAAGTCACTCACACAGGACTGGACAGAGATGTGTGTGTCTGAAGGTATGGGGGCTACAGTCACTCACACAGGACTGGACAGAGATGTGTGTGTCTGAAGGTATGGGGGTTACAGTCACTCACACAGGATTGGATAGAGATGCGTGTGTCTCAGGGGTTAGGGTTAGGGTCACTCACACAGGACTGGACAGAGATGTGTGTGTCTGAAGGTATGGGGGTTACAGTCACACAGGACTTGGCAGAGATGTGTGTGTCTGAAGGTATGGGGATTACAGTCACTCACACAGGACTGGACAGAGATGTGTGTGTCTGAAGGTATGGGGGTTACAGTCACTCACACAGGACTGGACAGAGATGTGTGTGTCTGAAGGTATGGGGATTACAGTCACTCACACAGGACTGGACAGAGATGTGTGTGTCTGAAGGTATGGGGGTTACAGTCACTCACACAGGATTGGACAGAGATGTGTGTGTCTGAAGGTATGGGGGTTACAGTCACTCACACAGGATTGGACAGAGATGTGTGTGTCTGAAGGTATGGGGATTACAGTCACTCACACAGGACTGGACAGAGATGTGTGTGTCTGAAGGTATGGGGATTACAGTCACTCACACAGGACTGGACAGAGATGTGTGTGTCTGAAGGTATGGGGATTACAGTCACTCACACAGGACTGGACAGAGATGTGTGTGTCTGAAGGTATGGGGGGTTACAGTCACTCACACAGGACTGGACAGAGTTGCGTGTGTCTGAAGGTATGGGGGTTACAGTCACTCACACAGGACTGGGCAGAGATGTGTGTATCTGAAGGTATGGGGGCTACAGTCACTCACACAGGACTGGACAGAGATGTGTGTGTCTGAAGTTATGGGGGCTACAGTCACTCACACAGGACTGGACAGAGATGTGTGTGTCTGAAGGTATGGGGGTTACAGTCACTCACACAGGATTGGACAGAGATGCGTGTGTCTCAGGGGTTAGGGTTAGGGTCACTCACACAGGACTGGACAGAGATGTGTGTGTCTGAAGGTATGGGGGTTACAGTCACACAGGACTTGGCAGAGATGTGTGTGTCTGAAGGTATGGGGATGACAGTCACTCACACAGGACTGGACAGAGATGTGTGTGTCTGAAGGTATGGGGGTTACAGTCACTCACACAGGACTGGACAGAGATGTGTGTGTCTGAAGGTATGGGGATTACAGTCACTCACACAGGACTGGACAGAGATGTGTGTGTCTGAAGGTATGGGGGTTACAGTCACTCACACAGGACTGGACAGAGATGTGTGTGTCTGAAGGTATGGGGGTTACAGTCACTCACACAGGATTGGACAGAGATGTGTGTGTCTGAAGGTATGGGGATTACAGTCACTCACACAAGACTGGACAGAGATGTGTGTGTCTGAAGGTATGGGGGTTATAGTCACTCACACAGGACTGGACAGAGATGTGTGTGTCTGAAGGTATGGGGATTACAGTCACTCACACAGGACTGGACAGAGATGTGTGTGTCTGAAGGTATGGGGGTTACTGTCACTCACACAGGACTGGACAGAGATGCGTGTGTCTGAAGGTATGGGGGTTACAGTCACTCACACAGGACTGGGCAGAGATGTGTGTGTCTGAAGGTATGGGGATTACAGTC
Organism: Rhinatrema bivittatum; assembly: GCF_901001135.1. Taxonomy (NCBI): domain Eukaryota; kingdom Metazoa; phylum Chordata; class Amphibia; order Gymnophiona; family Rhinatrematidae; genus Rhinatrema; species Rhinatrema bivittatum. The sequence continues at coordinate 814,748,694 of NC_042616.1, read as the reverse complement.
ACTCACACAAGACTGGACAGAGATGTGTGTGTCTGAAGGTATGGGGGTTACAGTCACTCACACAGGATTGGACAGAGATGCGTGTGTCTGAAGGTATGGGGATTACAGTCAGTCACTCACACAGGACTGGACAGAGATGTGTATGTCTGAAGCTATGGGGGTTACAGTCACTCACACAGGACTGGACAGAGATGTGTGTGTCTGAAGGTATGGGGGCTACAGTCACTCACACAGGACTGGACAGAGATGTGTGTGTCTGAAGGTATGGGGATTACAGTCACTCACACAGGACTGGACAGAGATGTGTGTGTCTGAAGGTATGGGGGTTACAGTCACTCACACAGGATTGGACAGAGATGTGTGTGTCTGAAGGTATGGGGATTACAGTCACTCACACAAGACTGGACAGAGATGTGTGTGTCTGAAGGTATGGGGGTTACAGTCACTCACACAGAATTGGACAGAGATGCGTGTGTCTGAAGGTATGGGGATTACAGTCAGTCACTCACACAGGACTGGACAGAGATGTGTGTGTCTGAAGCTATGGGGGTTACAGTCACTCACACAGGACTGGACAGAGATGTGTGTGTCTGAAGGTATGGGGGTTACAGTCACTCACACAGGACTGGACAGAGATGTGTGTGTCTGAAGGTATGGGGGTTACAGTCACTCACACAGGATTGGACAGAGATGTGTGTGTCTGAAGGTATGGGGGTTACAGTCACTCACACAGGATTGGACAGAGATGTGTGTATCTGAAGGTATGGGGGTTACAGTCACTCACACAGGATTGGACAGAGATGTGTGTGTCTGAAGGTATGGGGGTTACAGTCACTCACACAGGACTGGACAGAGATGTGTGTGTCTGAAGGTATGAGGGTTACAGTCACTCACACAGGATTGGACAGAGATGCGTGTGTCTGAAGGTATGGGGATTACAGTCACTCACACAGGACTGGACAGAGATGTGTGTGTCTGAAGGTATGGGGATTACAGTCACTCACACAGGACTGGACAGAGATGTGTGTGTCTGAAGGTATGGGGATTACAGTCACTCACACAGGACTGGACAGAGATGTGTGTGTCTGAAGGTATGGGGATTACAGTCACTCACACAGGACTGGACAGAGTTGTGTGTGTCTGAAGGTATGGGGATTACAGTCACTCACACAGGACTGGACAGAGATGTGTGTGTCTGAAGGTATGGGGATTACAGTCACTCACACAGGACTGGACAGAGATGTGTGTGTCTGAAGGTATGGGGGTTACAGTCACTCATACAGGACTGGACAGAGTTGCGTGTGTCTGAAGGTATGGGGGTTACAGTCACTCACACAGGACTGGGCAGAGATGTGTGTATCTGAAGGTATGGGGGCTACAGTCACTCACACAGGACTGGACAGAGATGTGTGTGTCTGAAGGTATGGGGGCTACAGTCACTCACACAGGACTGGACAGAGATGTGTGTGTCTGAAGGTATGGGGGTTACAGTCACTCACACAGGATTGGACAGAGATGCGTGTGTCTCAGGGGTTAGGGTTAGGGTCACTCACACAGGACTGGACAGAGATGTGTGTGTCTGAAGGTATGGGGGTTACAGTCACACAGGACTTGGCAGAGATGTGTGTGTCTGAAGGTATGGGGATTACAGTCACTCACACTGGACTGGACAGAGATGTGTGTGTCTGAAGGTATGGGGGTTACAGTCACTCACACAGGACTGGACAGAGATGTGTGTGTCTGAAGGTATGGGGATTACAGTCACTCACACAGGACTGGACAGAGATGTGTGTGTCTGAAGGTATGGGGGTTACAGTCACTCACACAGGACTGGACAGAGATGTGTGTGTCTGAAGGTATGGGGGTTACAGTCACTCACACAGGACTGGACAGAGATGTGTGTGTCTGAAGGTATGGGGATTACAGTCACTCACACAGGACTGGACAGAGATGTGTGTGTCTGAAGGTATGGGGGTTACAGTCACTCACACAGGACTGGGCAGAGATGTGTGTGTCTGAAGGTATGGGGATTACAGTCACTCACACAAGACTGGACAGAGATGTGTGTGTCTGAAGGTATGGGGATTACAGTCACTCACACAGGACTGGACAGAGATGTGTGTGTCTGAAGGTATGGGGGTTACAGTCACTCACACAGGACTGGACAGAGATGTGTGTGTCTGAAGGTATGGGGTTTACAGTCACTCACACAAGACTGGACAGAGATGTGTGTGTCTGAAGGTATGGGGTTTACAGTCACTCACACAAGACTGGACAGAGATGTGTGTATCTGAAGGTATGGGGGCTACAGTCACTCACACAGGACTGGACAGAGATGTGTGTGTCTGAAGGTATGGGGGCTACAGTCACTCACACAGGACTGGACAGAGATGTGTGTGTCTGAAGGTATGGGGGTTACAGTCACTCACACAGGATTGGACAGAGATGCGTGTGTCTCAGGGGTTAGGGTTAGGGTCACTCACACAGGACTGGACAGAGATGTGTGTCTCTGAAGGTATGGGGGCTACAGTCACTCACACAGGACTGGACAGAGATGTGTGTGTCTGAAGGTATGGGGGATACAGTCACTCACACATGATTGGACAGAGATGTGTGTGTCTGAAGGTATGGGGGTTACAGTCACACAGGACTTGGCAGAGATGTGTGTGTCTGAAGGTATGGGGATTACAGTCACTCACACTGGACTGGACAGAGATGTGTGTGTCTCAGGGGTTAGGGTTAGGGTCACTCACACAGGACTGGACAGAGATGTGTGTGTCTGAAGTTATGGGGGTTACAGTCACACAGGACTTGGCAGAGATGTGTGTGTCTGAAGGTATGGGGATTACAGTCACTCACACTGGACTGGACAGAGATGTGTGTGTCTGAAGGTATGGGGGTTACAGTCACTCACACAGGACTGGACAGAGATGTGTGTGTCTGAAGGTATGGGGATTACAGTCACTCACACAGGACTGGACAGAGATGTGTGTGTCTGAAGGTATGGGGGTTACAGTCACTCACACAGGACTTGGCAGAGATGTGTGTGTCTGAAGGTATGGGGATTACAGTCACTCACACAGGACTGGACAGAGATGTGTGTGTCTGAAGGTATGGGGGTTACAGTCACTCACACAGGACTGGACAGAGATGTGTGTGTCTGAAGGTATGGGGGTTACAGTCACTCACCCAGGACTGGACAGAGATGTGTGTGTCTGAAGGTATGGGGGTTACAGTCACTCACACAGGACTGGACAGAGATGTGTGTGTCTGAAGGTATGGGGGTTACAGTCACTCACACAGGATTGGACAGAGATGTGTGTGTCTGAAGGTATGGGGATTACAGTCACTCACACAAGACTGGACAGAGATGTGTGTGTCTGAAGGTATGGGGGTTACAGTCACTCACACAGGACTGGACAGAGATGTGTGTGTCTGAAGGTATGGGGATTACAGTCACTCACACAGGACTGGACAGAGATGCGTGTGTCTGAAGGTATGGGGGTTACTGTCACTCACACAGGACTGGACAGAGATGTGTGTGTCTGAAGGTATGGGGGTTACAGTCACTCACACAGGACTGGACAGAGATGCGTGTGTCTGAAGGTATGGGGGTTACAGTCACTCACACAGGACTGGGCAGAGATGCGTGTGTCTGAAGGTATGGGGGTTACAGTCACTCACACAGGACTGGACAGAGATGCGTGTGTCTGAAGGTATGGGGATTACAGTCACTCACACAGGACTGGACAGAGATGTGTGTGTCTGAAGGTATGGGGGTTACAGTCACTCACACAGGACTGGACAGAGATGTGTGTGTCTGAAGGTATGGGGATTACAGTCACTCACACAGGACTGGACAGAGATGTGTGTGTCTGAAGGTATGGGGGTTACAGTCACTCACACAGGACTGGACAGAGATGTGTGTGTCTGAAGGTATGGGGGTTACAGTCACTCACACAGGACTGGGCAGAGATGTGTGTGTCTGATGGTATGGGGGTTACAGTCACTCACACAGGATTGGACAGAGATGCGTGTGTCTCAGGGGTTAGGGTTACTGTCACTCACACAGGACTGGACAGAGATGTGTGTGTCTGAAGGTATGGGGGTTACAGTCACTCACACAGGACTGGACAGAGATGCGTGTGTCTGAAGGTATGGGGGTTACAGTCACTCACACAGGACTGGGCAGAGATGCGTGTGTCTGAAGGTATGGGAGTTACAGTCACTCACACAGGACTGGACAGAGATGCGTGTGTCTGAAGGTATGGGGATTACAGTCACTCACACAGGACTGGACAGAGATGTGTGTGTCTGAAGGTATGGGGGTTACAGTCACTCATACAGGACTGGACAGAGATGTGTGTGTCTGAAGGTATGGGGATTACAGTCACTCACACAGGACTGGACAGAGATGTGTGTGTCTGAAGGTATGGGGGTTACAGTCACTCACACAGGACTGGACAGAGATGTGTGTGTCTGAAGGTATGGGGGTTACAGTCACTCACACAGGACTGGGCAGAGATGTGTGTGTTTGATGGTATGGGGGTTACAGTCACTCACACAGGATTGGACAGAGATGCGTGTGTCTCAGGGGTTAGGGTTAGGGTCACTCACACAGGACTGGACAGAGATGCGTGTGTCTCAGGGGTTAGGGTTAGGGTCACTCACACAGGACTGGACAGAGATGAGTGTTATGAACTGCATTTTCCTTCTTTCCTTCTTGTTAACTGTTCCAGATTTTACTGCTTGTATTGTCTGTCAGGTTTCTCTTCACTGCTCTGCCTGGAGGGGTTTCAGAGTGGGGTTAAATGCTTGTTGACTATTAATGTTTCTTTACTTTTCCAGCCACACAAAGACCTGCTCCTGCTGAGGATGGTGGAGGGGGATAAGGAGCCCACAGCCTCAAGAACCAGTTCTGCAGGAGGTTGTTGGGAGAGACCCAGCCTCAGCACGGCACGTGATTCTTCTCCAAGGCTGCAGCACAGGAGACACATTGAACTTTAATTGTGTGATTTGGTTTGTAAAGTATCAAAAATCCCATTTATTTTTACTTCACTTCTTTTATTTCAGACATTGTATAAGAACATAAGAACATAAGAATATGCCATACTGGGTCGGACCAAGGGTCCATCAAGCCCAGCATCCTGTCTCCAACAGTGGCCAATATAGGCCATAAGAACCTGGCATGTACGCAAAAACTAAGTCTATTCCATGTTACCATTGCTAATGGCAGTGGCTATTCTCTAAGTGAACTTAATAGCAGGTAATGGACTTCTCCTCCAAGAACTTATCCAATCCTTTTTTAAACACAGCTATACTAACTGCACTAACCACATCCTCTGGCAACAAATTCCAGAGTTTAATTGTGCGTTGAGTAAAAAGAACTTTCTCCGATTAGTTTTAAATGTGCCACATGCTAACTTCATGGAGTGTCCCCTAGTCCTTCTACTATCCGAAAGAGTAAATAACCGATTCACATCTACCCGTTCTAGACCTCTCATGATTTTAAACACCTCTATCATATCCCCCCTCAGCCGTCTCTTCTCCAAGCTGAAAAGTCCTAACCTCTTTAGTCTTTCCTCATAGGGGAGCGTTGCTGGGAACAAGGCACTGCTCGGAGACGGATCCTCTTCCAGCTCTCAGTTAGACGGGTACCTGCAGGTTCTAGTGGATCGCACGCCCTGCTGCCTGGTGCCACGCCCCCGATCAGATCATCGTTGCTACTCAGAAACCCTCCCTGATGCCAGCCGGGCATGAGTTGAACATGTTTGAAGAGGATGCCCAAAGCTACAGTGCCATGTAGCGGCGCATCTTCTGCCTTCGGGCCTGCACCCTGACAAGTGGGAGGGGTTGGAGAAAGCGGCAGGGAGGGACCCTATAAGGTAGGAAACTACTGCAGGTATAAACACAGAAACATGGCTTTTTCCTTATTAAACAAGTGGGAGAAATTAGGAACACAATGATCTGGTTTGGTCTTTTCAACAACACAGCTTTCTACCCAGTTTTGGGTGTTGAGGATTACGCAATCACTTTTCTTAGCAGAATACTGCAGAGGTTTTGCCGATGCAGTCCCCAGCACCTGCTCTTATCTTCTATCAAGTCCTGACCCTGATTTCTGAGATCTGACATATAAAGGATGTCCCTGGCCACTGTTACTTAGGCTGAGGAGGGAGTGTCCAGGAGATGAGTGCTTATTAGAGGGCAGCCTTCCTTCTGAGCTAGTACTGACCCTCCAACATAGTGTTTGTTAGGGAACACGCTCTGGATTTTCAGAAGGCGTTTGACAAAGTCCTTCATGAGAGGCTTCTAGGAAAACTAAAAAATCATGGGGAAGGAGGCGATGCCTTTTCATGGATTACAAACTGGTTAAAAGACAGGAAACAGAGAGTAGGATTAAATGGGCAATTTTCTCAGTGGAAGGGAGTGGACAGTGGAGTGCCTCAGGGATCTGTACTTGGACCTGTGCTTTTCTATATATTTATAAATGATCTGGAAAGAAATACGACGAGTGAGATAATCAAATTTGCAGATGACACAAAATTGTTCAGAGTAGTTAAATCACAAGCAGATTGTGATAAATTGCAGGAAGACCTTGTGAAACTGAAAGATTGGGCATCCAAATGGCAGATGAAATTTAATGTGGATAAGTGCAAGGTGATGCATATAGGGAAAAATAACCCTTGCTGTAGTTACACAATCCGGTGGAGCGTACTGTTAGCCCAGGTTTGGATGCACGTTTTCAACACGCTAGCTTTACCCCTTATACAGTAAGGGGTAATAGCGCGTGGAAAATGCGCAGTCAACCCCCCCGAAGCTAATAGCGCCCGCAACATGCAAATGCATGTTGATGGCCCTATTAGTTATTCCCGTGCGATACAGAAAGTAAAATGTGCAGCCAAGCCGCACATTTTACTTTCAGAAATTAACGCCTGCCCAAAGGCAGGCGCTAATTTCTGTTGGCACCGGGAAAGTGTACAGAAAAGCGATAGCGATATTAAGTTGGAGGCCCCAAAAGTCATTACAAATTTAAAAAAAAAATTTTAAATCTGCCCGCGGCCCGCGGGTCAGAAGACGGACATTCAATTTAGCCGGCGTCCGTTTTCCGAACCCGTGGCTGTCAGCGGGCTCGAGAACTGACGCCGGAAAAATTGAGCGTCGGCTGTCAAACCTGCTGACAGCCGCCGCTCCTGTCAAAAAGGAGGCGCTGGGGACGCGCTAGTGTCCCTAGCGCCTCTTTTTACCACAGGCCCTCATTTGCATCTTCTTCCCACCTGAATCACACGCACAGGAGCGTGGCCTGTGCGCTCGCCCGCTCTCCTGCGACTTTTATTGAATCGGCCTGAATGTTAGGTTCCATATTAGGAGCTACCACCCAGGAAAATGATGTAGGCATCGTAGTGGATAATACTTTAAAATCGTCAGCTCAGTGTGCTGAATTATTAGGAAGGGAAAGATGATAAAACGGAGAATGTCATAATGCCTCTGTATCGCTCCATGGTGAGACCACACCTTGAATACTGTGTACAATTCTGGTCACCGCAACTCAAAAAAGATATAGTTGCGAAGGAGAAGGTACAGAGAAGGGCAACCAAAATGATAAAGGGGATGGAACAGCTCCCCTATGAGGAAAGGCTGAAGAGGTTAGGACTTTTCAGCTTGGAGAAGAGACGGCTGAGGGGGATATGATAGAGGTCTTTAAGATCATGAGAGGTCTAGAACGGGTAAATGTGAATCAGTTATTTACTCTTTCAGATAATACAAGAATTTGGGGGCACTCCATGAAGTTAGAAAGTACCACGTTTAAAACAAATTGGACAAAATTCTTTTTCACTCCACGTACAATTAAGATCTGGATTCATTGCCAGAGGATGTGATTAAGAAGTCAGTATAGCCAGGTTTAAAAAAAAGTTTGGATAAGTTCATGGAAGAGAAGTTTAGAAACTGCTATTATTCAATAGGGAATAGCCACTGCATATTGCTGTCAGTAGCATGGGATCTTCTTAGTGTTTGGATAATTACCAGGTACTTGTGACTTGGATTGTCCTCTGTTGGAAACAGGATACCAGGCTTGATGGACTCTTGCTCTGACCTAATATGGCATATCTTATGTTCTTCTAAGCCTGTACTGACCCAGAATCCCAGCGTGGTTTTAAGAGACATGGAATTAGGAGACACTCTTCCCTCTGACCTAGTTTCCCAGCATGATGTTAAGGGAACACTCTTCCCTCTGACCTACCACTAACCCAATGTCTCAGCATGATGTTAGAGGACACTCTTCCCTCTGACCTAGTTTCCCAGCATGATGTTAAGGGAACACTCTTCCCTCTGACCTACCACTAACCCAATGTCTCAGCATGATGTTAGAGGACACTCTTCCCTCTGATCGAGTACTAATCCTGTACCTCAGCATAGTGTTAGGGGACGCTCTCTACTCTGAATCAGAACTAACTCAGTGCCCCAGCATGGTGTTAGGGGACACTGTCCACTCTGAATCAGTACTGACCTGGTGTCCCAGCTTGGTGTTAGGGGACACTGTCCACTCTGAATCAGTACTGACCTGGTGTCCCAGCTTGGTGTTAGGGGACAGTCTCCACTCTGAATCAGTACTGACCTGGTGTCCCAGCTTGGTGTTAGGTCTGCTAGGAAGGGGATATAAAAATAGGGGAAGTTGCAAAGGAATACTCCTGGGGATGGAGCCCAAAGATTCCAGTTGCAATTGAGCTGGAAGCCTAAAGAATAATTAGTAAAACTGCCTGACTGGAAAAATAAAGCAGTGATTCAGTCCAGATTGTAACTGGGGTGAGGGTGGGGAAAGGTGAAGAATGGGAAGGGGGGAGTAGGTTGGAGAGTCTGTGATGGTAGACGTCTGCCAACAAGAATTAATCAGAGCTGTATAATTTCGGTTCTTGCTCTCTCATAAGGCTGCCTGCAGGGTTTAAAGAAGACCTGAGAACCTTGAAGCAACATGGTAGAAGACCAGAAAGGCAATGGCAGACGTATTACAAAATATCAGCAACGCTTTTCCGTCATCTTAACAGCCAAAGGGAATTCTGTCTTCTACCTCTCTTGAGCATTCACATACTCGCTCTAGGCAATTGTTTCAGCTCATTAAAGATTTAGCGGCCTATGCAGAACGCACCTTTCTGCCCTCAAGCCAATGAATATCTTCTGTGCACAAATCTTACTGCCGTTGCGTGCAGAAGATGTGTTTTGCAAGATGGGAGTCCTGCTTAGTGCCCTTGCATGGAAATCCCCTGCAAATGAGGGTAATAAGCAGAGAGGTGGACTGGCCAAATGCGCTCTTTCTTAGCACTGGAAACTTCATCCCTGGTCAGAGATGGAGTTAAGTTTTCAGGGTTCCTGCACTGGCACTTAAAACCCTCCAAAAAGCAAACAAGAAGTAAAAAAGAAATCGAGCTGGATAAATATAAACCTATCAGGGATGATCCCCCCCCCAACACACACACACCACACTTTCCAGGTTAAAATGTGTGTTCAGCCTGTGTGAAACAAACACACTTTTTTTTAAACTCCCGATGCCTTTGCATAATATTAGCTTACTGCAGCGAGGGTTTAAAACAGTTTTAATCTGGTTGTTAAAAATGTGCACTGAAATCCAATGCACAGGTTCTTAATGACCAGGTTACTTCATCAACCCCTTAATCTGCTTGATTGGTAGAGGTGGATGTTGCTGATGAGGACTGTGATAAATTTTCTCCATTTCATTTCTAGATAAAAAAATTACAACTCCACGGGATGGGCTAGAGTTGGCAGCAGCAGTAGAGTCAAATTCTGAACGGTAGGAAAGCTTTGTTTCACGCCTTTTCGCCAGTGCAGGGAAATGACGTAGGTCGGGAGTATCCCAGGCTGTCTCTGGCCCGCCGAGGTTCTGCATCCGGCCCGTTGGACCCTGGCCCCCCGAGGTTCTGCATCCGGCCCGTTGGACCCTGGCCCCCAGCGCAGCTTCTCCCATCTCGGAGTGATTGAAGGGCCACAGCTGCATCCCACAAACACCATGAAAGCCCGCAGCGGCGTCCACGATGTGGTGCCCCAGCACGCAGGGGGCGACCGCCCGGGGCAGTGCAGAGCTGGTAAACAGCTGCAACCGCTGGTGGCTGGGAGACAGGGGAACAGGAGAAGAACGGAGGTGGCTGTGATGGAGAGAAGGCTGGGTGGCCGTGGTGGTGGTGGAAGGCAGATCCGTCGCACGCTGATGGTGCGCTCTGGTGCACGTGTAAGGGAGCAGTCGGCTGAGGAGGGAGTGCGGATGATATGCAGAGGTCCAGGGCGCGCGCCTGTGACCTTGAGACCAGGGGGAAGGAGGACTCCACTGCCTGTCTCGCCAACTCCCAAGGAGGCAGAAGAAGGCAACAGGAGACAGGAGTGCTGAGAGGAATGCAGGACCTTAGAAGGGACCCGGAGAAGTCGGAGAGGCTGTGGAAGAACCCGGAAGACAGAGAGCGAGATCTACAGGAGAAGAAAATAAAGCCTCACTGAACATCAGGTTGTTCCTATGCACAAGGGGGACATTCTCTCCAGACAAGGAAACAGGTGCAACATCCACTCCCCACCCAGATAGCAGCGATATCAGAGGAGGCCTGCTCACCCCTCACTCACACTCACACTCAGTGTTTCACTTGGAGCCCAGTCTGGCTTGACATTGTTGGCCTATATCTAACACTCTGCTTTTTCTCTGGAAAAATGATAGCAAGAAGTTGCGCAATTTCCTCTAAATGAAAGCTGTCCCTGGTGCTTATCATTCTGGGTCATTTCCCACAGACTACATTTCTCACTTTCATCGATTTCCTGAGAAGAGAGTTAGACAAAGGTATCAGTTCTTTCCTAGTGTTATGAGATTAGGATATGATTGAATCAACTTGCTGAGACTGAGTGGGTGCAATTGCATTGAAATAGTTGAAATAGCTGAATTCCTTTCTTTCTTTCTTTCTATTATGACCTGGCAATTCTTCCTGCTCTTTTGTACTTCTAACTCAGTGGTAGCCAGGGTGGGGATCAGGTGCCAGGAGCCTTCCTTTGCAGCCAGCCTGAGATTTTTTTTCCCTCTGTTTTCTACCTCTTCTCCACCCACAGACCTAGCCCGGGCATTCCCTAACCCCACTGTTACTAACCTGTATGGTATAAGGCAGTCACCCCCAGGCGGGAGACAAATGTGTCCCAGTCTGGGGGAGCTGGGCAGGTGCCTGCAGGGAAGGTGAGGAGGAGCTGGAGAGGAAGCTGCGGCGGATGCTGGCGCTGAGATGGCAGCTGTGTGCAGCATCCCTCCCGCTCTCTGATGGAGAGGGGATCCTGCACGACCTCAAGTGGACTTCCTGGTGCAGGGCAGGGATCTCTGCTGAAGGCAGGGGAGACCCTGAATGCACTCCTGGAAAGCTCGGCTAATCCTGCAGTGCTGTGCAGGATTTCATTATGGAAGCTGGGAGAGTCAAACTTTATACCATCTGAATCAAACAGAGAATTCGCACCTGTTTTAGGGTAAAGGAAAGATCAATGGCCTGTCAACGTGATAACATTTTGCCATAGTTCCAAATAAATTCAGCAATTTGGTTAGCGTGGACATTGACTTTAGTTAAAATCAGCTTCTAAGAACCTTTTTTGCGCTGAAGATATTCTTGTATGCCGCAACGGTCTTCAGTGTTAGCTGAAAGAAGAGTTTAAGCCTGCTGGCGTAGTATTGGGGAGCCCAGATGTGGGGCTTTATTTATTTTATTTATTTAGAGTTTTTATATACCGGCAATCATGAAAACATATCTTGCTGGTTTACATAGAATGGGGGTGCAATAAAATACATAGAACTTAAGAACAAAGAACTAGAACTGTGGTGACAGAAGGTACAGTTACATTTAACAAGGTGGCCAAACTTGGAGTAGGAAAAATAGAAAAGAGGATAGAAAATGGTTAAACAATATACAATTTAAATGTAGTATACAAAATAGATAAATGTTATAAACAAACGGCAAGGTGATTTAGGAGTTATTGGATTGTGTCATTGAGTTGTGTCCGGAAAGGCTTGCTTGAATAACCAAGTCTTAAGTTTTTTCCTAAAATTTGGGAGGCAAGGCTCCTGTCTGAGGTCTGTAGGAATGGAATTCCACAGTAGAGGGCCAGCTGTGGAGGTGGCACGATCTCTTACGGTAATGTGTTTGGTCGTTTTCGCTGGGGGAACCAGGAGGGAACCTCTATATGCATCTCTGGTAGGTCTAGTGGAATTATGTACTTGGAGAGGGAATTGGAGATCGAGAGTGGTGAGTTGATGTATAGTTTTATAGGTGATAGTTAAGGCTTTATACATGATGCGGAAGTATACGGGTAACCAATGAAGCTCTTTCAGGATGGGTGAAATGTGGTCTCTTTTCCTTGCGCCTGTCAGAATACGGGCAGCTGAATTTTGAACCATCTGTAGTGGTTTGGAGTATGATGAAGGTAGACCTAGCAATAGGGAGTTGCAGTAGTCCAGTTTCGAAAATATGACTGCTTGGATGATCGTTCTGAAGTCTTGAGCGTGGAAAAAAGCCTGCTGGCGTAGTATTGGGGAGCCCAGATGTGGGGCTTTGAGGTCCCCGTATGCTTGGCGTCGTGATGCATTACGATGGCAAATAGTGGGAGGCCGATAATCAAAGGCATTTTCTTTGCATAACTTTTGAGCTATCCATATACTGTAAATGACCACGTTTGACTATCACCAGCACTTATGCAGCTACATTTATATAAAATGTAATTGGATAATGTAAGGATTCCCAAATCTCTTCCTGGAGGTGTTCCACGAGCTTCCAGCCTTTCCCTTCTCCTTTTGCAGTTTTAGGCTCTCTTTATAAGCTGATGATGTTCATATGGTTGCATTTTTTTGATAGAAAAACTTCTCTTTCATTAACTACTTTTAACTACTGTTTGCACCTTGTGGCAAACTGGCTTCATGAGCACATTGAAGGTTAAGAACATAAGAACATAAGAAATTGCCATGCTAGGTCAGACCAAGGGTCCATCAAGCCCAGCATCCTGTTTCCAGCAGTGGCCAATCCAGGCCACAAGAACCTGGCAAGTACCCAAACACCAAGAAGATCCCATGCTACTGATGTCAGTAATAGCAGAGGCCATTCCCTAAGTCAACTTGATTAATAGCCGTTAATGGACTTCTCCTCCAAGAACTTATCCAAACCTTTTTTGAACCCAGCTACACTAACTGCACTAACCACATCCTCTGGCAACAAATTCCAGAGCGTAATTGTACATTGAGTGAAAAAGAATTTTCTCAGATTAGTCTTAAATGTGCTACTTGCTAACTTCATGGAATGCCCCCTAGTCCTTCTATTATCTGAAAGTGTAAATAACCAATTCACATCTACTCATTCAAGACCTCTCATGATCTTAAAGACCTCTATCATATCCCCCCTCAGCCGTCTCTTCTCGAAGCTGAACAGCCCTAACCTCTTCAGCCTTTCCTCCTAGGGGAGCTGTTCCATCCCCTTTTATCATTTTGGTTGCCCTTCTCTGTACCTTCTCCATCGCAACTATATATTTTTTGAGATGTGGCGACCAGAATTGTACACAGTATTCAAGGTGCGGTCTCACCATTGAGCGATAAAGAGGCATTATGACATTTTCCGTTTTATTCACCATTCCCTTTCTAATAATTCCCAACATTGTTTGGTTTTTTGACTGCTGCAGCACACTGAGTCGATGATTTCAATGTGTTATCCACTATGATGCCTAGATCTTTTTCTTGGGTGGTAGCTCCTAATATGGAACCTAACATCGTGTAACTACAGCAAGGGTTATTTTTCCCTATATGCAACACTTTGCACTTGTCCACATTAAATTTCATCTGCCATTTCGATGCCCAATCTTCCTGTCTTGCAAGGTCCTCCTGCAATGTATCACAATCCGCGTGAGATTTAACTACTCTGAATAATTTTGTATCATCCGCAAATTTGATTACCTCACTCGTCTGTTCCTTTCCAGACCATTTATAAATATATTGAAAAGCACCAGTCCAAGTACAGATCCCTGAGGCACTCCACTGTTTACCCTTTTCCACTGAGAAAATTGACCATTTAATCCTACTCTCTGCTTCCTGTATTTTAACCAGTTTGTAATCCCAGGACTTGGAAACCATCTGGATTTCTCATCGTACCTCTTGTCAACGTCCTCCGCCTATCATGCGAGGCACTCCGATCCCTCTTAAAGATGTGGTTTTCTCACTTGGAGCCTTGACTGATTCTAAGACAGGGCTTCCCAAATCTGAGCTGGGGACCCCCCAGCCAATCGGGTATTCAGGAGATCCACAATGAATAGGCAGGAGATAAATACGTATACCATGGAGACTCAGTATATGTAAATTTATCTACTACTTATTCAAGTCCTGGGGGAATTCTGCGCTACTGTGGAGCGCAGAATTTGTGCAGAATTCCCTCCCTGCACAGAATTTCCATTTTCTGCGCAGAATTGCCAAATTCTGCACAGAAAATAGCAGAAGAGACCCTGGCATGCCGTGAACGGAGCGTGCAAAGATGAAGGCCCGCGTGAGTCGCGGGATGTGCTCTGCTCTCGGCGAAGATGTCGGCCCGGGCACGCCGTTTGCGACGAAGATGGAAGGCCTCCATATGCCGTGAACAGAGTGTGCTCCGCTCGCAGCGAAGATAAAGGCCCCAGTGAGATAGAATGTATGTGTGTGTGTGTGTGTGTGTGTGTGTGTGTGTGTGTGTGAGAGAGAGGAAAGGGAGAGGGTTGTGAGAAAGGGGAGGGGGTGTGAGAGAGGAGAGGGGTGTGAGGGAGGGGAGAGGAAAGGGTGTGGGAGAGGGGAGGGGTGAGAGCAGGGAGCGGGGTGTAAGAGAGGGGAGGGTGAGAGAGGCATAGGAGGTAAGGGGGGATGCTTGAGTGTAGGTTTTAGAGAGAGGGAGCCTATATAAGGAGATTGTGAAGGAGTGTGTATGTGTGTGAGAGATTGGGAGCTCGTGTGTATGAAAAAGGGATCGTGTGTTTGTGAGGGTGCTAGCCTGTGTGAAGGGATTGTGTATGTGTGAGAGAGAGCCTGTGTGAAGGGATGCGTGAGAGAGAGACATAGGTAGCCTGTGAGAGGATGTATGTGTGAGAGAGAAAGGGAGCTTGTGTGCGTGTTTATGTCAGAGAGAGGGCCCTGTACGAGGGGATGCGTGTGTGCAAGAGAGTGAGGGAGCCTGTATGAGGGTGTGTGTGAGAGAGAGCGCGGTAGCCTATATGAGGGTGTGTGTGTGTGTGTGTGTGTGTGTGTGCGAGAGAGCGAGTGAGCCTGTATGAGGGTGTGTGTGTGTGGGAGAGAGCGAGTGAGCCTGTATGAGGGGGTGTGTGTGTGTGGGAGAGAGTGAGGGAGCCTGTATGAGGGTGTGTGTGTGTGGGAGAGAGTGAGGGAGCCTGTATGAGGGTGTGTGTGTGTGGGAGAGAGTGAGGGAGCCTGTATGAGGGTGTGTGTGAGAGAGAGCGAGGTAGCCTATATGAGGGTGTGTGTGTGTGTGTGTGTGTGTGTGTGTGTGTGTGCGAGAGAGCAAGTGAGCCTGTATGAGGGTGTGTGTGTGTGGGAGAGAGTGAGGGAGCCTGTATGAGGGTGTGTGTATGTGTATTAGAGAGAGGGAGCATGTGTGTGAGAGAGGGAGGGACAGAGGGAGCCTGTGTGAGGGGCAGTACTGAGAACGGGGTCAAACTCTGGGACTGGCGATAGAGTGGAAAGGGTTGAGCCTAGAGGTGGAGGAATTGGGGCCTGAGAGGGCAAAATGGCCAGGGCAGTAGGGGGGAGTAGGGAGAGCGAGTGGAAGGGACACTCTTACAGTGAATTTCTAGGGAAATTCTGCATCTTTAAGAAATAACTTTTTTTCTGTATTAATTTAAAATGTAATTACTACTTAAAGACTGTGATGTAAATTGTATTATTTTGACCAATATAAAGTTTGCAGAACTTTGCAGAAGTTTAATTTTTTTGCTCAGAATTCCCCCAGGAGTACTCTTCATTGTGGATCTCCTGAAAACCCGGCTGGCTGTGGGGTCCCCAGCACAGGTTTGGGATGTCCTGCTCTAAGCTACCTAGGATTCCTGTTAGATGCAGGACCATTCAGAAATCATTTTCTTTTCTTCCATATATCAGACATTTTCGCCCTCTTTTAGACATTTGCGATCTTAAACTGCTTGCACGTGCTTTTGTCATTTCCAGGCTCGATTACTGTAGTTCTCTTCTCAAGGGTTTACCAGAATATCAGCTAAAAGACCACAAAATACAGCAGCAAGAATCATTTACAGTCGGAAAACGTCAGACCACGTCACTCCCATGTTTCAGTTTCTTCGTTGGCTTCCGGTATCCTGTCGAATTAGGTTTCAAAGGTCTTTGACATTCTGCTCTCTTCATTCTGGTTACCAACTTTATCTTTTGAATCTTCAGGTCCCTTTACTGACCTTCTAGGACTCTACGCTCCTCTCAAAAGGGTCTCCTCCGCCTTCCCTCTCCCTTTGTTAGCCACTAAAGAAAGTTGCTTTTCATGTCAAGGACTCTGCTTTGGAATGCTGCACTGATGGACATAAGGGCAGAAACGAATTATCTGACATTTCGAAAAGTAATAAGGACCTGGCTATTCTCACAGGCTTTTAACTGTTGACACGTACAGATGGACTTTTAAGAGTATGACCTTAGCTTTGGCTCTACCACTAGCAAGTCAGTGATGTGTTGTCTGTATTTTATTGTTTGCTGATTGTTATGTTAGGCTTGTCATTTGCTGTTTGTTAATGTGCTATGTATTTGATTATTATGCGTGTTTATTTTGTGAACCACCTGGGTAACCTCTTTGACAAGCAGTATATAAAGTTTAATAAATGAAATGAAATTTCATTATAGGATCTAAGGATGCTTTGGGGGCATTGCGGTGCAGAGTTGAATTAGCAGAACGAGTTAGCTGGCTAACTGGGAGCCCATCGTGTCAACGAAGTAGATGTGTGAGAGATTTATGGACCATTTTCTAACTTGCGCTATTGATTTACAACAATTCACGGCTTAAAAGTTTTTTCACACCACAAAATCATTTTCCGTGATTAAGTGGCGATTTAATTATTATAGAGACTTTTTTTTAGTTCACTTTAAATTTAAAAATTGAGAATACGATCATGTTTTTGTGGCGCTGCATTTGTTAAGAAAATAAGGTGGTTGGTTAATGAATAATTGGTAACCTGGTTAGGTACTTTAAAAATGCATGAGTGAAACACTCACCCTCCGTCCTCACATATTTTATATGCGATTTCAAATCAATTAAGCGGTATTGCCTTCAAAAACGTTGATTAGCTGTGATTTGTTTGTTTTTGATTTATTATAGCCACATTTATTTTATTTATTTATTTATTTATTTATTTATTTATTTATTTAAAAGTTGTATATACCGCGCAGTGGGTAGGTAAACTATCCGTCTAGGCGGTTCACATATTCAGACATACATAGTTTGATTACAAAAATAAAAACATAATACAATACCTAATGCAAACAAAATACTTAATCAGTTGAGGGGTTATATACAGTAATGTAGTATGAAGATTTTAATATAGATTGTATGCACTGGAGAAAAGATGGGTTTTTAATAGTTTCTTAAATTCTGAACGGTTGGCTGTCAGTCGGATATGTTCTGGAAGTGAGTTCCACATTGTTGGGCCGGCTACAGAAAATGCTCGTTTACGAGTTAAAGATAAAGTAGCAGATTTTATTGACGGTATTTCTAAAATACATTTATCAAGGGAGCGGAGTTGCCTAGTCGGTCTGTAAACTCTTAAGAGTGAGCATAACCAGATAGCGTTGGTGTTGTAGAGCAGATTATGTATTGTAGTTAAGATTCTGTACATTATGCGATATGAAATGGGAAGCCAATGCAAATAGGGGCGGATTTTAAAAGGCGTGCGAATAGCCTACTTTTGTTTGCGCTCCAGGCGCAAACAAAAGTACGCTGGATTTTAGTAGATACGCGCGGAGCCGCGCGTATCTACTAAAATCCTGGATCGGCGCGCGCAAGGCTATGAATTTTGTATAGCCGGCGCGCGCCGAGCCGCGCAGCCTACCCCGTTCCCTCCAAGGCCGCTCCGAAATCGGAGCGGCCTCGGAGGGAACTTTCCTTTGCCCTCCCCTCACCTTCCCCTCCCTTCCCCTACCTAACCCACCCTCCCGACCCTGTCTAAACCCCCCCCCTTACCTTTGTCGGGGGATTTACGCCTCCCGGAGGGAGGCGTAAATCCCCGCGCGCCAGCGGGCCTCCTGCGCGCCGGGCCGCGACCTGGGGGCGGGTACGGAGGGCGCGGCCACGCCCCCGAGCCGTAGCCACGCCCCCGTACCCGCCCCCAAAACGCTGCCGACACGCCCCCGAAACGCCACGACGACCGGGCCCGCCCCCCGACACGCCCCCGACACGCCCCCCTCCGAGAACCCCGGGACTTACGCGAGTCCCGGGGCTCTGCGCGCGCCGGGAGGCCTATGTAAAATAGGCTTCCCGGCGCGCAGGGCCCTGCTCGCGTAAATCCGCCCGGTTTTGGGCGGATTTACGCGAGCAGGGCTCTGAAAATCCGCCCCATATTGTAAAACAGGTGAAATATGGTCTCGTCGAGGTGCATTGCATAACATTCTGTTGCAGTCTGGGAGCTGCGGTCCTGGTGTGAACCCTTGAGCCGGACTACCCCGTAGGCAGAGTAGTTCGGGAGGCGGAGCCACAGGCAAAGGTCTTCACCCGGGAACCAGGAAGCCCCCAGGAGGAGCCTATAGGGTCCCAGAACCTTGGGACTTAGGTGCACAGTAACAGTCTCTATAGAAAGAAGGCCTGGGCAAGGGGTAAAGCACAGAGTCCAGAAAACAGGGAGCTGGGAGGCCAGCTAGAGTCTTAGCCTGTAGAACGGAAACAGTCTGTGAACAGGCCAAGGTCTGTAGTAATCTGTGGAGTGGAACAGCGGGTTTAACAGGAGCAGAGTCCGTAACGTGATGGATACCGTAACCAGCTGGGAGCAAGGCTGAAGTCTGTAGCGTGCAGCGGGGCTGAAGCAGGTGAAGAGTAGACACGGAGGCGAGCAAGGCTGGAGTCTGTAGCGTGCAGCAGGGCTGAAGCAGATGGTGAGCAGAACCGGAGGCGAACCCCGGTCCGGCCGGGCAGCCCGAAGAAGCAGTCTCAGGAACAGGCAGGGTCGGAGGCAGGCAGCAGTCAGGAGCAGAGTCAGGCACAGGCTGAAGTCAATGGCAGGCGGCAGGCAGAAGCGGAGTCAGGAACAAGCAGAGGTCGGTGGCTGGCGGCAGGCAGAAGCGGAGTCAGGAACGAGCAGAGGTCGGTGGCTGGCGGCAGGCAGAAGCGGAGTCAGGAACGAGCAGAGGTCAGTGGCTGGCGGCAGGCAGAAGCGGAGTCAGGAACGAGCAGAGGTCAGTGGCTGGCGGCAGGCAGAAGCGGAGTCAGGAACAAGCAGAGGTCGGTGGCTGGCGGCAGGCAGAAGCGGAGTCAGGAACGAGCAGAGGTCAGTGGCTGGCGGCAGGCAGAAGCGGAGTCAGGAACGAGCAGAGGTCAGTGGCTGGCGGCAGGCAGAAGCGGAGTCAGGAACGAGCAAAGGTCAGTGGCTGGCGGCAGGCAGAAGCGGAGTCAGGAACAAGCAGAGGTCAATGGCTGGCGGCAGGCAGAAGCGGAGTCAGGAACAAGCAGAGGTCAGTGGCTGGCGGCAGGCAGAAGCGGAGTCAGGAACAAGCAGAGGTCAACCGGAACGTAGAACAGCAGCAGCGCAACTAAGAACTACTAACAGTAGCGAACCTCGTTGCAAGGCAATGAGTAGACGGGCGAACGCTGGTTAAATCAGGCTTGGGGCGTGTCCTCGTTAAGCCAGGCGGGACCAGACTTCCGGTGGCCGTGCGTCCAAAGTGTGCGTCCCTGCAACGAGACGATCAGGCAATGGCGGACGCCCAGCGTGCCCAGAGGAGCCGCGGGAGCGGCGTCTCCCCCCAACGGAGGTGAGCACCCAGCCTAGCAGAAAGAGGGGAAGCGGTGGCGTCCGCAACACATTCGGGCAGTGGCATTCTGTAATAGTTGTAATGGTTGTATAGTTGATTGAGGCAAGCCAAGATATAGTGAATTGCAATAATCTAGAGAGGATAGGATTAGAGCTTGGGTGACCGAGCGAAAATCTTTTGGAAGAAGAAGTGGTTTAAGTTTTTTTAGCATATATATTTTGTAGAATGATTTTTTTTACAGTATCAGATATGTGGTTTGTCATTGCAAGTCTGGAATCGATGAGCATACCCAAGTTTTTTGCGTAGGGTTTTATAGTGATAGTTTGATTCTCCACTTCGGGGAGAGCGTTTGATTCTTTTGGTTTGTAACTGCTGACATCAGCAGGAAGAGCAAATAAAGTTACGTAGGGTACAGCTGGTTAAGGGCCGATGCAGTAAAATAAAAAGGTTTGTAGCACATCCCTGCCGGCCCCAACCTCTCCCCAATCCCAGTGAAGCAGATGAGGACCCTCTCCCCTCAACAACTCACCCCCAACGCCCTCCCACCCCTCTCAAAACGTCCCACACCCTTTACCATGGCTGGAAGCTGGGAAGAGGGGCCTAGCACCTGGCACATCAGTCAGATCCTCTGCCAGCAATGCATCCTTCCCAGCCCCCCTGCCACAGTCAGAGGCTCGGGGAGGCTCAGGGTGGGCCTTCTGCCAGCTCCTTAGTGTAGATGTGAACTCTGCAGCTTTGGGGGTTTCAGCCTTCATTTGGGGGACTTGGATGGAGGGGGCTCAGCCATCGGGAGCCCCGTGTGTTTCCCTGGGATGAGGGAGGAGGTCATGGAGCTGACAGACCCGCACCATGGCCTTTTGATTGCTTTTAAGCATTAGTGCACCGGTATTTTTGTATATTTAAAACATTTGTATGCGGCCACGAGAGCTACAGCTCTGAGCAGCTTACAAAATAGCTCCTTCCTAACGAGGAAAACAAACACAAGAAAATAGGG